>NW_027397066.1:28400273-28607199 GCF_003265705.2 Callorhinus ursinus | reverse complement strand
TTTCTTTCTTTCTTTCTTTCTTTCTTTCTTTCTTTCTTTCTTTCTTCTTTTCTTTCTTTTGATTTTATTTATTTATTTGTCAGAGAGAGAGAGCACAAGCAGGGGGAGTGGCAGGCAGAGGGAGAAGCAGGCTTCCTGCTGAGCAAGGAGCCCGATGCGGGACTTGATCCCAGGACCAACTGAGCCACCCAGGCAACTCTTTTACTCCAAATAAACAAAACAAACAAACAAAAAAGTTATATTACCTCTTTGGATAGGCCTCATGATGGTCTGTAGTATTTAACTGTAATAGGTCCCTTAATTTCTGATTTTATCTTCTACTACTCCCTCTTTTAATTATCAGTTCACTTACATCTTCTTGAAGTGCTTCAACATTACAGGTATGTCTCTGCCATAAAGCCCTTGCACTGGATGTCCTCTCTACCTGGACAGAACTTTCCTCAGATACTTCTATAGCCACCAACTTCTCCTCTTTCAAGTCTTTACACAAATGTCACCTTCTCAAAGAGGCCCCACCTTAAACATCCTATTTGAAGTTGTGACCTTTTCCCATCCCCTCACAGATTGGTGTGTATGATTCAACTTACCCGTCTCCGTATCATTCCCTTCAGTGACACTTCTAGTTTGCTATGCAATTTATTGTTTATTATGCTGTTTATATAAGCTCTGCAGGGCAAGATTCTTTTTAATTAATTCTTTTAATCTGTTTGTTCAATGATGCGTTTCAAGTGCCCAGAACAGTGACTCTAATGTGGTAGACATCCTGTAAGTATCCAAGAGAATGAATGAAAGGATGATAACCCAACATCTGCATCTTGATTGCCTGCTGAACATGAGATTTTTTTTTTTTTTTTGTGGTGGCTCTTGATAGCAGAGGGCAAAGCAGATGGTCAGAATGTTCACTAACTGCGATGAGGCATTTTATAGTATATCTTGTTAGACTAAGGTACAAATTGATGGTTGCGCTTTGCATTTTTCTGGGACAGGCTGTATTCTGGAATCCAAATAATGAGTTAACTTATAATAATATATATTTTCCTTAACATTTCTCATTAATGATTCATAGGCTTTTATACAATAGTAAATTTAGGAACTGGGCAAAATATGAAAATATTTTAAGCATTTTATATGTTAATACTCATGACAAAACTTCTAGAATTTGGATAATGATAAATTATTTGATAAAAATTAAAGCAGTAGTGTAATGGAATTAAAAATAATACCCTTTATATTAGGTGATATCAAGAAACCATACTACACACATATGTACACCCAAATTGTAACTGCATTTCGGGACCATAAAATATCTGAAGAAATCTTAAAAATAAGTAAAACATCTGAATTGTACCATTTAAGTGATTTGAAGCTAAGTTTTACTATAACAGTTCTTATATTAGAATACTTGAAAATTTTCCTTTGGAAATAGAAATGAGCTTTAACACTGGATGTTTTCTGATACTTCATAGTTTCAAATTACCCAATAGAATAAACAAGATCTGTATTTGAGACTTGATATATAGAAAGCACAGAAGCACAGGGAGTTTTTATTTTATTTTTATTTTTTTTAAGATTTTATTTATTTATTTGACAGAGAGAGAGAGAGACAGCAAGAGAGGGAACACAAGCAGGGAACACAAGGGGAGTGGGAGAGGGAGAAGCAGGCTTCCTGCGGAGCAGAAAGCCTGATGCGGGGCTCTTTCCCAGGACCCTGGGATCATGACCTGAGCCTGAAGCAGATGCTTAATGACTGAGTCACCCAGGCGCCCCAACACAGGGAGTTTTTAAAATCTTTAACAAAGAGGAATAATTTTATGTCTTCTCACCTTAGCTAAATTAAAAATAAAAGCCCATATGCTTTCAAGTACATTAGCAGTGGATACTTACCCTTGATTTTGCTAATAATTATTTATTTGCCTTTTCAAGTAGTTGGATAGTAACAGCAACAGTAGTATCAAGAGCAGAAACAGCAATAAAATTGCAATTGAGTGTTTACTATGTGCCAGTCATTATGTTAAAATTCATTTGTGAGAAATTCTTTGCCACCTATATCTCCATAATAGATGTATATGTAGATATGTAATAGATACATAGCTCAGTCTGGCCACTGATCAGTGTCGCCCAGAAAATCAAAAATATAAAAGAAAAACTTGGCATTAAAACTTAGTGAATACTAGTAAGGATGTCTAAGGTTTTGTTACATACATTTAACAAATGTCATTTTGAGAGACAATGACTCTAAAACAATTATGCCCATATGACAAGTTTCAGGGAAGGAAGAATTCTAATGACGTGATAGCATGTGAATTTTGTTATTTATGGTTTGTATTAGAACTCAATCATGCTGGATTATTAGAATTTTATTATATAGAAATGGTTTTAAAAGTATATGCTAAGGTTAATTTTATAATAAGAAAAGTAAAATACTTATCAAAATCAAGCAAGCAAATTGATATCAAACTGTCTGGTGAAGGTACCCTTAATCATAGCATGTTCATTTTGTACTAGAACCAATCCACAGGGCTATTTTAATACTGAGCAAGGCAGTTTGAGGGTTGCTTCAAGATTTCTATTGACTCTGCATAGACTAAAGCAATCAACATGTGGATTTGTTATTTATTTCAAATTAGTTACATTGAAAGATCTCAAATTTCAAAGTCATTCTAAAAGCCTACTCATTGAGGTTACCCTCTGCAAAATAATGTAGAGGTTAGAAAGAAAAATATATTAAGATTCATTTAGACAAAATTAATTCATAGAACTACTCCTGGATTATAGGAGCTAATTGTAATAAAGGACGACCTGCTTTAAATGGAAGGAAGGGGCGCTAATCTGGACATTTTACATAAGCCTATGTAATAGTTTGTATTTCTGTTCTAAGATTCCTTGTCTATTATGGAGACTGTATCAAATTTTGCATAAAACATTTTTTTCTAAAAGAGATTTGATATCTAAGAAACAATCTCTTATTCATACTTTAAAAAATTGCCTGCAATCAAACTAATTATGCCTATGCTATTTGGTATCATGGGATTGTATTGAATAGTGGTTAGTGCACAGAATCAGAAGCAGACAGCCTAGTTTGATATACAGTTTCGCCTAGTATTCTAGATCTTGACCAATATCTGCAACCTTTCTGCACCTCAGTATTCTGTATAAAATGTACGAAGATGATAGTAGCTCCCTACCATGTAAGATGGGTGAAAATAAAATTTAAAAAAATGTGAAGTGTTTACAACAGCACTGGCACATATTAGGGATATAAGATTTAGCAAAGATTTATACTGAATATCATATAAGACAAAGATCTAAACTGTCATATGTAATATATACTACATGATTATATAATATGTAACACATGATACAAAAATGTATATGTCACACATATTTAATCTATATAAATATATCTCACAATAGGGAAAACTAAAAAATAAAAATAGAAGTATAAGACATTTTTTAGCACAACAGAGTTTAATACTGAATTAAAACAACACAAAATACATGTATATAATATATAATATGGCTGAATACATTTATCTTTACAACTTTGATATCCTCAATTAAATGTATGGAAGTTTATATTCAGAAATTTGTTATGATTGTAGCTTCAACATTTTGTGGTTGCTTATAGTTAATTACTAACTTACAAATATAATTGCTTTGATAAAATAATAAAGGACAGTTTATAAGCAGTTCCTGATGTGTATTTATCTTACAAATAAACTATATAGGATCACCCTAAGATCTGTTATGTCTATGTTACTCCCCCTTTAGGCCATTGCTTTGTGCTCCCTAAGGCGGAGCTTGAAAAGACTTAGAACTTCTTAGAAAATGTGCACTCAGGAAGGAAGGAGCAAAGATGACCCACTTTCTAAAAGAAATCACCTTTAGAGTAACAGTGGCTTGATAGACTCCCAATTATGGCCAGCTTGAAATTTGTAACCTCCCTCCACCCCCAAAATTCACCATTACAGCATACCGATTAACTTCATTTAACTTTGTTAAACTGTCAAATTTTTATGAATTACAGATCCATTTGGTTTTATCAAATAGTCTACTTAGAAGAAAAATAAAAATGTATGTCTCAAAGTTTCAGCCTTAGCAAATATGGACTATACCATTAGTATGCACTGGTTCTATAGAATTAGTTTTTACCAAATACCTAAGGAAATTTTCTGAAAGACTTAAAGTGTTGCTCAGTGAAAAAGAAATTGAAGATAATTTGTGACAGAGACTAGGTCAAAAAATGACTTACTCATCTCCAATTTAAAGTTATTTGCAGGAGGACATAGACATCTGGGGAGAAAGGATCTAAGAGTGAAAAAGGAAGAAAGAGAAATAATATGTTACTTAATATACTTATTTTAGTGTGTTATACAATATATTACAAGTAGTTTGTCCAGAACCCTTTATGACATTTACTGACATACCATTGTTTCTGTTAAGAAAAGGCATTTTTAGTTTTATACAACCAGACTACAAACATAGTTATGAAAGTAATCTGTGCACAGGTTAGGGGAAACTTGTATGTAAAATTAGCAGTATTTGGTTCCCCATGGGTGAGAGTCTAAAATTCTATAGATTATTTAAAGCTTTTCTTTCATCTTTGCCAATAAGAAATTTATAAGATTAATTTTCAGCAACAACAATGTTGTTGCTTTTTTTTCTTCAGATATTTCAATGATGTTTTGGTTTACTTCTGTAAGCAAGAAAATAAAGCAGAAAACAGCAGCAGAATGAAACTTTGAGGCATTCTCATGCCAAAAATCAGCTTTACGATCAAATAAGAGGGTGTTTTTTGACACTGGACTTCTCTGGTCTTGTGCAGAATTAGATTCAATATGAGTCATAAGTTCCTCAACAAGGAATTTACCACTCGGGAAAGAAAAAAAAAAATGCCTCAAACATAAGATCTAGACTGGACTTGGCTTTGGGGATATCATTATCATTCAGGATGTTTACCTTCCACCAAAACACAACTCTGTAGGGCAGCTTTTTGTCTACTTTTCAATAAAATATTAAATTCATCTCAAACAACCTAAGTGAAAGATGTCTAATAACCAAAAAGATGAACTCATTCATTAATTTATTCATTCATTTATTCAACCATGCAATGCACATTTATTGCATTCTCCATTGCATTATGTATTAGGGATGTAAAGGAGAAAAGAGATATATTCTATGCTCAAAAAGTCCACAATTGTGGGTGGAACAGAAATGAGAAGAAAAACTGAATAAAACATGGTGTAGAATATGAAATTATAACATTTAAGTTAAAGAACAGAGAGTATGACTAATCCTGTTGCAGTTATCAAGGAGAGTTTTATTGCACATTGAATCATTGATGAAGTAAATATGACCCATTAGGTAATAAAATATATATCTAAGCTCTGCCCCATTTAATCAACCTATGAAAATATGTTAATCTTAATTTTAAAGTCTATATTATTTTTAATATTTATATTATTAAATTAAACATGTTCATTATCAAGATTAGGAACATTTCAATGTGATTTACATTCTCTGAAAAACCTAATGTTCTTAGTGGCTAGGGAGATTTTGTTGAATCTAGTAAAAAAAAAATACAGAGAATTTGTACCTTTACCTGTTGAAGAAATAAAATTTATTTAATTGGTTATTTTCTTTGAATCCCCATGTAATCTGTACCAGCTAAATATAAGGAAAAAAAGAAAGTTAAAGGAATTTTTAACAGGGGACTAGGTCACTTCTCTTTAAGAAGATTGAAGGAGCCGTCAGAAAGGATGAATACCCAATTTTTACATCAACTGGATGGGACTGGAGGAGATGATGCTCAGTGAAATAAGTCAAGCAGAGAAAGTCAATTATCTTATGGTTTCACTTATTTGTGGAACATAAGGAATACAATGGAGGACATTAGGAGAAGGAAGGGAAAAATGAAGGGGGGGAATCAGAGGGAGAGACAAACCATGAGAGACTATGGACTCTGAGAAACTGAGCATTTTAGAGAGGAGGGTGGTGGGGGATGGGTTAGCCTGGTGAGGGGCATTAAAGAGGTCACGTATTTAAGGGAGCACTGGGTGTTATATACAAACAATGAATCATGGAACACTACCTCAAAAACTAATGACGTATTGTATGGTGACTAACATAACGTAATAAAATAAAATTAAAAAAAAAAGATCAAGAGGTAAGATAAAAGTTATTCTGAGAATAAAACTTCCATGAAAACAATATAGTAAAAACAGCAATATTTTTTTTTAAGATTTTATTTATTTATTTGAGAGAGACTGAGAGAGAGCACAAATGGAGGGCGGCAGAGGGAGAGGGAGAAGCAGACTCCCTGCTGAGCAGGGAGCCCAGTGCAGGGCTGGATCCCCAGGACCCCAGGGTCATGACCTGAGCTGAAGGCAGACGCTTAACTGACTGAGCCACCCAGGTGCCCAAAAACAACAATAATTTTGTAAATGTCAGAAGAGTTATGATTCATAAGTTGAATGGCAAATGGAGATTCTTTAATGTGTGGCCATAGAGTTAAGAAGAGACATTTAACTATGTAATTACATCAAAATGTCCCATCACTGAAAATAAAACTGGTTTCAGTACACACATATGACTAAACATGTTGTATGTCATACATGTTATTCTCTGTTTTACCTGTTAAAGAAATTAACCAAGTAGTCAGAGTACTTTTTAAATTTGTTGATTGCTATCAAATTTTTGTAATTAACACATTATTAAGAAAATAAATGTAGTGTTCAAAGTGCCAGCCACATGGGTGTTGCTTGCTGGTTGGTGGACTTCGATTAAAATTCAGAACATGGAAAGTATAGAGAAAATAAAAAAACTAAAAAGTGAATAGTTAAAAGTAAAGAAACTCTACTGTTAACATTTATTGGAAATAGTTTTAAATATTTGCATGAATACATTAAAATGTTCATTGTGAAGAATGGAGACATTTCAACATGATTTATATTCTCTGAAAATTTACTTAGTGTTTAAGGGTACAATATTATTAAAGAATCCAATAAAAAAGTGGTATAAATGGATGTTTCCCTGTAGAAGAAACAGGGCTTGTTATTTTCTTTGAATCCACCTATAATAATAGGTGTCTTATTATTCTGAGAACCTGAATAATCCTTAGAATTCCATATTACTTTGCTAATTCCCACCAAGTAATGATGATGTCAGTTACAGTACTTGGTCTGCTGTGCCAAATTGCAGGTAGAAATAAAGGCCACCAGTCACTGCAGAGTTATGCTTTGTTGCACAGAACTTTTCCCTGTTTCTTAAGTTTATTATTTACCCAGGAGTCATACCCATGATGTGTGTTTTGTTGCAAAAGTTTTCCCTGTTTGTGAAGATTATTCTTTACCCAGGAGTCACACTTATGGAAAAAGATCAAGTACTAGCACATTCTGCCAAAAAATGATGAGAGCTAATACACTTGCAGATACACCCCAAGAGGAATTCTGGATTGAGATCAACTATGAGCAAACAGCTATTACTATTAATCAGTCTAAAGAGCACACTGTTAGAGAGGAAGAAAATACTCTAGAGAGAGAAATAATATGGAGATAGATTGAATCCTGGTGTCTTGGGTAAAAATTATTTTGATTTCTATGAGAAAATAGATTTCAGGAAACTTCTCTACATTTCTAAAATTATTCATTTATTGGTAGCTACCAGAATTATACTATAAAAACTAGACAGTCATTCATAGTACTACTCCCATAATTTCAATGTTTTAAAAATATATATATAATAGATTTGGCTTATGAGTAAGCTTAGTGAAGTCAGGGGTCTGCCTTAACCCATCAATATATCTTTAAGGCTTTAAACTATACTTGTCACAGAATGAATGAATAAAAATATCAGATAAATAGATTTCAGTGTAGATTTATTTAACTGTAGATTTCAAATGTAGTTTTATTTTAAATAAACTGGAGAATTTACACTACTCCTTTGATTAATTCTATCTGAATGCTTTTCCTTTTTTAATCTATGGATTTCTTTGTGACATAAAATTATGCAAAAAACTCAGGAGATATTGAATCAAGTAAAGCAAACACAAGAGCCTTCTTTACGTGTTTTCATACTTGTAGAAATATTTTCTTCCTCTGGTTCATAAGGCTTATTTAATTATATGTAATTTCCTGAAGTAATAACAACAAACACCTAATAATACTCCTAGGTAGATTTATTAGATTTTTTTTAATTATTATATTTCCTCTTCATCTTATTCTGTAAATAAATATCTATGGCATTTGATGTTAAGATGCCATTATTATTTATTTAGCTGTAGAGTAGTTGGTTAGATATTTGTTAAAATATTTAAATTTGCCCAGATTAAGATTCCAAATCTGTAAAATGAGGATTAAATTATTAAAACACACCACAGCAGTTTTGTGACAATTTAATAAGACATAAATGAGTATGACAAGCATATTGCTCCTTTGCTTTACTTTGTCAAGACTGTCAGTCATATGTTGACTATAAGCTATCTGTGGGCAGTAATTGTGTTTTGAGTGTATTTGATAAAGTGCACTTTTTTGGGGGGGGATTTTTTTTTATTATGTTATGTTAATCACCATACATTACATCATTAGTTTTTGATGTAGTGTTCCATGATTCATTGTTTGCATATACCCAGTGCTCCATTCAGTATGTGCCCTCTTTAATAATTTTTAGTATACTTTTGAGCACATACTGAGGAATCTAAAATTGAATTAATATGAAATTGACGACTAACCATATGGGGCAATGTTTACTGACCATACTTTGAGAAGCATTATACTTTTGAGTGGAGGAGGATTTTCTTCACTACTAAAAGTAAACTATTTCTGCTAAAGTCCTATAAAAATATATGCATCAATTTTCAGAATAACCTTTTAAATAAATACTAGAAAAAATATATTTCAATTGTGGCAATACAAAAATGTCCTAATTCTGTGAATTGTTCCAAATGGTCCTCAGGGTACCAAAATTTGGTCAGGGAAATGGGATGAAGAATAACATATTAGTATATGAATAGAAATTATTTTTTTATTTTTATTTTTTTTAAGATTTTATTATTTATTTATTTGACAGAGAGAGACACAGCAAGAGAGGGAACACAAGCAGGGGGAATGGGAGAGGGAGAAGCAGGCTTCCGGTGGACCAGGGAGACCGATGCAGGGCTCGATCCCAGTACCCTGGGATCATGACCTGAGCCGAAGGCAGATGCTTAACCAACTCAGCCACCCAGGCGCCCCAATAGAAATTACTTTAAAGCCTTATGTTAGCATTATTTGTTTGCTGTAAATGTCACAGCCAGATTGAATTATAAATAAAAGAAAAACTAAACATTCCTCAGGACATTAGATTTGATCTTTACATTTTCCTTATCCATTGTTCTCTCAACTTCAAATGTAGGTGTTTTTCCCTTTTGCCTAATAAAACCTTCCCATTTTTGATGCAGTGACTCTTCCGGGACTATTTACTACTCAAGATATCCTATTATATAAACTCATTTTATCTTCCCATGTATTTTACTTAGAAGTTGGCCCTGTGTGAGCATATGTGATATATGCATGATGTGCGTGTATGTCTGTGTCTGAGACTATGATGGGAATATGTTTTTGTTTTGAGTCACTGTTGTATCTCATTGTAATGTTTGGTACAGCATTTGACATAAAGTAGGACCTCAGTTATTTTGAATGTTATTTCGTCTATATATGTAATATTACAGAAAAGTACTATCATTGTTATTAATAGTAGTCCTTTTAAGTCTATCTATATTTTTTGTTTTCATACATATAAGTTAATTTTAAAACCTGATGAATACTTTAATAGTCCTCCCCCCACACACACTATTTTCTTCTTTTGGTCTGTTTTGACTGGTTTTGACTCATCACTTCTCAAGACCTAGCCCCCACTTTCCCTCACTTCCTAGGGAGCCTCTGGATCCAGTCATGCTTTCAAAAGCCCTTTGTTCGGGGTTTTCTAGATTTCCTCATCAAAGTTCCTTGCCTTCTCAGTTTTGTGTCTCCCTAACTCAAGCAAATCCCCATAACCAAATCCTCCCTGGGAACGGTTTTAACATGTTATCAATGAGGATCCATGTAGCCTGACATCATGTTCCTGGCGCAAGTAGGACATTTCTCTCCCCTGAGAATTTCTGCTTTGTGGAACTCAGTAGGTTCCTCTAGAGAGTTACGTTCTACATTTGTTCTACCTTTTGTGGTCTTTTTCTCATCAATTCTTTGGGTCCTGATCTCTTTTTTTATCCCTCTCTCCCTCTTTATTCACTATGTAAATGGTTACATAGCATCAATGTGTGCAGTTACTGTCATTTATTTAACTAATCTCATATGTCAAACTTTTAGCTGATTACATAGTTTTAGCTACTTAGCTGATTTTTAAAATGCATTTGTAATTGTTTTCTTGGATTAAATTCTTAGTTTCTCCTCTAGGCCTTGGTGACTGAGTTCTAAATTCTCTACAAGGGTCAATGAATACACAGTGTAAGTAATGAGGATTTATGCTTAGTTCCATGAACTATATAACTGGATGAGCCAGATGCAAAAGAAGGGATTTGGTTAAAAGAAAGAAAAAAAAGAAAGAAAGAAAGAGAAAGAAAGAAAGAAAGAAAGAAAGAAAGAAAGAAAGAAAGAAAGAAAGAAAGAAAGAAAGAAAGAGAAAGAAAGAAAGAAAGAAAGAAAGAAAGAAAGAAAGAAAGAAAGAAAGAAAGAAAAAGAAAGAAAGAAAGAAAGAAAGAAAGAAAGAAAGAAAGAAAGAAAGAAAGAAAGAAAGAAAGAGAGAAAGAAAGAAAAAGAAAGAAGGAAAGAAAGATGAAGGAGGGAAGGAAGGAAGGAAGGAAGGAAGGAAGGAAGGAAGGAAGGAAAGAAAGGAAGTGAAAGGGCATTGATTTGGCCTGTTGGGACTTATAGAAATACTGAAGAGGGATGTGGAGTTGGAAGGAAGGAAGAGTAGAAGGGACCAAAGTGAGAGAATCCTCTCAAGGTAAGAGAGAGCAAAATGCAGAGGGTAATGTAGCCAAATTAACTTTCTACTGTAATTGTTTTAGAAGGGGAGGGAGTGCAAATGTAGAAACTGGAACTTCACAAAGATTTACATTAGCAAATGATAAATGTCTGAAAGAAGTGATGCTGTCAATATTCCTCTGGATTCTCCATTTACTCTGGCCTTCATGTCATTTTAAAATCGTCTATAAGATGACTTTGATTTTCAACTTCAAATTGGCCCTTTACTCTTTCCAGCTGCAGGTGTTTTGGGGTCTCATTAATGATATGATACATGTTTCTTGGATGATAATACACACCTGGAGTATGATAGTCTTTGCATTTTTAAAACACATCTAGAGATGCAAAATATCTTGTTAGGGTTAAATAGTAAAGTGTTATAAAGGGCTCTTCCATCAGTCTTTCAAAATGCATTCATTCATTTTTTTGAAAAAAGATATACTAAAAAAAAAGATACACTAAGGAGCCACTTTTCTTTTTTAAAGTTTTTTTTATTTATTTGACAGAGGGAAAGACAGTGAGAGAGGGAACGCAAGCAGAGGGAGTGGGAGAGGGAGAAGCAGGCTTCCTGCTGAGCAGGGAGCCTGATGTGGGGCTCAATCCCAGGACCCTGGGATCATGACCTGAGCAGAAGACAGACGCTTGACGACTGTGACACCCAGGCGCCCCAGAAGCCACTTTTAAAAGCAGTTAATGCCTTTTCTAAAGCCCTAGAGATTGGAAAGCAAATGCAAGAAAATGGAATAAAGAATGTAAGGCATCTGGAAATGTATTTTTACAACTTCAATCCTGAAATGTCCTAGGAGTTTGAGCTCCTGCTCGCCAATTATTGAATTCCCAGGAGGTCCAGAGGATTTGATGTTCACATCAATTACTCGAATGCACAAAGTCCAAAGTTTACCATGAGCTTTATGAATGACAAGAGAATCTTGACTGTAACTTCCATAAATCCCATTAAAAGATAGACAATAATTTATGATTAAAATGATAATCCCTGATGGGTAATAACAGTGACTCTAGTTATATCAGTAAGATTTCAAAAGGAACGATGGTGCTGAACTGGCATTTCTTTAGGTTTAAAGAACAGTAAAAAATGATGAAATCCGGGATGCCTGGGTGGTTCAGTCAGTTAAGCGTCTGCCTTTGGCTCAGGTCATGATCCCAGGATCTTGGGATCGAGCCCCGCATCAGGTTCCCTGCTCTGTGGGAAGGCTGCTTCTCCTTCTCCCACTCCCCCTGCTTGTGTTCCCTCTCTCACTGTGTCTCTCTCTGTCAAATAAATAAGTAAAAATCTTTAAAAAAAAAGAAGCTTGGTTGAGTTTTTTTAAAATGATGAAATCCTTGTAGTGACCTTATAATGTTACCTGTCAACACTCAGGCTGAATTCTGCCCTATGTTTAATGTGGTAATGTGCAGGCCATTTAGTTAGTATACTAGTCCACGTCCTAACGGCCTCCTGGGTATAGTAGGCATCCTGTCCCTAAGCCTATCTCATAAATCTTGTGATTATGCCTCCCCCAGGAAAGGTTGATGAGTCAGGCTGCATGGTGTACAGTTGGGCAAGAATGGCACATTTAGAATTCCATTGTGTTTACTGCTGATACTTTTTGTTTGCTCTTGATGTGACCTTCATGATTAGAAAGTAGAATCCAGTTATCAAAGTGAAAGAAGGAAATTTCTAGATGTGCAAAAACCCAACGGGACTTTTGAGAGAAATGAGGGAACTGATAAAATCAGAGATACAGTCAATTCTTGTTATTCATGGTAGTTATGTTTTGCTAAGTTTTGTGGACACTGAATTAGAAAATGTGGAAATCAAGGGTTGGGTTTTTATGGAGCCTCTGTTCACAAAATTTAGTTAACCGACCCATACATATCCTTGTTTTAGGTCTGTTTCTGTTTTTTTCAATAGGTGTTTATTTCAGTTAGCTAACATTTCTATTTCTGCTTAAACATACCTTATTTAATATCTATTGTTGTTCCATTAACATTTAACTCACAGCCTACAGCACTATAACTCATGCCTGAACTGTGCTTATTTGAAATGTATTTCCCCCCATAAAGCACCCCACTGTCTTTTCATGCTTAGGAAGCCTAGTGGCACTTCAACACTATCCTTGTGGAGCATTTTTGAAAAACAAAATCCCCCCAAAAAGCAAAAAAAAAAAAAAAAAGTGAAAAATTGGTACTAAATAGATTGCAAAAAGTTCGCTTATTTACATTATTAGAGCTGAAACAAGAGGGCAGAACATTGCTTACTTCACCTTGGCTGGAAAGTGCACTTTGAGGGACAAATGTTTTGTCACCTGACCTGCGTCATGTCCAAGGTGAAAGCATTATGAACCTTGATTCTATGGTTACAAATATAGAATCAAGGTTCATAATGTTTTATGAAATTTTAGTGGGTAACCAAATTCTCAAATATTAAATCTGTGAATAGTAAGGATCGACTGTATACCTCCAACGAATTAGAAAATAATTTTTTTCACAAGTGACATAAGATGAATTGGGTACTTCAGGAAAATATTTAAGAATACAGTCTCTTCAGGGGCGCCTGGATGGCTCAGTTGGTTAAGTGACTGCTTTTGGCTCAGGTCATGATCCCAGTGTCTTGGGATCGAACCCCGCATCGGGCTCCCTGCTCCGCGGGAAGCCTGCTTCTCCCTCTCAGACTCCCCCTGCTTGTGTTCCTTCTCTCGCCGTCTCTCTCTCTCTCTCTCTCTTTCTGTCAATTAAATAAATAAATAAAATCTTAAAAAAAAAAAGAATACAGTCTCTTCTAGGACCTAATGGATGATAGCATGTCTGAAATATTGATCTAGAATTATTTTCAAGTCCTGGAAAGATGAAAATGCCTATTTTTGCTATTATCCTTTAATATTTTACTCTTTCACTATTTGAGATGTATAAAATATCATATTTATAATTATTAGGCGTTTGAGACATTTGCATTTCTTTCTTAGGGAATTATCATTTTTGTACCCCTAATTTTTATTTTTCTATTATTTTTTCCTATGATATTTAAGTACACTTTATATTTTAATCACATTAATCTTGTATCTCTTAGTAATTTACCTTGTTTTTCCAATTTAGTTATTTGCTGCTTAAATTGGATTTGTTTGTACACACCAGGCCAAAACAATTGTGTGGCCAGTGGAAGGAAGTAGTTTAGCATTTTAGCAAGTATATGATATATTTTGTCATCTGACTCTGTTTTCTTTATTATAACTCTAAGGGGTGCCTGAGTGGCTCAGTCATTAAGCATCTGCCTTCGGCTCAGGTCATGTTCCCAGGATCCTGGGATTGAGCCCCACATCGGGCCCCCTGCTCGGTGGTAAGCCTGCTTCTCCCTCTCCCACTCCCCCTGCCTGTGTTCACTCTCTCGCTATCTCTCTCTGTGAAATAAATAAATAAAATCTTTAAAAATAATAATTTTTTGTTAAAATCTAACTCATATCATTCCCTTGTTTTTCTCTACTGTTGAATCTGCAAGTATGTAGTGTCAGTTAACCCTAATATTATGACCTTTGCATTGTCAAATGTGTACTTCTCCGCAATCTGGGTTCAGAAGACTTGTAGAAACTAGTTTAGGTCATCCTTTGCTCATACTAACTCCTTAAGCCTGTTTTCAAGTTTTCATTTTTTTTCCAATAAAACTTAATTAAATTTAAAAGTCAACAAATAAGTAATGTCTCTTTGTATGTAGGATTATGATTGTATATTTTATGTTTAGCAGTATGATAGATTGTGGATCATACTCTTTCATCTTTCCTCTGCCTTTTTTTTTTAATATTGGTTGCTGTTTGTGGTTTATTCATCTCTAGTAGTGGATGAGAAACAAAGATAAAAAATGGCAAAAATAAATGAGAAAAAGGAAGATATTCCAAGAGCATAAAATATATGAAAGGAATAGAGCAGGCATCTAGAAGATCATGGTTAATCAGAGAACTTTTTACCAAAACATAAGAACTTTGATAACCCCATGTTGTTAGAGAGATCATGAACTCACTTAGAAGTTACATGAAGCCATGTCAGACATTAATTGCTTTGTGCATTGCTTGGATTAAGCCAAAAATAAATACAAACAGGAATACCATTGTTTGAGGAATGATCCGTGTGCCTGGTTTCAGTGACTTTTTCAAAATTTAAAGGGGGAAATTCCAGATATTGGGAGTTCACAGCCGTGGAAAATCAGAACTAATGAAAAAGTCATTAATGTTCTTAGAGAAAGAGAAACCTTTATGAGTTTTCCACTAGAACACTGGTCAGTGTGATTTCTGGACCAGCAACATTGCCATTATCTGGAAACTTGTTGGAAATGCAAATTGTTGGATCCACTACATGCCTACTGAAACTGGTTTTCATGGGATAAGACTGAACGATCTGTGTTTTTAATAAAGTTTCCCAGATATTTCTTAGGTACCAAAGAATAAGGTCATTGTGTGTGTGTGTGTGTGTGTGTGTGTGTGTGTGTGTACACCCACGTACTACCCTGTATATAGAAGTACCAGGTAAGTAATATAGTAATTGGATCTTGTCAAATGTAATGACATCTACATGTAACAGACAGTATGAAATCTGGAGTCCAAGAGGTTGCCAAGAATTCAGGTTTTTTTTGTTTTTTTTTTTTTCTCACAGCCAAGATAGAATGATGCTGGATACTGATTATGGAAAAGAGTGAAGATGGGCTTTACTATGTTTCCTCAGAATAGGGACTCTAGAGTATTGATTAAGCTTGTGGGCAATGAAATCATACCGCCTGAGTTGAACTTTTAACTCCCACTTACTAGCTGTATGAAATCAGACAAATTACTTAATATTGCTTTGCTTGTGTTATTGATTTATAAAATGGAAAAATCAATGATACTTATAGGTTTAATGTGGGAATTAAACAAATGAATACTTTTAAAATACCTAAAAAGTTTTAAAAAGTATAGTTAACCTTGGACCAACACAGGTTTGAACTGCATGCATCCATTTATAGTCAATAAATAGGATATTGTAAATGTATGTTGTGTTATGATTTTCTTCACATGTTTTCTCTAGCTTACTTTATTGTAAGAATTCAGTGTATAATACCTATGTATTAACTGTTTATGTTATTGGTAGTGCTTCACAGTCAACAATAGGCTATTAGTAGTTAATTTTGGGGGGAGTCAAATGATATATACAGATTTTCAACTGCATGGAGCATTGATGTCTCTAAACCCATTGTTGTTCAGGGTCAACTGTAGTGAAATTTTAATATTATGTTTTATTTTTATGGCTTCATTACTAGAGTTATTAGTGTATGTATTCCTGGGTACAATTACACAGAGCCCTTGTCCTACCTCTCTGTATTCTCTAAAATACCTAGGAATTCAAATTAATTTCCATAGGAACCTTTAGAGTGATAGCCAGTAAACCTTGGCATTTCATTTGAGACAGGTATTTCCTATAATCCTATAATCCACTTTTTTCTTTTGTCCGAAAGGCATTTTCCCATAGTCCATCTTTCATTGGCACAGTCTCCTAATTTAGAAGCACAGAACTTTATCTTAGCCAGACAGATGTGCTTTGCTAGTCTTTCCGAGTGTAACAATGTGCCCGACACTCCATTTTCCTGACAATTGGGTGAAATCCCTTTATGTTTTTGTCTGCAGGTTCTGTGCATCAGAGGGAGCTCTTTTACCCATTCTTTGAAGTGGGACATCCCTGTCAGTCACTGCAGCCTATTGCATTTTTCTAAGACTTGCACATTGATCCTTAATCTATGTCCCGTGAAAGGCTGCTATTTCTCACTATTTCATTTGACTTGCTAAGTTTATGGTTCCAATTAAAGGATTCTGGGTCACAGTTATAGCAGTTGCACACTGTCATCCAAAAGATCACAAATTTCATACATCTGTCTACTCGGCCTTATCCACATCCCATCAATTATAGCAGTCCTATAAGTGTCTAACAGATTTTGACATTTATGTCTTCACTGGCAATAATCTTAAGGGGCCTATCCTTATATTTGAAGCATGAAGATACTTAAAAGTTACAATCTGTGATGCTAGCTTTGGGAAACTTTGAATGCCCAAATCTCTTAGCTTCTTGAATGATCCCGTGTGCTTTATAGATGCTTTCAAGGTACCTTCAAATAGTTGAGCTGGAATTAGGTGAATCCTATAGTTAAGCTATCCTGTGGACTCCAATGGGAGAGGAAATTGAAGGTCTTTCAGATTAAAAGTTCAAATTGTGATGATTGCACCTTTTAGCCTCCAAACTGGCTTTTACCTTGATCTCCCTAAGCCTGTTCAGTTCATCATATTGAAAAGATTATGACATTTTCTAAATCACCTGGGGGGGAGTATTCCATTTCAATTCAATGACTAAGTCATTCCCTGGGCCTGCAGTACTATCCTGCTGCGTTTAGTTCTTTAATGTGGAAGTAATTCTTATGTTTATAAAGTTTTGTGGCTTTTTAAATCCCACAAGCAAATCTCACACTTTAATGTGAGATAAGCTGAAAGAAATTATTCACTATACCTCAACTGGTCTAAAAGGAAAAGCTTATCAAAGGTAGGGAAATGCTAGTCACAGCCACTTTAAACATCAGTAAGGGGACACCACTGGAAAAAAAAAAATCACAGAAAATAACCTTTTGATGTTGGGAATTTTGAACTGAGATGCCAAATCTGAATCTTCATTTTTTAACAATAACATTTTCATAATTTCAAAGTAATATGTATTCTTTGGAAAATATTAAAAACAAGAGAAAGAAATTGCCTTCACTTTAATACAACCATAACTCTTATACATCTTTTTTTCAGTCAGATTCTATGCATATATACATGAGTATAAATAAAATCACTTCTCTGATTTTAGCATTACCTTATAAATCACTTACCTTATAAATCTATGCCATTATATTTTTGAAATGATTTTTAATATTTCTATGGATTAATCATATCAAATTGCCATAATTTTGTTAACACTGTTCTTTTTGAATTATAAATGAATTATAAAGTTATGAACATCCTTGTTAGCAAATCTTGGCTTATGTCTTTGATTATTGCCTTAGGCTAAATGCCTAGCAATGAGACTGATGGTTAATGAAATTAACATTTAAATATATTTCCTCCAGAAAGGTGATACTGATTTTTACCTCAACTTTGTCAACAGTGTGTCTTATGAATTGAAAATAATAAAATAAACTTTTAGCCTAAAAGAGTAAAAGTGACCTCATTCCAAATTTCATTTACTGCTTCACTGGAGAAAAAATAGCCTGCTTTTCTTTTTTTCCTTTTTTGTTTTTGTTTTGTTTTTGAATTTTTGGATTTGTGTGCTACTTTTCTTTAACATTTCTATTTCATTCTTGTGAATGCTAAAAAGTAGAATTCTTCTAATTTTAATAGCCATTGTCTTTATCCAATACATAGTTTTAAAAAGTGGAATCTTTATTTAGTATTTTATATCTGAAATAGACCTTCTGGTAAAACATGACAAGCATTCTCTACTACCTCTCTGTTAATTTGTCAGAAGTTTAAAAAGACTTTTAAACCAGGACGCCTGGGTGGCTCAGTGGGTTAAATGTCTGCCTTTGGCTCAGGTCATGATCCCAGGGTCCTGGGATCAAGTCCCACAGCAGGCTCCTTGCTCTGCGGGAAACCTGTTTCTCCCTCTGCTTTCCACTCCCCCTGTTTGTACTGTCACTGTCTCTCTCTCTCTAGCAAATAAACAAAATCTTAAAAAAAAAAAAAAGACTTTTAAACCCTCTCTGCTTACAGTGAAGTTTATATCTATTAGAAAACTTTATGGAATTACAAGGCCAATAGCAAAGAAGAAATTCACTTTACTAGGTGAAGGGCAGGAGAACTTCCTGTTATTGCTTATCATGTTATAACAGTAGTTAAGCAAAATATTATTTTGACCTGTTCTCTCTTACAAATGCTTGTATGACATGCTGGTTACTTCTTTTGTTTGTTTGTTTCTTTCTTTCCCTACCCCCTATAAGAAATATCTATAAATATTACATTTTCTGGGTTTGTTTCACCCTGGTAGGCAGACCAAGACATGAATTTGTAGAAGTCAAATCTTGGAGCAGCCATCTTCAACTATTAATACTCTGAAAAAAATGTTGTCTAAGCTCCTCTAAAGTATTGAATCTCTATCCACAGATAGGAAACAGGTATTTCTATCTACTTTTCTGTAGTTTGCAATTCTTAGTTTTCAATTAACTTCATGGAAATTTCACCATATCAATTAGTATAATCCTCTAATCGGTTGTTAGTGACTGAACAATATGTAACAGTTTATATGTTCTCTTGTATTTTTTATATTTTTTATTAACAATTATTCACTTGATTAATTTTTTCTATTATAAAAAAGCGACAGTAGATACAAGTATTCTCATACATGCAAATGTAGGTACTGGTGCTTGTATCAGTATGGAATTGATTTTATGATACAATTTCTTATATTATAATGTCAAATTGACTTCCAAAAATTGTGTAATGATTCACATTCATGACACCATATGTAAGCACAAACATTTTATTTATTTATTTTTAAAGATTTTATTTATTTATTTGACAGTGAGAGACACAGTGAGAGAGGGAACACAAGCAGGGGGAGTGGGAGAGGGAGAAGCAGGCTTCCCGCGGAGCAGGGAGCGCAATGTGGGGCTTGAAGCCAGGACCCTGGGATCATGACCTGAGCGGAAGGCAGACGCTTAACTACTGAGCCACCAGGCACTCCTGCACAAACATTTTATTAAGATCCCTAGTAGAAATAAATGTCTGTTTCATGTTTGCCAATGTGATGGGTAGAAAATGATATCTCACTTTGACTTTAATTTGCATTTCTCTCATTATCGCAGTTTTTGGACATTTTCATTCATGATAGTTTATTCATTTCTAATTCTATTCTGGGATCTGAATTTTCAGGTATCTTTTGCCTATGTTCTATGGGATACATTTGAGTTTTTCTTTATGACTTGAAAATGTACTTTTTACGGACACCTGGGTGGCTCAGACGTTAAGCATCAGATGCCTTCGGCTCAGGTCATGATCCCACAGTCCTGGGATGGAGCCCCGCATCGGGCTCCCTTCTCAGCGGGAAGGCTGCTTCTCCCTCTCCCACTCCTCCCCTGCTTGTGTTCCCTCTCTCACTGTGTCTCTCTCTGTCAAATAAATAAATAAAATCTTAAAAAAAAAGAAAAGAAAATGTACTTTTTAATGAATGCAAGGACTAGAAAATGGCCAATTAAAATTATCATCAAATATGCCAAAGTGTTCAATAAACATAATAGAAAACATTTAATGACATCTAGAATAAACTTCTGAAATTTTCCCTTAATTAAGGGAAAAACACAAAAGTGATTGAAATGAGAGAATAGTTTTAGATATGAATAATGACTCTTGCTTATGAATAATAGAAGTTCAATACAAGACAAATATTGAAAAAGACAAAGAGTTAAAAGTATTTCCTGAGTAAAAATTACATAAAAGCAAATCAAAAAGAAATTTATTCTAAGGATAAGGAAATATGCTAGAACATTCAAGTAGAAAAATGAATTGTATAATATGGGAAAATGTACTTTATTTTTGCATATCTGAATAGATAAAAATTAATCATTAGAAATTACATAAGATATTTAACTTTAAGAAGTAGAGTTTTGAGACCTCCATGTGATATGTGACCCAACAGAGAAGTACGTAGTAACTATAGAACATTTATGACATACAACTCAAGGAGCTATGTTTAGCTCTGAAGTCATTATGATAGCTTTAAGAGAACTTAGGAATCATTGTACAGAGATGCACTTAGTCTTTCGGAGGGTGTTCAAATCATACCCCTAAAATAAGAAACATGAAATTAGCTACACAAATTATGAAAGTGAGGAAAGGTATCTATTATGGTATAAATTGCTGAAAATTTACACAATTGATCTGTAGTTTCTTTCCAGAAATTTGTATGAAATATAGCACATCAAAATAAACTAAACAAATTCATGAGTTTTTTTTACCACATTAGTATGTCCCAACGTTGAAGCAGGATACAGTTGTCACCAAATGACCTAAGCCCATTTACTCATGTACAATAACATTTCTAATCAATTCTCAGCTTTTGAACACCTAAATTCTGCCAGTGAAACAGATTTCTCACATCTAGTATACTAATGAAGTAGGCCACTCATTTCACCAATGATAGCTAATATCTATAACATCATTAGGCTTAGATAAGACTTCATTAAGACTGCTGATGATGATCCATGAAAAAGATTAGCCTGAGAGTAGCTCTGTCTAAATTGCAGATATAGGAATAAATAAGAACAATCCTTGAAGTTTGTATAACTGATTAAATTGAATGCCCCTAATATGAAGACAAAATTAACAGAATGCATACATACACATCAATCATACCATGTGGGGGAAAAAATATAAACAAATTATCATGGCATTTCATGTCAGGAAAACAGGTTAGACTGATTCTGTCTTGATCATTTTTGCTTAATAACTATGAGCTTCAGGACTATCATGTATGAAATGAATATAATACAGAACCCCTACAACAGTTTTATAAATATTATATAATAAGAGAATGAGCATGGTCCTGGCACTTCATAAATTGCAGTTATTCTGATTATTATATAAGAATAGTTTTCACTGGAAGATAATTCTAAAATTTACATGTGAAAAACAGCTTAATAATTGTGCACATAGCTCCTGAAACATGATTCCAAATATATATGATTTAAGATTTTGTTCCAAAGTACATAATAAAATATTCTGAAGCCCATACAATCTCCCCAAATGCATTTAATAATAAGGGATCATTCCTAAAAGTTTAGATGCAAAATCAGAGTAAATATTCATATAATGGGATATTTACATAAAATCACAAATAGACAAAATCTTAAAACTAGACTGAAATAGTAAAATTTTCCTCTTTGTATTTTTGTGTATTTCTTAAGTTTTTATAAGGCACATATATAATTGCCATGAGAACAAAGGAGAAACAAATAGTTATGTCCATACTGCAAATGTCTTGTTTTACTATAAAACACTGATGAAAGAAATTGAGGATGATACAAAGAAATGGAAAGACATTCCATGCTCATGGATTGGAAGAACAAATATTATTAAAATGTTTATACTACCCAAAGCAATCTACACATTAATGTAATCCTTATCAAAATACCAATAGCATTTTTCACAGAGCTAGAACAAACAATCCTCATATTTGCATGGAACACAAAAGACCGAATAGTCAAAGCAACCTTGAAAAAGAAAAACCAACCTGGACGCATCATAATTTCCAACTTTAAGTTATATTACAAAGCTGTAGTGATCAAAACAGCATGGTATTGGCACAAAAGCAGGCACATAGAGAAATAGAACAGGATAGGAAACCCAGAAATGAACCTACAACTATATGGTCTATTACTCTTCAACAAAGCAGGAAAGAATATCCAATGGAAACCAAAACAAAACAAAACACTCTCCTCTACAAATAGTGTTGAGAAAATTGGATAGGAACATGCAAAAGAATGAAACTGGACCGCTTGCTTACACCATACACAAAAATAAATTCAAAGTGAATTAAAGACCTAAATGTGAGAAAATAAAACATAAAAATCCTAGAGAAAACAGTCAGTAACCTCTTTGCTAACAGTCATAGCAACTTCTTTCTAGGTATATCTCCTGAGGAAAGGGAAACAAAATCAAAAATAAACTATTGGGACTTCGTCAAGATAAAAAGCTTCTGCACAGCAAAGGAAATAATCAACAAAACTAAAAGGCAACCTTTGGAATGGGAGAAGATATTTGCAAATGACATATCTGATAATGGATTAATATCCAAAATATATTTAAAAAAATTTAAAAACTCAGCACACCCCCAAAATAATCCAGTTAAAAATGGGCAGAACACATGGTTAGACATTTTTCCAAAGACTTACAGATAGCTAACAGATACATGAAAAGATGCTCAACATCACTGATCATCAGGGAAATACAAATCAAAACTACAATGAGATATTGACTTTTACAATGGCTAAAATCAACAATGCAAGAAACAACAGGTGTTGGCAAGGATGTAGAGAAAGAGGAACACTTTTACACTACCGGTGGGAATGCAAAGTGGTGCAGCCACCCTGGAAAATAGTGTGGAGTTTCATCAAAAAATTAAAATTAGCACCGCCTTACAATCCAACAATTGTACTACTAGGTATTTACTGAGAAAATACAAAAACACTAATTCAAAGGGATACGTGCATCTTGATGTTTATAGCAGCTTTATCTAAATAGCCAAATTATGGGAACCACTCAAGTGTCCATCAGTTGATGAATGGATAAAGAAGTGGTGTATATGTCCAATGGAATATAACTCAGCCATAAAGAATGAAATCTTGCCATGACATGTTAGGACCTAGAGAACATTATGCTAAGCTAAATAAGTCAGAGAAAGACCAATACCATATGATTTCACTCATATGTGGAATTTAGGAATTTAAGAAACAAAACAAATGAGCAAAGGGGAGAGAGCAACAAACAAAGAAACAGACTCTAACTATAGAGAACAAACTGATGGTTACCAGAGGGGAGATGGGTAGGTGGGGGGATGGGTTAAATAGGTGATGGGTATTAAAAAGTGCACTTGTGATGAGCACTGGGCATTGTACAGAAGTGTTGAATCAGTATATTGTACACCTGAAACTAATATTACACTCTATGTTAACCAACGGGAATTTAAATAAAACAATAAAAGGCAGCCTGCTGTCTTCTTCCCCAGGACAGGTATTCTGAGTCAGGTAAAAAGAAAGAAAAAAGTCTGTATTATTATTTTTCTGTGTCCTCTAACGAGTTTGGGAATAGGCATTGGAGGAATGTATGGGAAAAACAATGTTTACAACATAAGAGAGAATTTGGAACTACCAAGGTCAATCTGGAAGGGGTGGAATAAGAGGGTAGTGGGTGGACAAAGCAGAAATGGAACTTTGGAGATGTCAGAAGGCCAAAATGTCTTCTACCTCTCTCTTTTATTACTTATAAATCTTCAGATGTCTTTGCTGAAATTCCTAAAATTCTTGGGTTAAGACTGGTATTTGTTAGCCAGGCAAGAGGATGAATTTTGAACACCTGGCCGACTTATTGGAAATGCATAGTCAACCAAGGAAGAAGAGAAAGATAGGGGAAAGTTATTTGACAAATAACTAGTTATTTGACAAAATCTAGGGGAGGGTAACTTTAGAATGCTTCTTTCCCTTTTTTTTTTTTTAAGTTTACTTATTTATTTATTTATTTATTTATTTATTTTTTTTTGGTGCATGCGCGCACACACACAGAGGGCACAAGCAGGGGAAGAGGCAGAGGGAGAGGGAGAAGCAGGCTCCCCACTGAGCAGGGAGCCCAACTCAGGGCTTGATCCCAGTACCCTGGGATCATGACCTGAGCCGAAGGCAGACGCTTAACCAACTGAGCCACCCCTCCGCCCCTAGAATTCTTTTTTTTTTAATTTCAATTTAATTAGCCAATATATAGTACATCATTGGTTTCAGATGTAGAGTTCAATAATTCATCAGTTTCATATAACACCTATTGCTCATCACATCAGGTGCCCTCCTTAATGCCCATCACCCAGTTACCCCATCCCCCGCCCACCTCCCCTGCAGCATTCCTCAGTTTGTTTCCTATTAAGAGTCTGTCATGGTTTTTCTCCTTATCTGATGACTTCCCATTCAGTGTTCCCTCCCTTCCCCTATGATCCTCTGTGCTGTTTTTTTATATTCCACATATGAGTGAAATCACATGATAATTGTCTTTCTCTGATTGACTTATTTCACTCAGCATAATACCCTCCAATTCCATCCATGTTGATGTAAGTGGTAAGTATTCATCTTTTCTGATGGGTAATATTCCATTGTATGTATACATATATATATGTGTGTGTGTGTATGTATACACACACACACACACACACACACACACCCCACATCTTCTTTATCCATTCATCTCTAGATGGACATCTCAACTCTCTCCACAGTTTGGCTGTGGACATTTCTGCTATAAACATTGGGCTGTAGGTGCCCCTTTGGATCAATACATTGTATCTTTGGGGTAAATACCTAGAAGTGCAATTACTTGGTCATAGGGTAGTTCTATTTTTAACTTCTTGAGGAACCTCCATACTGTTTGTCAGAGTGGCTGCACCAGCTTTCATTCCCACCAACTGTGTAAGAGGGTTCTCCTTTGTCCACATCCTCACCAACATTTGTTGTTTCCTGACTTGTTAATTTTAGCCATTCTGACTGGTGTGAGGTGGTATCTCATTGTGGTTTTGATTTGTATTTCCGTGATGCCAAGGGATGTGGAGCATTTTTTCATGTATCTGTTGGACATTTGTAAGTCTTCTTTAGAGAACTGTCTGTTCATGTCTTCTGCCTATTTCTTGACTGGATTATTTGTTCTTGGGTGTTGAGTTTGATAAGTTCTTTATAGATCTTGGATACTAGTCCTTTACCTGATAATGTCATTTGCAAAGATCTCCTCCCATTCCATAGGTTGCCTTTTAGTTTTGTTGACTGTTGCCTTTGCTGTGCAAAGGCTTTTTATCTTGACGAAATCCCAATAGTTCTTTTTTTGCTTTTGTTTCCCTTGCCTTTGGAGACATGTCTAGCAACAAGTTGCTGCAGCTGAGGTTGGTCAAAGAAGTTGCTGCCTGTGTTCTCCTCTAGGGTTTTGATGGATTCCAGTCTCACATTTAAGCCTTTCATACATTTTGAGTTTATCTTTGTGTGTGGTATAAGAGAATGGTACAGTGTCATTCTTCTGCATGTGGCTGTCCAATTTTTCCAACACCATTTGTTGAAGAGATTGTAATTTTTCCATTGGATATTCTTTCCTGCTTTGTCAAAGATTAGGTGACCGTAAAGTTGAGGGGCCATTTCTGGGTTTTCTATTCTGTTCTATTGATCCACGTGTCTGTTTTTGTGCCAGTATCATGCTGTCTTGATGATCACAGCTTTGTAAGATAGCTTGAAGTCTGGCATTGTGATTCACAGCTTTGATTTTCTTTTTCAACATTCCTCTGGCTATTTGTAGTCTTTCCTGGTTCCATACAAATTTTAGGATTATTTTTTCCAGCTCTGTGAAAAAATGTCAATGGTATTTTGATAGGGATTGCGTTGAACGTGTAGATTGTTCTGGATGCACAGACATTTTTAACAATATTTATTCTTTCAATGCAGAATTCTACAGGACTTGGAAAAGTAGGGAATGAAGTTTCTCCAAAGGACAAAGGGGCACTGAATGATATCTAGATTGCAATATGAAAAATAAGACATTTTATTATTTTTTTTTCATTTTATTATTTTTTTAAAACTAGAGCGAGGGGTATAGTTTTAATCACTAATACTACTGCTATTTGATATTTTCCAAAACTATTTAAATGGGGCAATTTTTGATTAGAAAAATCATCATCTGTGTCTGGTTGTCTTACTGATGATTGATTTTTTTTCATTATAGGTCATATTTTTCTGCTTCTTTAAGTGGTAATTTTGGTTGGTTTCCAAATATTGTTATTTACTTCAATGGTTGTGAGATACTTTTGTAATACCTTAAATATCTCTGTGCTGTGTACTAGAATGCAGTTAAATTAATTGGGACACTTTGATGCTTTACAGGCTGGCTTGCTCTATCTATCTATCTATCTATCTATCTATCTATCTACTATCATCTATCATCTATCTATCTATCTATCATCTACCATCCATCAATCATCTATCTATCTATCATCTATCTCTCTGGCAAGAACAGAGCAGTATTTAGGGATAATTTTTCATACAATGGAGACAAAATACCTTTTTGAATATTCTATTCAATATTTCATATATTATGAGATTTTTCCACAATTGCTAGTTAGAACACACACTATTTATTTCTAGGCCTTTATGAGCACTGGGGATTCTTCTGTTTATTCTTTTCTGGTGGATCTTCTTCCAGCACTTGTAGTTTCCTCACATGTTGAGGCTGCTCAGTTCTCATTGAAGACTTCAGTGGCTCCTTTTATATATATTTATAGCACAATCTATCTGCACCTCTCCCCCTGTGTGCAGTGCTCTCCTTTCCCGTCATTTGTCCTAACAATTCCTAGCTACTTGGCCATTCTTCTTCCTCTCTTCTTCCTTCTTCCTTCTTTCTTCTTCCTCCTTCTTCAAATCCTGGAGACTGCCAGGATCCATCTGGGTTTGCTCTCCCTGTCCTGTCCTCCACAAATTCTCTCCAGATAGCCAGTTAAGACAATTGTAGAACTCAATTTGTTTATTGGCCTTTTCTCAGGTATTACTGACCTGTGCTTTCTGGAGTTGAGGGTGTGAAAGTATTTCTACAGCTAAATGTCAGTATTCTACCTTGACTAGTAGTAGAAATTTCATGAACTTTCAGTTCAATGACCCTTGAACTCTTTAGCTCCTAAAGGGTATGATATCACGTACAATAAGTAGTACAGTAAGAATTCAGACTTGCCAATAATGAAATATTTGGGTCTAAACTGTTAGTAATTTCCTGATAGTCTTATAAATAATAAAATAAATATAATATTACTGAAAATTCCCTAATTATTAAACTTTAATATTTTTCTGCACATACTACTTTTTGACAAGATTTCTTTAGATATTTACAGAATTCTAGGTTATTTTATAGAATTCTAAGAATATTGATGGATTATACACATATTAATGCTAGGCATAAAGAAAACATCAAGTCATAAATCAGACTATATAAAGTAAAAAAAAATTAGATTTGAATGAGTTGTTCCAAACCTTTATACCAGTAGAAAAAGCTTCATTAGGCTAATTGAAAATAAAGCTTCATTAGACTAATTGAAATGTCAACTGGCAAGGCTGTCATGTGGTAAAATTGTTCTTGTGTGTGCATGTTTTATATAAATCATTATTTGTGTAATTTGAAACGTTAGACATTTGTTTAGAATATTTTATATTTAAATCTATTAAAATATATTCATTTTAGGGCACCCGGGTGGTTTAGTTGGTTAAACATCTGCCTTTGGCTCAGGTCATGATCCCAGGGTCCTAGGATCAAGTCCCGCATCGGGCTCCCTGCTCAGCGGGAAGTCTACTTCTCCTTCCACACTTCCCCCCTGCTCATGATCTCTCTCTCTCTCACACACTCTCTCTCTCTCAAATAAATAAATAAATAAATAAAATCTTTAAAAAAATAAGTAAAATATATTCACTTTAAAATTGTTTAATATCAATAATTGATTGCTATTTTTGTGCTCTTTATTACATATAACATGCTCTTTGAAATGAACATGCTTACTCAAGAACCAGAAATTTGGTGTTTGGAATAGTTGAGAGAGTTAAAAAATAATAAATCCTTCAAAACAAATTATGATATGTGGACAATAAAGAAACAAAATTCAATTCAAAATTGAATTTTGACAAACAATGTTGAATTACTCCCATTAATCCAAACTTGTTATTTTAACTTTGTAACTTCTAGGTTGTTAAGAAATTTATAGCTTTTTTAAAAGACATTTGTAAGGTATTTAAAAGGATTTATAAGGTATTAAAATGTTTAACAAATATCATTATGAGCTACTCAGAGTTCCTCTAAGATGTTACTGCCACTTATAGATTTTATAGTCAGCTCATAATCATTTCCTAATTTATTTCAACTTTATTTTCTTGACTTTAAGAGTGATTGATACTCTGAGCCTAATGTCATCTGTAAGAAGGAGGGAACACTTCAGGATCATTTAGGTGAAACTATTGCCATAGTAAATAATGAGAATAAAAAGAAACAAGATAAAATTTTATCAGTATGTCTTTGGAGATAGAATGAAGTCTACAATAATTTCACAAGTTAAACTCTGTGTTTACAGATCATTTAGAATTTTTAATTCTGGAAATCAACAAGGTACAAAAATGAGAAGTAAATTTCAAGCAATAGAAATACTAAAATTGTTTTTCTTTGTTTTACTTTTAAATGCAGAATATATTTTTTATTCTATTCATAATGGGATTCCATCATGATCTGAAGTATAGTTTTGAGTTTGAAGAGATGATTCTTGTCTTTATGTTTGAATGTTTCTATTATGATAGATTGTAAGTATTTGAAAGTAGGTTAAATTTGAAGTGATGCACATGTCCTTAATTTTGCTCACAGTTAATTATGAAACATATTTTTATAGGTTAAAAGACCAAGTGATTTTATACTTACATTTTTTATAAAGAGTTGCCATGAAATAAGTATTATACTGCCATGAATTACTTACTATTAAATTTTAGAAAAAGTTTTCAATTAGTCCCTGGATTTTTTTTCTCAATTTCATGTCCTGCAACATAGACCTTTTTTTTTCTTTAGAAAGTGAGGTCTAATTTCATAAAGAGAAAAATATAATTTCAATTGCTTATTAGATCTCTGTAATAAATTATTAAAGCATGCTCTGATTTAATCAAATATTAATTTTTATGTCTTCCATTTTAGAATTTGTTTATGATTTAGGATTCAGCTAAGATCCACTAGACCTAAATTACAGTAAAATTTCTGTTACTTATACAAACAGAACATTTAGTAAAGATTTAAATGTTTCTCTTGCCTGTAAACAAATACTAATATGTTTGACATGCTGTGTTGTTTAAACTTTTCATACTATTTTGTTTATGGCTTTTCAGTGATCGTCTTAGAAAATAAATGTTCTTTGTTCAGGTGACATTAATTTTTTATGATCTTTCATTTGCTGATGCTTTGAACTTCTCCTTATGTTCACTGATTACTTAGAATATGCAAGAAATTTCAATCATTTTCTTTAACCACACCAGGGTAAGAAGATGATAATAATGCCAATGAGAAGTCTTAAAACTCCAAGGACATTTGAAAACTTCCTACTCTCATCCACTTTGCACACTTGCTAAAATATTTTTTTCAAAATGGTTCTTATCTTTAAAAACCTTACTTCAGCTACTTCTTGCCTATGTATATAATCCTACTTCTATATTCCATGCTCTCTGATGCTCAACAGTCCTTTATTGTCCAAACTCAATGACCTACCATACTTACAAAGTTCTACATTTTAAAACCAGCCTTTCACTTATTGTTCTTTTCATTCTGTATAACAGACTCCTTTCAAAATAAGCTCACATTTTAGAGAAAAACTTTCAGGCATAACTCATTTTGGCTGAGTCATTTATTTGACTAATTCACTTTCACACTCAATTTCTCTACATTAGTGTTTTCTTCATATTTTCCCTCCCTTCAAAACATTTGTTATGTCTTTTAAAAAATCATTTTAACCTTACTTATTTTGCTGCACAAGACAGATTTTTAAAAAGAATCAATTGAATAAGGAAATAAGGGAAAGAGAAAGGAAAGAAATAATAAACATAAACATGTGTATTTTTATATATTTCCCCAATTTCACTAATATAAAATGTGAAAATATAAAATTAGTGAAATGTGCATAATTATTTTGCTAATTTAAGTTTTAAGTATTCTGCAGTGCTTTCTCTCCAGGGATAAATAAAATTAACATGAGTAAAAGGACAAAAATAATTTTGCCAGCTTTTAAAGTCCTTCTGAAGTGACCTTCCAATAAGCTATTTCTTGTTGTTTTAGATTAAATGTAAACTTCCTTATATGCTGGCAAATGATAACTGGTTGTATGTGCCATAATTGTAGTGATTAGCAGCAAAGGTTAATGGGTTAAAGATAAATCTTGATTTCAAATACTGGTTCTGTGATCCAGGGTAAGTTCTTTCTTCTACTTGTATCTCTGCTTCCTCACTTATAAAATTGAGTATTATCTATCTCATGGTCTCACTGTCAGAGGATTACATGTAAAAAATGCATGTGAAGTGCTTACTTATGTTTGATACCGAGAAGATGTCCCCTACGTTAGCTAGTACTATTATTTTTCTTAGAAGGAAGCTGTGTCTATTTGAATATTTTGGAAACTGATTTCTCTATAAGAGAGGTGGATTTAATTCTTCAAGGGAAACCATAGGAAGCAGATATAGTTGGAAAGTTGTTTAAACTCCTTACTCTTTTTGACTCTTTCTGTCAGGGCTGAAGAATGAGGGGAGAGATCAAACAGCAGCAAGAAAGTGCGAAATGGGGTTCTTCGCTGGGGAGAGCCTGAGTTTATAATAATCTGAAGGTGAATATTGTGTTTTCCCCTTTGTCTCTCTTTAACTCCTCGTGTTTCTGAACTCAATTTGTAGACATAATCTCTGGATTATATTTTTTTATGCAGAAAATGTTAGAGTAATATTTTGTGTTTTAGAATGTAATTAATTGAATTTTGTTCAATCTATTGCATGTCCGGGGGGGGCATAAATAAAATATTTGTTGACTAGGGGACTAAGTGGTTTGGGGCAAATAAAATAACTGAAGAGTAATGACAGAAACAGAAGATTCTTGAAATAATTTGAAGAAGTAAAGGTGGAGATAATGCTATCTAAAGTGGATGGAAGTCAGCCCAAAATTTATTTAGTTAGAAGTAAAATATCCAAGACAGGGGATTATCAGGGAAGAGTATAATACAACTTTAAATTTAAATGGCACACATATGTAAAGTGAGAAATAGAGAATCATAGGATTAAAAACAACACATTAGAATAACCATTATTTTGAGAATTATGAAGTCAATGTTGGTGCATTTCTACACTGAAATACCTAAGCCCAAACACTATACCAACAATTACTACTTTTTTTTTTTAAGATTTTATTTATTTGACAGAGAGAGAGACACAGAGAGGTAACACAAGCAGGGGGAGAGGGAGAAGCAGGCTTCCCACAGAGCAGGGAGCCTGATGCGGGGCTCCATCCCAGGACCCTGAGATCATGACCTGAGCCAAAGGCAGACGCTTAATGACTGAGCCACCCAGGTGCCCCAACAATTACTACTTTTATTACAGCTTTAAATGAGTAAGCAGCTTGATAAAATACAATAAAAATATAAAGGTTTATAATTTTCAATTTATCATACATTTACTAAATTATATATTCCATGAAGTTGAGAATTTGTTTTTAAAATGCTATATCCTTAGCACCTAACAAAATGTTAATACATAGTTGATACTCAAATATTTGTTGAATGAATGAATAAATGAATATTTCAAAAAAGGTAAAAAAAAATCATTTAGTAACCATGTTGACTCTAACATAGAATGACATCTAAAATTAAATTAAATTGATTTGGTACTTTCACTTACAAGACAACTGATAATACCACCATGTCTGTTATGATTATTCAATGTGATACATAATGTCATCAATCTAGCTACAGAAGCTAAAATTAATTTGGGATCTGCAAGATAAAAGCAAATAAGCCCTTGAAATCTTCATAACCTATGGGGATTTGAGAAAAAAATATTTTTATATATGTAAAATATAATATATATATATTGCTGTGTTGCTTATTTATTTAAATTGAAAATCAATTTTGTCAAAAATCTAGTATTTTTAAATTAAATGCCATTTTTTTCTTGGGTAAAGTATTAAAGATGTCTTAATGATATGAAAAAACTGTTTTTTTGTTTTTTTCTTAGTCTAGGTGCTTGTTAGTTGTGAATAGATGGAATTATAAGATTAAGTTGAGGTCTTTTTCAACATTGACATTTCAATATGACCATCATGAGATACCAAAACTAAAAATTATAATCCCTTAAAAAAAATCTTGATGAGATACAATATTAAAAATAATCTATTTAAAATCACAGTGCAAAGAAAGTTATAAAAATCTTTAACATTAATGAATTATTTTTCATTTACCTCCTTTAAATCTAATTTTGTAAAAGCATATGCTCATCAATTATTTAAAAGCTGGATTTGGCATAAACATTGTAAATCATTTGGATTAAAATTCTCATATTGAGCTCTATTAAAATTCTGATACTTCACACAACAAACATAGGTTAATATGCTCTGAATTTTTAATTTCATTTCAGTAATACTTTCCTCAATGAGAGATTATCACTTGTGAATTTTTTAAAGTATCATGGACATTTGTTAATTTCTTGGATACCAAATTCTCACTGAGTAAGGAGAATGTGTGCCATCAGTATTGGCACTCTGTTGAGAGCAATAATTATAAGTAAAAAATTTGTTTTAAAACTATCTGTCCCCATTTTCAGATTAAGGCACAAACAATATGTATACTTTCACACTGTATTTGCTATATTTTTCTAAAGTGTTATAATGATTCATTTTATTGCTATTCTAATAGTGTTTACTCTTTCTGTTTCTTAGCAATCTGACTCTTAAAAAGTTTTGAAAAATACTCTGTTTCTGGAAAGTGCATAAGATATCTATCAATAGGAAAATGCATATTTAAGACAGAAATAATTCTGGAGAAAAATAATAAAATTTTGGCAACTTAGGGCTATCCTTGTCACATTAACATGCTGAACTCCTTGCTTTACCTTCCAGTGTTAACTTGCTGATCCCAGCAATGAAAAAGCTGGTAATTTCTCACAGTGACTGAAATCAGTTTTGATTTTTTTTTTCTCCTAATGGCCACTAAGGACTTCACTGAGTTTTATAACTTTTTTTAATATAAAATTCTCAAAATTATTTAAATTCTTTTTTTTAAAGATTTTATTTATTTATTTGACAGAGAGAGACACAGCGAGAGAGGGAACACAAGCAGGGGGAGTGGGAGAGGGAGAAGCAGGCTTCCCGCAGAGCAGGGAGCCGGATGCGGGGCTCGATCCCAGGATCTTGGGATCATGACCTGCGTCTAAGGCAGACGATTAACGACTGAGCCACCCAGGTGCCCCTCAAAATGACTTAAATTCTTAATTGTACCACAACTCCTATCCTTTCAACTCAAGTTAGCCCTCATATGTCTTTGTGTCTTTTGTGATATTTTATTTTAGTTTTGTGTAAATGCAAATGAAAGCAAGGGGGAAAAAGTGTGATTAGAACGTGTGCTGCCCATAAGATAGAGAGCTTGGAAATAATTAAATAGTAAGTATTAAAAGTGTTAAACACGAAGTGCCATGGAATTACTCATTATATTTTCATCTTTCTCTCTGAGTAAAAATAACATCTTGGAGAAACCAAAAGGAATTTAAAATGCTTTTGCTAAGGCCAAGAGTCTAGAGCAGCATTGCCCAATAAAAACATAATGCAAGCATGTGCTAAATTCTCTGAGTCACATTCAAAGAAAAGAAAAAGGTAAAAGGTAAATCAATTTTAATAATAGATTTTATTTAACCTAATTCATCTAACATGCTGTCATTTCAACATGTAATTAATATAACAACTATTGACAAGATATTTTATGTTTTTATACTAAGTTTTAGAAATAAAGTTGTTTTTTATCCTTAGAACACACCCTAATTTGGGACAGCTACATATCAAGTGCTCAATAGCCACATCTGGCTAATGGCTAGTAATAAGTCAAAAATTGTGAAGGGTCTGAAATGGTACCCTACTTGCAAGCTAATGAACTAACAACTTGTATGTGTGTATATTTAGTGGCAGGTAAAATACCTAGAACAGCTGATCCTCAGGAAGAGTACAGTACAATTTTAAATTTAAATGTGAGGTATATCTATATGTCTATATGGACATATCTCATATATATATATGTACATATATATATGGGGCAGGGGAGAGAGAGAGAGAAAGAATACTCTGGCAGGAGACAAAAGCTTTATGGATCAGACTAAACACAGTTATTACTGGGGCACCTGGGTGGCTCAGTCGGTTAAATGCCCGACTCTTGGTTTTTGCTGAGGTCATGATCTCAGTGTCATGAGATTGAGCCCTGTGTCAGGCTCTGCGCTCAGCATGGAGTCTGCAAGAAATTCTCTCACTCTCCCATTCTTCCCCCCGTCCCCTCCTCCCCCCGCTCGAGCTTGCTCTTTCTCTCTAAAATAAATAAATAAAATCTTAAAAAAAATAAAACGTAGTTATTATTTACAGCTTGTGTCAGTTCCCAGTTTTCCACAGGGTTATGTGAAAGAAGACATCACCTCCATATATAGGGGGATTGATTCTCAAGAAAGTAAGTCCAAAATTATGACAATTGAAGTTCATATAAGATGATTATAATATTTGTAAACTGTTTCCTCTCAGTGGGGTGTAGAGACAAAAAAAAAAAAAACAAGAGACAGAGACTTTTACTTTGGAATTAAAAAAAAAATCTACAGTTTTACTACCATGGAATTGTAAATAGCTGTAGGGATAGAAGTCTCTGTATATCTCTAGAGTGATGCACTATCCCTAATTTCAATATATAATTGCCATTCAGTTAGGTTGCCAATGCCTTTTGCTCAGAAAGCCCAAACTATGCAGAAGCTTTAACATATTCATGGAGAAATGTCTCTCAGTACTATTGTATCGGATAGGGCATATCTAAAATGTAGTTGATAAAAATATTAAGGACTGAATGTTTAAAATTCGTAGGTTGAGATCCTAACCCCCAGTGTGATGGTATTTGGAGATGGGTCTTTGGGAGTGATTGGGACATGAGGGTGGCCCTCATTAATGGGATTAGTGACCTATAATGAGACCCCAGGACATTCTCTCACTCTTTCTGCTATATGAAGACATAAAGAGAAATAGGCAGTCTGTAACCCAGGAAAGGGCTCTCACCAGAACCTGATCTCAGACTCCCAGCCTCCAGATCCTTGAAAAATAAATTTCTGTTGTCTATAAGCCAACCAGTCTTTGGTATTTTGTTACAGCATCTAAAAATCCTAAGATGGACATAAACAGGATACTGTATAAAATATAACATATACAGACAAAAGTCATCTGCAGGCAATAGGGAAGGAAAACTCCGTAATCTTCTTTAAGAAGATTTGGACATTTGAAGATATGAAGACCAAGAGCTATCTGCAAATAGTAGTAATGGATTTGATACAAGAATGCAGTATCTTAACATCAAATTCTTGGGGGCAGGAACATTTTGAAGCACTGGAAGAAAAATCTTGGATATAAAGAACGTGCACTAAACAAAAAATAGAATTTTTTTTCTGCATTACAATGGTATGAGTTATTAGTTACTCAAGAGAAAGAAGAATAGGACATCAAAACACCATTATATAATATAGTTGGATATGTAATCTTATATTTGTATGCAAAACATCAATTAATTTTTCCATGTTTTTCTCTCACACTTGCCTGTCTATTTTTCTTTAAATCCAGTTCTCATTTTGGGGGTATGTGGCCATGAAGGGCAGGCTAATATATTCCTGTGCCTTCAGTTAGATAGACCTTAGGTATTTGTACATTCTTTACTTTTTTTTCTTTTCTTTTCTTTTCATTTTGTTATTGTTGTTGTTTGTTTGTTTGTTTTTTTTTGAGAGGATGATGAGTGCATGATGGAGCAAAAAACAAAGAAGAATGACTATCATTGGAGACAATCAGCCTCTCGGATGTTGCTATGAACTCAGCAAATAAAAAGTCCTATATCCACCACCATTAAAAGTAGCTTGATATAAATTTGAGATTTTCAGATATCTGCCACATATAACTACTGAAAATATCCCTTATAAGCACAAACACACAAACATGTATGTGTATACTCTCTCAGGTATGACTTCTGATAATACACTATTCTCCATCTCATGTCAATAGTTAGTACTTCTGTGATATTTTAAAATAGCTTTAAATGATATTAATCCAGTGTTGCCTTTTAAAGTTAATGTAAATATTTTCACATAAACAAATACACAGTGATGATTTCGATTAAAAATACTTTTAGGATTTTAGGAGATAAGATACATTATTAAAAATTTTTAAGTTAATCGTTATTAACTTTGGAGATGAAGAAGCCTGTATAGTTTAGATTATTGTCAGCAATTTTGGCTAAATAAAAAGTTTCAGTGTTTGTTTATAGCAGATGAGAAGTAGGTGATCAAACCTCACATAAAAGGTGTGATCACTGGGACAGCCAAGGAGTTGATGATCACTGGAATAATGAAGCTTTAGTCCAGGAGAACATGCTAACAAAGGTGACAGCAGCAACTGTTGAAAAAGAAGAGTCAAAAATGGCAGCACCACAGAAATTATGCATGCAAAATTCATATAGGAAAATTATAGCCTGGAGATGTATATTGGAGGATATCTGCCTTTAGAAATGGAAATATTCTTGGGAGAGTTCATGTTGATGAAGGATAGCTGGAAGAAAGGCAGGCAGGGACAAGGGGCCCACCCTAAAAGGAAACCACCCTTGAAAGGATTTTACACCACCCTGGTAGGAGCCCTGCACCTTTAAATCCCACATGATAGATAGATGACAAAAACCTGATTGAGTGACAGGAGCATGGAGGGTTAATCAGATTAAAACAGCCTGCCAACAAGCCCATAAAAACCCCTAGACTTAGAACTCTGGTGGCAACCATCTCGGGTCCCCTCCCTCTTTGGGAGCTTTGTACTCTATCATTCAGTAAACTTTACTATTGCTCAATAAACCTTGCTTTGCTGTCCATCACTCTGTCTGGTTTACCTCTTCATTCTTCGAAACAGTGTGACCAAGAACCACGGATGGGCATCAGAAGAAAAGAAATCCTATAACAGTGTGAATATACAGAGAGACATATTTACATGTAGTTTTGATACTTTAGTTGAATATTTTGTTGGATATAAAAATGGGTACTAATCATCAAAGAAGGAAAAATAACAGGAAGGTAAAAATGAAGCAAAATCCTGAAAATTTGTCCAAGATGAAGTGATGTATGGGAAGATGTGTATAACTCTGACAGAGAAAACTACAAAGCATTGCTTATGGAAAGATAGGAGGACATGAACAAGAATCAGAAGAATCAATCAACAAGATGTCTATTCTCCCCCAAATTTAGCTATAGACTTAATGCAATTTTAGTCAAAACTAGGTGTTTTTCTTTTTCTGTAAACATTTCTATGCTCCTTCTAAAACACGTCTAAAATCAAAAAACACCTTAAAGAGCATGCTTTCTGTTTTTGTAGAACAAAATTGGCAAACTCACCCTACCTGATTTCAAGTTTTATAAAAAGCTATAATAAATAAGATACTATGGTACTGACATAAGTATAAAATAATAAATCTATAGAAGAGAATGGAGAGTCCAGAAAGTGCCATAAAACAAGTGGCATATAGATATAGGTATAGATGTAGATATATAATACTTTTTTTAACCAATGTGCCAGAACATATAATGAGAAAAGGATAATCTTTTCAACAAATTATAGTAGATCGATTTACATAAAAAATATTCACACCTGCCTCACACTAAATTAATTGCCATCATGACCATAAAGAAAAATGTAAATCCAGACTTTGTACAAGAAATATAGAAGATTATTTTTGTTACCATGATAAGATGAAGTGCTCTTAGGACACACTAATAATGCAAAATTATGAATTAGATTAATCAAAATAAAGGATATCCATTTTACAAAAGGACCCCAGTATAAAAAGGTGACAAGTCATCAGTAAAAAAAATATTCACAAAATACATATTTGAGAGAAGACATATCTGTATAAGGAATTCATAGAAATCAACAAAAAGTATCAACTATTCATTGTGTTCCCATTGAATGTGGCCAGATGCAAATGAAATATTCTGTCCTCTGTGATTTTTTTCAGGTGAAGAAATTCAGTTGATAATTTGCCAAATAGGTTTTGGACATTTAGAGAACTATAAAAATAGTTATAACAATAAGCAAACATATATTTAGGACATAGATTTGACATACAAAATTGCAAGCATATTATTTATATTATTTCATTTAATCTTTACAATAACCCTGAGGTCAGTTATAATACTCATTTTATAGATGATGAGACTGAGACACAATACCTTTTTTCATATTAGATCTATTTTGTATGACACAATCAGCTTTGAAGAATAGTAAGTTATCGTATAATTTCTAATTATTTAGAGATTTTTAAATAAAGAACAATTTTGTTTATTCAAAAACTTATCTGAGCATCTACTCTTTTAGACACTAGAGTAGCGAATTCAGCAGTGGCAAAATAGGAACGGGAGATGAATGATAAGTAATATGTGATTTCTACTTTTAGGTTTCATTTATTTATTTGAGAGAGAGAAAGCAAGAGATAGAGAGCGTAGGCAAGAGGAAGTGCAGACTGGAGAGGGAGAAGCAGACTCCTGCTGAGCGTGGAGCAAGCTGGGGTCCTGACCTGAATTGAAGGCAGACACTTAATCTAATTGAGCCACCCAGGCACCCCTCTACTTTAAGTTTTTTTTCAATATTGTTTTTAAACAATTATGGTCTATACTTAGAACTCCTTCACAACACATTACCATGAAGTTTCTTTAGTAATGATAAAGATATTATGATTTGTAAATGATAGCACCCTAAGTTCACAAAGCGCTGAGTTTTTTATAAGTACTGCTTTAAGGGGTGTCTGCTTAGCAGAAATTTACTTCTACTGAGCTTTGTTGTGTTTAATTAGGAAAGATTATGGAGGATGTTTTATATTCCTTTTTGGCCTTAGGGTGTGATGAGCATTAGCTGACATGACACATATTGCAAAGGATTTTCACATTGTGAGACATTTTGCAAAGCTTTGCATGAAGAATCATATTAATAAAAATAAAAGCCATTGAGCATATAATTCCCCATGTACCACTTCAAAAACTTACACCAATGGGTTCATTTTTGATTTAGCAGACTACTCAGTTGGTTACAGATTTAGTTTTTAGCAGACATGTTTTGGAAATAATAGATAATAAGCTTTTCCAGAATAGAATAGCAAAGGGGGAGCTAGTCAATGTGGTTTTCTAAATTTAAATTTTTCTTATGAACTTAGAAGTGAAATTCATGGTTGCAGTCACATGTTATCAAACCTTTGGATACACACAAAAGATGAATATTTTTAAAAATCATAATGAATTTTAACAAATTATATTATTATTTACCAAACATATCAAATACCCTCACTCATAATTCTCTAAAGATGCCTGAATAGACATATTGAAGTTTAAAATAATCCCTTTTAATTAGAAATCATTAAATGGTAATGAAAATATTGCAGAGATGCTAATAAGAAACATTAAATTCTTGTTAAAGCAAAAAAAAAAAGAAAAAGAAAAAAAAGCAAAAAAAAGAAAAATTTGTTTCCAAAAGGAAGCAAATTAAGGGAAAAGGATTTTTTTTCCAATAGATTCCCAATGTGAACTAAGACAAAAACATACATATGCTATATTTAAAAAAGCATAGTGTTCAATACATGATTGGTAATACATTGGAAATTTATGATACCAATAAACAACTCTGGACATGCTAATAAAATGAATATATGTCATTCAGATATGCTATTGTTATTTTTATATGATATACTTTTTAAAACAATACTAATAACAACACTAATAGTAAATTTCAGAAAATATTTTTCCAGCTGTCAAGATTCTGTCAAATTCAACCAATTAGGAATCATCTAAGTAAATGAACATAAATGAAGTAGTATTTGACTGATAAATAGATATCACAATGGCAAAACTTTTCACATTTTATGTAAGTGGGGCTCAGCATAGGCTCTTACCTGTTTGTGTATATAGAATGAAAAGCACATGAAAAACACATTAAGAATAGACAATATAAGTATCAACAAGTGGCAAACTATCATCTGAAAAAAAGTTAAAAGTAAAGTAAAGTAAAAAAAGTAAAAAAAAACCTGAAGTGGTATTAAAGAAATTCTAAGTAGAAAAAAGTCATGTTTAACTAGGGAGCCCTAAACTCTACTCTATACTATAATATACATACATGCTTAAGAATGCTAGTGAAAATATGATTATGAGATGTGTTGAAGGAAGAATGAATAATATTTACATTCTTTAACTGCTAATATGAGATGTATGAAATATATGTATTTCCTACATAATTCTAAGTTTGTTCGTGTGTAAGACAGAATTGCATGAGACAGGAATCTTTGGTCAGGATTTATATTTAGATATGGAAAAGTTTGAGTCCATAACAAATAGATAGTAATTCTTATTTAATATGTATACTATCCATTCAATAATCACTCATTTTAAGTATATTGTTTAACAAATTTGTTAAGTTTATCTAGTCATGTAACCCACATTACCCAATACAGAAGAGCTGCATCACTGTAAAACATTCCCTCATACATTTTTGCAATCACTTCCCTAAGCTCTGACCCAAAACAACTGATCTGGGCTCTACCATTATACTGTTGCCTTTACTAAAATTTCCTCTAAATGCAATCAAACAGTATATAAGTTTTCTGTGTTCAAATTCATTCATTCATTCTTCAATGTCGTTTTATGTGTTAATGTTCCTTTTTTTTTTTTCAAATCACTTAGTAGTACTCTATAGTAGTGATAACCCACAATTTAGTTACCAATTGATGGATATCTGTTTCTTTTCTAGTTTGTAGCTAATATTATTACTAAGAATATTTGTGTACAAACCTTTGTGGCATACATTGTTTTTATTTCTCTTTAGTAATTCAGAGAAATGGAAGGTAGATGCCTTAGAGTAGACAAACACTTAACTTTATAAATTACTGGGATAACTGTATTCTAAAGTTGCTAAACATGATTCCTACCAGAAAAATAAGACAACTCCACATCTCATTCATACTTGTGTTTGTCAATCTTTTTTAAAATATAGCTATTCAGTGAGTATGGAGGAATACTTTATTATGGTTTTAATTTCCATTTCTTTGGTGACTAGTGATACTGACCATCTTTTTATGTGTTTATTGGTCATTTGTGTATCTGTTTTTATAAACTTACTATCCAGGTTATTTTATCAGGGTTTTTTTTAATATGAGGTTTGTTTTTCTCAATGTGTATAAATGTTTATAATAAATTCTGGACACAATTATCTTGCAAATTTAACTTTATAAATATGTATTCTCTGTGACTTTCATAGTCTCTGTTTTTTGGATTTTGAGTAGAAAATTTTTAATGATGATTACATTAATTTCATTTTTTTAAGTTTTGATATCTATAACTGATAAATCTTTTCCAGATACAATGTCACAAAGATTTCTGTTTCCTTTTAGAAGCTTAATAAATTCAGGTATATGATATCTTCTGTGATTTTTCTGCGGAAGACTTATTGGCCTTATAAATGTAGGTTTAGTCCTAAACTAGGTAGTTTGTTCCATTTATATCTGTTTACTTTTTTATTATTATTATTATTATGGTATGTTAATCACCATACATTACATCATTAGTTTTTGATGTAGTGTTCCATGATTCATTGTTTGCGTATAACACCCAGTGCTCCATGCAGAACATGCCCTCTTTAATACCCATCACCAGGCTAACCCATCCCCCCACCCCCTCCCCTCTAGAACCCTCTGTTTGTTTTTCAGAGTCCATCGTCTCTCATGGTTTGTCTCCCCCTCCGATTCCCCCCCAAACAGATGAATAGATAAAGAAGATGTGGTATATATGTACAATGGAATATTATGCAGCCATCAAAAGGAATGAAATCTTGCCATTTGCAATGATGTGGATGGAACTGGAGGGTGTTATGCTGAGCAAAATAAATCAATCAGAGAAAGACATGTACCATATGACCTCACTGATATGAGGAATTCTTAATCTCAGGAAACAAACTGAGAGTTGCTGGAGTGGTGGGGGGTGGGAGGGATGGGGTGGCTGGGTGATGGACATTGGGGAGGGTATGTGCTATGGTGAGCGCTGTGAATTGTGCAAGACTGTTGAATCACAGATCTGTACCTTTGAAACAAATAATGCAATATATGTTAAAAAAAAGAAGAAGATAGCAGGAGTGGAAGAATGAGGGGGGAGAATCGGAGGGGGAAACGAATATATCTGTTTACCTTTGTACCAGATAAACCATGCTGTCTTTATTAGTGTAACTTTATAGTAAGTCTTGAAGTTAAGTAGTGTAAGTCAATCTTGTTCATTTTCACAGCTATTTTGATTATTCTAGATCCTTTACATTGCATATATGTTTAAAGAGAAGCTTTCTGACTTTTTCAGAAACACTGGCTAAGATTTGATTTATATTTAGTTGAATCTATAGACCATTTTGTGGAGAGCTGCCCTCTTAATAATACTGAGTCTTCCAATCCATTAAATCCATTAATATGCTGTGACTCTTTAGATCTTGGGTTTCCCATAGAAATGCTTTATAGTTTTTTATAGTAGGGTCAATCTTTTTTTTTTAAAGATTTTATTTATGAGAGAGAGAGAGAGAGAGAGAGAGAGAGAACAAGTACCCATAGGGGAAGAGGGAGAGGGAAAAACAGACTCCCCACTGAGCAGGAAGCCCTATGTGGGGCTCAATACAAAGACCCTAAGATCATGACCTGAGCCTAAGGCCAACGCTTAACCATCTGAGCCACCCAGGTGCTCCTGAGAAATTTTTCTTTTTTTTTTTTTTTTAAGATTTTATTTATTTGACAGAGACACACAGCGAGAGAGGGAACACAAGCAGGGGCAGTGGGAGAGGGAGAAGCAGGCTTCCCGCTGAGCAGGGAGCCCTATGTGGGACTCGATCCCAGGACCCTGGGATCATGACCTGAGCCGAAAGCAGACGCTTAATGACTGAGCCACCCAGGCGCCCGGGAAATTTTTTTCTTTAGACATATTTTCATGGTATTAGTAAAGTTACTCCAGCCTTCTTACATTTAAAACTTTAATGCTATATTTTTCCAGCAGTTTTTTCCTGACTCTATGGCTTATATTTGAAGTAAGTCTTATAGACAGCAAAGAGTTAGAGCTTATTATTTGTATTGATTTACTGATTTTTATTGATTCTGACAATCTCTGTATTGTAATCAGATTGCTTAATCTGATAATGTTTAGTGCAGTTATGGCCATGCTTGAGTTTGAATCTAATATTTTGTTGTTTTCTACTTGTCTTTTTTTTATTGTTTGTTGTTGCTTATTATGTTCCTTCCTCGCTCCTTTCATCCTAATTATTGGAATACTTTTAGAATTCTATTTTAATCCTTCCTATTGTCTTTTTGCTGTATGTCTTTGAAATGATAGTGAATATTCTAATGATTACAATATACCTCCTTATCTTCACAGTATACAAGTTTATCATTAATATTGTACCACTTTATGTAATTTGCAGACTAATAAGTTACCTCCTACCAAACTTTATAATTGTTATACAGATTGCATCTACACATCAGATAATACTAAAATTTTTGTTTTAAAGGTTAGTTTTTAAAGAATTTAAGAAGATAAAAGCAGAGACCAAAAAAAATGGTCTTTTGTATGTATTTCGATATTTATTATTTCTGATGCACTTTGTTGTTTTCTGAGGGTCAGCATTTCCACCTAGTATGGTTTCTCTCCAGCCTGAAGAATTTTATTTAGTGTTATCTATAGAGTAAAACTACTGGTGACAAAATCATTTAGCTTTAATTTATGTGAAATTGTCTTTATTTCTCCTCTGTTTTGAAGGATGTTTATACAAGGATTCTGGGGAAATATATATTTTTTTGTTATTTAAAAGTATTGGTACACTGGGCGCCTGGGTGGCTCAGTTGGTTAAGCGACTGCCTTCGGCTCAGGTCATGATCCCAGAGTCCCGGGATCGAGTCCCACATCGGGCTCCTGGCTCAGCGGGAAGCCTGCTTCTCCCTCTGACCTTCTCCCCTCTCATGCTGTTTTTCTCTCTCTCTCTCTCTCAAATAAATAAATAAAATCTTAAAAAAAAAAAGTATTGGTACACTCACTTCTGGAGTCCATGATATGTGATAAGAATTGAACATTAAAATACACACACACGACATAAGTGACGTACCCACGTGTGTGTATGTCATTTATGTCATTTTTCTATAGCTGTTTTCATGACTTGTTCTTTAGCTTACAGCAGCTTTGTTATGATACCCCTTTGTGTGGGCTTCTTTCTATTTATTTTTTTGTTGAGCATCTTGTATCGAAATTTCTGCTTTCCTCACATTTGGGACACTTTCAACAATTATTTTTATTCTTTCTAAATTCTCCTGGGATTCTCATCACATATATATTTGACTATTTGATATCATTTAACATGTACCTTGAGGCTTAGTTTATTTTTTCATTGTTTTTTCTATGTATTCTTCACATTGGATACTTTGTTTGTTCTATCTTCATTTACTCATTTTTCTGAAATCTTTATTCAGATATTAAGTCCATTTATTGAGTTTTTAAATCTCAGATAATGTATTTTCTTGTTCTAGAATTCCCATTGAATTATTTTTTCTGTCATTTCTAATTCATTGGTTTTCTTTATAGTTATTTTGTTTGAAGTCCCATAGACTTTCTTGAATTAATTAAGGGATACTTATTTATTTATTTATTTATTTATTTATTTTGCTTTGCTTCATTGATTGATGATTGTTATAACAACCACTTTAAGACAAGTTTCAATATGTGTTTTCTTTGGGTGTCAGACACGGTTAATGATCTCTTCCCTTAGTTCTTATATATATCAGATATTTTGAAATGTATTCTAAACTTTATGGTCTAACTTGTGGATATTGTGGATATGTTAGTATTCTCTGATAAGTGTTGTTGTTTTTGTTCAGTTGAACAATAATCCTTCTTGGACTTGATGTGCAGATTCTTGTTTTTGCGTGATAACACCTGTCTTAATTCATAATTTTGTCTTTACAGGAGAATCTCTAATTGTGGTTCACACACGTTGTGGCTGAAATGTCATATTTAGGTAGTCATGTTTAGTTCTTTTCATTCTGGGATCTCCATCGGCCACAGATTTATTCACATTTTTGGTTTCCATGGTAAGGAAACTGCAGGTTTTTTGTTCTTTTGTTTTGCTGGTATCCCTGTGCCTCTGCCACAAGTGTCATGCACTCAACTCTAAGCTAAAAGCTGCATAATGCAGGAAATTATTCTCTATATTTCTTCCTCAGTTCCTCCAGATATATACTTGCCACCAGAGCCTTTTTTTTTTAATTTTTAGCCAGTTTCCCTATAACTTTTTTTTTAAAGATTCTTTATTTATTTATTTGACAGAGAGAGAGACAGCGAGAGAGGGAACACAAGCAGGAGGAGTGGGAGAGGGAGAAGCAGGCTTCCTGACGAGCTGGGAGCCCGATGCGGGGCTCGATCCCAGGACCCTGGGATCATGACCTGAGCCAAAGGCGGACGCTTAACCGACTGAGCCACCCAGGTGCCACCAGAGCCATTTTTTGTTATTTATCTAATTTATTTGGATAGAGAGTTGTTTCTTGTGGGAAAGTCCTCTGATATGTTCTTTATTATTATTAGAAAAGGAAAGGAAACTATTAAAATTAGAATTTCTAATAAATGAAAGTAAATATTAAATTAAAAAAACAGAAAAAATAATCAGTTCTATATTTTTAGTTTTAAAAAGCCCAGTTTTTTGGTGAAAAATCTTCCTTTCCACATATTTACTCTTATTGAATGACTGTAGTTATTTTCATGACTTTGTTTGTCTTTGATTATCGATTTACCTTTGGTCTGTTTCTATTAGTTTTCAGTTATTTGTCCTTGTCTCTCATATTCATGGTGAATGGTTATTGAATGTCAAACAATGTGCCAAAGATTACCAGATAATCCAAATGATGCTGCTGTCTTTCTTCATAAACATCAGATTTTCCTTCAGTCAGGAATTTAGTATGAAATTTGATCCAGTCAAGGGAAATAGGCAGTATTGTGTAAGTACTATATAAGTAAACTGGTTTTCACTTATAATAGGGTATATATCTTTAAGAATTTCAACTAGAAATATAGGAAATATGTTTCTTTTTTTGGTGGTTTTTACAATATTAATCTCCCTATCACCTGGAACCACTGAAATATATATACGTAGTGGGTGTTTTAGCCTCTTAGTAGTTGTATATGTGCCTGTTTGAATTGATAAATGTCTCAAGGGGCAATTGCAGACAGATTGGTGGATTACTTTATTTTTTGAAATTCCATAGTTTGTGGGTTCACAGCCCCTCAATTCAGGTAATTTTAGTAGTCTTTGTCTCAAATATTTGTCTCCCTCGTTGCAGGTGGAGCTGTTGTAAGCTGTAAGCTTGTTTACTGCTATGTTTCCGACACTGTAAATTAACAAATGGCCTGAGGGGAAAAGTACCAATGAATGTAGGGTTCATCTCAATATAGCCCCTTGTTCCAGAGTCCTACCCATTCAATTATTCCATTCAGTTATTATTGGATTTTCTCCAGTGCTTTTAAATACCTGGATTGCTTTGTTTTGTTTATTGTTCCAGCTTTTAAGATTATAATTAGGAGACTTAGTCTAAACCCACTCCTCTGCCATACCTTGCAATAAAAATCTTTAAAGTATTGTATTATACTTTATTCATTGAAATCAAGAAACAGTATGTGTTTAAGCCCTTCAAGTTTCAATATTTGCTTTATCTGAATGCCCTTTCATTTCTGCTTGCAAACTGCTGATTCTCATCTTCTTGTCAGAACACCACCTTAAAAGGGTCCAGTAGCAGCCAACATTCATCTCAGTGCTCCAAGTCTTTCTAACCATCTCCCATAGAGTTAAATGCTCTAGAACCCAGTGTTCTAGGTCTTAAGAATTACAGCTGGGGCTTCATTGTTTTGTCACTGCATAATTTGGATATCTAGCTTTCGAACCTGATATGTTGTTTTCCTTGCCCCCCCCACCACTTCTAATTCAACTGCTAAGCCTGTGCCACTCATTTATATTGAGTCACTATTATACTTCACTTTAAAAACAAATTTCTTATGTTAATAAATTAATACTTGTTGCCGTAATAAACAGCTTCATAGTTTCAGTGCCTTAATATATAACCAAGGTTTGTTTCTCACTAATGTCACATTCTGATATGGATAGGGTAGTTCTCATGGAGAGTTCTCCTTTAAATGATTAATAACTAAGGGATTTACGTTTTTAACATGTTGTGGTGTACCATCCTCTAAAGCTATGTTGTCTACCACAGTAGCTCCTAGCCTCATGCAGCTGTTAATTAAAATTTTTTAAAAAAATTTAAAAATTAGTTTTCTGTCCTCAGTGTCCCTATCTATATTTCAAGTGCTCAGTAACCATGTGAGGCTGGTGGTGAGTGTATGGAACAGTACAGATATAGAATTTTTCTTTCACTGCAATAAATTCTCTGATTAGGAGCTTCTTTAGAGTCTCTTAAAATTCCCCACTGGATTCCCTCCCTCTGGCCAGCCAATAAATAAAGAGGGTCATTAATATCTAGTAGGATTTTATATGGCCAAATCTAAAAGTGAGGTTAATTGTTTTATTTCACATTCCATTGAGTGGCTATCAGTCCAATAGGCCTTCCCATCTGTACAGGGAGCTGAGAAATCTAGTTTTCCTACTTATTTCCTACTTATTTAGAGAAAGCAAAATTGGTGAACAGCTAGTCTCTTCCACATACTTACACATTATTTTTTTTGTAAAGATAGAAAAATAAAAATTAGAACATTTAGGAAGTTATGTATATCATAGTCCAGAAAAAGGAAAAGGAAAGGAAAAGGAAAGTTTTAGGTTTCTGGTTTGCACAGATGGTTAGATAAGGGTGAAATTTACTAAGATGAAGAACACAGTTTTCTGAACATGTGTGCAGATCCAAAGTATCATTTGGCCATATCTTGGATACATATGAATAGTGATGTTTAATAAGCAACTTAATATATAGATATAAAGCTCAGAGGATAAATATAAGTTGAAGACACACATTTAAGAGTTATTAAAACTTAATAGGTATAAATTCATCTGGAATTTATGGGACTACTAAGAGCTAAATTGTAGACAGGGTAAGATAGAATGCTCAGAATGAAACCTTAAGGAGCAACAGTAGTTAGGGGTTGGGTATATGATGAAGAAAAGTGCAAGGCAGATTGAGGTTTCTGAGAGCAAAGAAGAAAACCAAAAGTGTATAGTACCATAGAAGGGAAAACAAGGGTGTTTTGAGAAGGCAAGAATATTCACTGTACAAATAATGCTGAGAGTTCTAAACAGCAATGATTTAAAAGTATTTACTATTTATGAAAAAAATGTTTAAAATGATATGAAAGTAATAATATCCAAATAAAAATTGTCAGAGTGCCAATAGATTCCTTTATTTTCGTCTATCAGTAACTATAAATCAATTGCCCTAATTCTACAGTTTGTCTTTTTAAGCTTGGATAGATTTTACTGGTGAATGTCTTTTGGCTTACTTTTGGGCATTTCATATCATAACACAATTGTAGTTGTAGGAAAAGTCTGATGTGTATATATATATATATATATATATAATTTCTAGAATCATTGCTCATTTATGGTTTTTAGGAAAAAATATTTTCCTGTTGAAAGAACTTGCCATGATGTAAAACAAATAAGGTATGAAGAATAATATAGGTTTTTGTCCTTTTTTAAAAATAATATGAAGTGATAAATTAGTATGAAGGACCATTACAATAAAACTTCACTTACAAAGTAGGTAGGGGAAAAAATCAAACCAGTTATTACAAAGCAGAAAACATTTCCCAGTGGCAATTTATTCTGCAGAATGTGAAAGGATAAAGTTTATTTGAGGCCATATGTTTTTATTCTCACTGGTTCATAAACTGAAAAAATTAAAAGCACTCATTTTAGAACTATGCAGTTCAAAACACTGTTTTGAAGGGTCTACAGATGAATGCCAAGAGGTTATCCCACAGTGAAAATAATTGGATGCCCCAGAGGTTAGCATTTTTTTTTTCTATTTTTGAGCTTCTGTTTACTTATCTCATTTCTAGCTTGTCTATCTTTTAAAATCCTCTTAAAAAGTAAAAGTATCAGCATGGTGACTTTAAGAAAAAAAAATAAGGCTGAGAAAGAAAACTGTGCAAACTGAATAGAAAAACTCATTGTGATTAAAATGTGTTGTGCATTTTTTTCTTTTAGTCTTCATTTGAACTGAATTATTGGAGGAATAGTAAAACGTTTTGTTTTGTTTTGTTTAAGAAGGAAAATAAGTTACTAGGGACATATAATAATACTACATTTTATAGAACACTTATAACAACTTGAATTGCATTCTAACGTATTAAAATGTGATATATTCTCATGTGATTCCAGGCAATTAAAACATTAGGCCATTAAAATATACATAGCATCGAGAATCAAGTAATTTTTACTATTATAATCTTATTGGTAGTATATTTTAGTTTATAATATGGGTTTACATGATTCTTCTATTATAGAACAAGAAATAGAACCATTCATGTTCCATTATCATACCAGAATTTGATAGCACTTTTTTTTTTCTGCAAGTGTTTCAGACTCTTTTTTAAAATGCTTGTGATGATTAAAGTCTTTCACTAGGGGCTTTATTACATGTGTGTGTGAAACAAATACCTACAATATAGAAAACAGTCAAGATAGAGATTGTACAGGGTCCTTTTCTATGGATGTTATCTTTAAAATATCATTTTCATTTCTTTTTTTCTTACAATGTAACTTGAAAATTGTATAGGGTAAGAACATTTTATAGAATGATATAAACTGCTGCAATGCTATACAGGGAAATGTTTAAAGAAGGTGAAAACATTTATCTCTGTATTGCTTGGACATTGCAACGTTCCTTTTTAATGTGAAGCACATAATTACCATTTGTTAAATGAAAGGATAAATATATAATGTTTATACTGGTTTGTTCATAACATAATTACCCTAGAATCCAACTACTTGAACATGAATTCTTGGCTCTATCACTTATTATATAAGCATGAGCAAGTTATTTTACCTGTGGCTCAATATTTTCATTAGTGAAGTGGAGAAAATTATGATTGTACCTGCTTAAAGTTTAGGTGTTAGACTATGAGTAAAGTACTTTGAGCAGTGGTTTTTGTATAGTCAAACCAGTACGTATTAGCATTTTCTCCCTTTAATTTTAAATTACACAATTTGTAAACTATTAAAATATTTCAAAAAGAATTGAAAAACCACATTTACTGTATAAATAAATAATTACTGTAGAAACTTGATATCAAACTGTCAAAAAGCAAATGCTCTGAACAAAATCTAACATGTTTTCCAAGTTTAGAATGCTTTTTAGATATACAGAATACTTTCTCATAAAGCTTTCTTTAAAAAGTATCTTGAACAATCAATAACTTCATACAGTAAAATACAAATTACAGTAATTCTCATTAACATCAGAATTTAGTTAAGGTTGTCCATTATCACCCTAAATTGTTGCAGAATACCAGTCTAATAAAATTCAATATGACAGAATAATAGATCAAAATTTCAAAATTCGCTAGAAAAATCTTTTATTGATTGCAAGTGATATAAATTTAAAATAAAAATCTTACAGATACAATTGCTGATATATTCACTCTGATTAGAAAGTAAGGAAGATATTGAATTCAAATATTTAAAATAAAAATTTTCTATTTTTTAAAAAAGGATCAGGAAATATAAAAGATTTGCTAAATAAACTAGTTAAATTAATTAGAATGAAAATTATGAGAAATATTTGGAAATCTATAGACAAAAAACTTACAAACATTACTAAGGAACCCCAAGAGATTTGCATGTATGGATAGTCTGTGTAACTAAATGGAAAGAATTAACAGGAGAATAATTTGTAATAATGATAACAGGTAATATTTATTGATTTTGGTCTGTGGTAGAAATTAACCTTTTGGACTCATAGCAATTAATACATGTATTACTCTCAGCAGTCCTATGAGGCAGATGTTAATGTGATCCCTAATTGAAATAAGGAAATGGAGATACAGAATGAGTTGAACTAACTTACTTCTTTCCTACATCTGGAAAAAGGATGAAGGAAATTCAAGCATAGCCAGATATGTATAGCCGTTACACTCTATCACATAAATTTATTTAAAATTTCATGTAATTTTAGGGGCATCTGGGTAGCTCAGTCGTTAGGTGTCTGCCTTTGGCTCGAGTAGTGATCCCAGGGTCCTGGGATAGAGCCTCACATCGGGCTCCCTATTCCGCGGGAAGACTGCTTCTCCCTCTCCCACTCCCCCTGCTTGTGTTTCTGTTCTCGATATCTCTCTCTGTGTCAAATAAATAAATAAATAAATAAATAAAATCTAATAAATAAAATTTCATGGAATTTTAATCAAATTTACAACAGGAAGTTTTGTAAAACTGAGCTAGCCAATTTTAAAGTTCATCTAGAATAATTGACATACCAGGCGCCAAGGTGGCTCAGTCATTACGTGTCTGCCTTTGGCTCAGGTCATGATCCCAGGGTCCTGGGATCAAGTCCCATATCAGGCTCCCTGCTCCGCAGGAAGACTGCTTCTCCCTCTCCCACTCCCCCTGCTTGTGTTCCCTCTCTCGTTTTGTGTCTCTGTCTGTCAAATATATAAATAAAATCTTTAAAAAAAAATAGAATAATTGACATACCACATGTAACTTAGAATTCCTAAAAAAGGTAGGCAGTTGTTTCCATTCTTGGCATATTAGCATGAAAAATAAAGAAACTGTACTTTAAAGAGTAGAAATAATGTTCTAAGAATGAAGGAAAGTTCAAACGAGAATAAGATATATATGTCAAGAAATATTTGCGAAAAAATCCTTATCTCACATCTTGGAGTGATGATAAATATAAAGTAGTAAAAATGTAAATTATAAAACACATGAAAAATAAGAAAATTATATGCAATTTTTAATGTATTGGGATGGGGACGGTGGTCCTAAGTATAACAAGAAATGCTGCAACAATAAAGAAAATCATAAACCTACATCATTAGTCAATTTTAAAAGAAAAATGAGTAAAGAAATAAATATAAAACCCAAAACATCCATATCTGTAATGCACATAAAAATCTCTTACAATGTGATATAAGAAATATTAAAATATTGGATCTTTTAGAAGTAAAAATACATTGAAAAAACATTTTAAATATAGATATTTTTCACTAAAGTAAAATATTCAAATATTTAAAATCTCATAAAAATATCAAATTTAAAAATAAGACTTTTTTTGCTAATTATTATAGAAGGTAAAAGAAATGTTACCCTTGTGGTAAAAGGAAAGTAAAACATTCTCACAGGTGGACATGGTATAAGTTCTTTGTACTCTAGTTGATGAAATATTTCAATAGCCATAACATTATAGACGATCCTGCCATCAGGAATTAGTGATCTAGTACTTTTTCTGAAGAATATAATTACACATGATTTTTGAAAATTATTTAGATTTGTAGTGTCTATTATCAAAATATCAAAAAAGTTACTGGCTCTTAAAATCTAGGCAGAGCTTTGTTACTTGTGGGAGTCAGAAGAAGGAGAGTGGGAACTGCCATAAGTCAAATTCAGTATAGATCCTAGAATCTTATATGTATAATTTTATTATTGAATTATAGCTATCGATATTTAACAGATATTTCACCAAAATGGACTTCTCAAACTTGTGAAAAATGTGTTTACAGTAATTTACTAAAGCTAGGCAAAAATCAAAATTCTCTACAACATGGGACCTCTGGGTGGCTCAGTCGTTAAACATCTGCCTTCGGTTCAGATCATTGTTCCAGGGTCCTGGAATCAAGCCCCGCATCAGGCTCCCTGCTCGGCAGGAAGCCTGCTTCTCCCTCTCCCACTCCCCCTGCTTGTGTTCCCTCTCTCGCTGTGTCTCTCTCTGTCAAATAAATAAATAAAATCTTTAAAAAAAATTCTCTACAACATGATCATTAAGAGAATATCTTGGTATTTTTTTAACTAGAAAAAGGGTATAAGTTGCAAATATTTGCCAAATTCCAGTATGTATGATATGAGTGTTATAACATTTTCTCCTGCTCCCTAAAATTAAAATTGTATATTAATTCTTGCTTCAGAACCTTCTTCATATTTGCAGTTATGTAGTCTATAGCACTATCAAATAAGTATTTGGTTACATTCAAATTTTCAGATTAGACTGGTAATTTTCATTTTTCAAAACAAGTGGACAAAGATGTAAAAAAAGTTCAATGTCATTTACAAAACAATACAAAAAACGTTTAACATTCCTTAAAAAAAAACTTCTGACATGATTTTAAATAAAGAAACAGAAAAATTGTGTGTCTAAGATGCAGAAATGGACATATAAAATAGTATATATCCAATAAATTTCTCAGAGTTTCTATTCTGGTCCCATGTGTTAGAGTAATCAAATAGACATACTTGCCTCCTTTCATTCTGAAGCTACCTGGAGGTAGCAAGACATTAGAACGATATTTTAACAAATCATTCAAATTTAAATTTTGATAAGTACTGCAAGAGAAAAAATATTTCAGAAAAGTATATTTAGGATTACTCAGTTAAATACTCTCAACCACTGGTGAATTTGACCCCTAAAAGACATTTGGCAATATTTGGAGACATTATTGTTTGTCATTACTGGAAAATGGAATTCTGCTGGCCTCTAATGGGTAGAAGCCAAGGATAATGTTAAATATTTGAGAATGCACCAATAGTTCTCCACAAGGAATTATCTGGTTCAAAATAAAAATATTGGGAAGCACTTACAGAATGGAGTAATAACCTCTTAAAAGTTGCTTATTTATAAAAGTGACTAAAGCACTGACAAACGTTGTCAAAATAAAATACTTTCATATGTAGAAATTAACCAAGTAACTCTGCAGTTTAAAAATACAATAATTAAATTTAAAAAAATCATTACAGATGTTTAATAGCATATTGGAAGTGGTAGGAAAAACTATCAACAAACTGTAAAATAGGTAAATTGATATTATTCAGTTTGAGAAATAGAAATAAATGATGAAAAGTGTATAGAGCCTCAGAGACTTATGGGACACCATCAAGCATAAAAATATGTGTATATGAGTCCACAGAGAAGAGAAGAAAGAAAAAGAGACAGAAAGAATAATTGAAAAAAAGAATGGCTGAAAACTTTCCGATTGATGAAAAACATATTCTGCACTTTCAAGAAGCTTAATGAATTCAAAGTAGGATAAATTTAAAGAAACTCACAACTAGATATATCACAGTCATTCAGTAGAAAGAACAAAACAAAGAATCTTGAAAGCAGTAAGAGGAAAGCAAAACATAATGTAGAGAGGCTCCTCAATAAGATTAACAGCTGACTTTTCATCTGAAACCATGGAGAACAAAGACAGTGAAGTGATATATGTATCCATAGTGTGGAAAGAAAATAACTGTCAACCAATAACACCAGTAAATATTTAGTAAACTAACCTTCAAAAATGAAGGAGAAAGTAAGACATTCCAAAATTTAAAAAAAGTGGAAGAACTCGTTACTAGAAGACTTGCCTTAAGAGATACTAATGGGAAATCTTTTGGATGAAATAAAAAGACTCTAGGTAATAGGTCAAACACATGAAAAAATAAGAACACCATAAAAATAACTACATAGATAAATATAATGGCCATATAAATGCATTTAGTTTGTAAATAATTTCTTCTCTTTTTTTAAAGGAAAAAAATAAAAGCAATAATTATAAAACTGTGTTAATGAATTTATAATGTATAAATATGTAACATGGAAATATATTAGCATGAATAAAGGGGTGATAATAGAGCCATATGGGAACAAAGTGTTTGAATATTATTAGAAATTATTTCAGTATTAATCTGAAATAACTTTTTTTAAAAGATCTAATTATTTGAGAGAGAGAGAGTATGCATGTGCATGCACATGAGCAGGGTGAGGGGCAGAGAGACAGGGAAAGAGAGAATCTCAAGCAGACTCCCTCCCAAGTATGGAGCCCAATGTGGGACTCTGTCCCAAAACCCTGAGATCATGACCTGAGCCGAAATTAGGAATTGGATGCTTAACCTTCAGATACCTCCTGAAATAAGTTGTTTTAAGTTAAGATGTTAATTGTAATTCTCAGGGATGCTAAAAAATACTCAAAAATGTGTATTAAAATAAAAACAAATACTTAAAATATATAATAGAAAATATTGTACACAATATAAAACAATAATACAGAAACAGAAGAATAAAAAAGACATAAAACATAGAAAAATAGCAAAATGGCAGGTATGAATCAAATCTTAGTACTCACATGAAATAAACATGTATTCAAAATTATAATCAAAAGGGAGAGACTGGCAGAGTGAATAAAAAAAAATATTATCCAACGTCATGTTGTCTAAAAGAGATAGACCTTAGATTCAGAATCACAAATAGGTTGAGAATAAAAGGTTGGAAAAAGATATACCAAGCAAATAGTAACCTAAAAATGGCTAAAGTGTCTATACTAATATTAGACAAATAGATAATATGGGCAAAATAGGGACAAAGACATTTTATTATACTAGTGTCAATCCAGGGGCACCTGGGTGGCTCAGGCGGTTAGGCAGCAGACTCTTGATGTCAGTTCAGGTCATAATCTCAGGGTGGTGAGATTAAGCCCTGGGTTGGGCTCTGTGCTCAGCACGGAGTCTGCCTGAGTTCCCCTCCCCCTCTCTCTCTGCTCTTCCCTCTGCTCATGTGTATACACACACTCTCTCTCTCTCTCTCTCGCAAATAATAAATAAATAAATAAATAAATAAATAAATAAATAAATAAAATATTTTTAAAAACAGTGTCAAGCCAACATAGAGGCATAAGAATTATGAACATGTATCTAATATCAGATCCCGAATATATGAAGAACAAATTTAAAGGTGAAAAGTAAAATAATTGATTTGAAAATAATAGAGATTTCAATACTCCACTTTTCAATAGTAGGTGGAACAAATAGGCATAATATTATCAAGGAAATAGAATACCTGAATAACACTATAATCCACTTGGATTTAACAGGTATCTATGTAACACTTTACTCAAAAGCAGCAGAATTCATTTTTCTTAACTGTACATGGAACACTGCCTTAGATATACCAAATATAAGGCCATAAACAAGACTGGATAAATTTAAATGTGTTGTAATTATACAAAATAATTGTATTTTGTATAATTGTGAAAAATGAGATTAGAAATCAATAACAAAATGAGAAAAATGAAAAAATGAGATTAGAAATCAATAACAAAAACAATTGGGGAAGTTCACAAATATGTGGAAAATGAACAACACATCCCTGAGTTATCAATGGGTCAAATAAGACATCACAAGGAAAATTAGAAAATAATGTGAGGCAAATGAAAGCAAAAATGCAGCCTATTAAAACTAGCACAATGAAGATAAACAGTGCTCACAGGGAAAGTTACAGCTGTAAATGCCCATGTTAAACAAAAAAAGGAAGAAGGAAGATCTCAAATCAATAACATAAACTTCAACCATAAGCAGGAGAAAAGAGAGCAACCAAACTCAAAGCTAGCAGAAGGAAAGAAATAGTAATAACAGGCATACCTCAGAGATATTGTGGATTTAGTTCCAGACCACCACGATGAAATAAATATTGCAATAAAGTGAGTCAAATGAATTTTTCGGTTGCTCAGTGTATATAAAAATTATGTCTATATTATACTATAGTTTATTAATTATACAATAAAATTATGTCCAAAAATGTACATTAATACCTTAATTAAAATACTTTATTACTAAAAATAAAAACATTGTTAACCATCATCTGAGCTTTCAGTGTGTCATAATTTTTTGGCTGGTGGTGACTCTTGGCTTGATGTTGATGGCTGCTACTGATCAAGGCAGTGGTTGCCGAAAGTTGGAGTGGCTGTGGAAATTTCTTAAAATAAGACAATAAAGTTTGCCATATGAGTTGGCTCTTACTTTCGTGAAAAATGTCTCTATAACATGCTATTTGATAGCATTTTATCCATAGTAGAACTTCTTTCAAATTTGGAGTCAGTCCTCTCAAATTCTGTTTTGTCAACTAAGTTTATGTAAATTCTAAATCTTTTGTTGTCATTTTAACAGTCTTCTCAGCATCTTCACCAGGAGTAGAAACCCTCTTAAAAAACCACTTACTTTGTTCATCTATAAGAAGCAACTCCTCATCCGTTGAACTTTTATTGTGATATTGCAGCATTTAAGTTATATCTTTAAGCTCCACTTTTAATTCTAGTTCTGTTGCCATTTCCACTACATCTCAGTGAATTCCTCCACTAAAGTCTTGGATTTAACTTTGTTAAAAATATGTAATGAATCACAATAAAACAAAATGCAATAAAGTGAAGAATGCCTATATTAAAGTAAATAAAACAGAGTAGAAAAGAAATAGAGAAAATCAACCAAACTGAAGTTTGTTCATTGATGTGACTAAAAAATTGAGACCTTTCATTAGATTCACCATGAAAAAGAGAAACAAGGCTCAAATTACTTATATTTGGATTGAAAGAGTGGTATCAGTACCTATTTTATGTGAATTAAAAAACAAAAAAGATTGAGATAATACTATGAACAGTTTTATCCCTCAAAAGTAAGTAATTTAGATGAAATTAACACGTTCTTAAAAGATGTAAACCACCAAAACTGACCCAAGAAGAAATAAGAAGTTTGAGAAGACTTATAACAAGAAAGGAGATTGAATTGTAATCAAAAACTTTCCACAAAGAAAAGCTCTGTCCCTGATAACTTCATTTGTAAATTCAACCAAACATAGAATCAACAGCTACTTCACATACTAGTCAAAAACACAGAAGTGAACACTTCCTAACTCATTCTATGAGGCCAATATTACTAAGAAAAGTAAGCAAAGACATTTCAAGAAAAGGCAATTTCAGATAAATATCCCTATGAGCATAGATTCAAAATCTTTCAGCAAAATTTTAGCAAACCGGCAACATAAAAAGATTATGTATCATGACCAATAAGATTTTTGCCATCAATGCAAAAATAGATAATAGATAATAGATTAATGTCATAAAATCAGTTTGTGAAATGTACCATATTAATAGAATAAATGATAAGACATGATTATTTTTATGCAAAAGAATGCACTTAAGAAAAATCTAATACTTTTGATGAAAACACCAAATTAGAATTAAAATGAACTGTGTCAATAAGATAGAGGTTGTCTATGAAAAGCCCTTAACTAAGATACCTAATGGTGAAAGATTGAGAGTTTTCCCTCCAATACCAGGAATGAGACAACATCTGCTGTCCCAACGTCTATTCAAGATTGTACTGGAAGTTCCAGTCTGGAAAATAAAGCAAAGCAAATGAAGAAAAGACATCCAGATTCCAAAGGATGAAATAAAACTATACTTTCAAGTGACATGACTTCATATATAGAAAATCCTAAAGAATCTACAAAAGGCTATGAGAGCTAATAAAGTTCAGTATGATTGTAGGATAAAATACCAATATACAAAAATCACTTGTACTTTTTTACATCAGGAATGAACAATCAAAATTGGAGTTAATTCAAGAATTACATTTATAGTAGCATCAAAGAATAAGATACTTGAAATGAATGTAACAAAAGAAATGCAAGACATTTATGCCAAAAATTGTAACATGCTGAAAGAAATTAAAGACCTATATAAATGGAAAGAAGTCCCATGTTCATGGACTAGAAGATTAATGGAGTGATGATGGCAATAATTCCCATGTTGATCTAGAAATACAGCAGAATATTACTAAGCCATCAAAAAGAATGAAATCTTGCCATTTGCAATGATGTGGATGGAACTAGAGGGTATTATGCTAAGCAAAATAAGTTAGTCGAAGACGAATACCATATGATTCCACTCATATGTGGAATTTAAGAAACAAAACAGATGAACATAGGGGAAGGGAAGGAAAAATAAAATAATACAAAAACAGAGAAGGAAGCAAACCATAAGAGACTCTTAACTGCAGGCAACATACTGAGGGTTGCTGGAGGGGAGGGGAGTTGGGGATGGGGTAACTGGATGATGACATTAAGGAGGGCACTTGAAGTAATGAGGACTGGGTGTTGTATGCAACTGATGAGTCACTGAATTCTACCTTTGAAACTAATAATACATTAGATATTAATTAAATTGAACTTAAAAATTTAAAAAATGAGTAGGGTGTCTATGAAGATAATAGATTTAATCTGGATAAAGCTTTTTAGAAGATAGTATGGGACAATCAAATGGAGATGATCAGTAGGAAACTAGCTATAGGTTCACTTGAATAAAGGAAAGGGAGAAGAGTACATTGGTAATATCTTGTGGATTCTTGAATCATCATTTCTGACTCTGTATCGAGTCTCCACCACATATTAATTTAATCACGTTGGGCCTTTATTTCTCTTCTCCATAATATAGATAATAATAATACCTAACTTAAAAATTTGAGTATTACATGTAAATAGTTTAAAAGACTGTGATAACAAAGTGGGACCAACGGCCAGCTCTTGTCTGTGGACCTAGAACTTAAAAGAGGGATATAAGAAGGGGAAATATATTTTGTTGCCACCACCATTCAATTAGTTGAGGTTTTGGGAGTACATAGAATTACACAAGAAGAAAATGTATAAGGAGAACCAAAGTGAAACCTTGGGAAATTTATTAGGTTTTGTTTTCAGTTAATTATGGTTTTAATCTGATTAAAGGTATAAACTGGGGCTTCCTTTAGACTTCAGAAGTACCAGATTAAAATTATATTTGCTTTATTACTTGGCCAAATACAAGAAGATCAAAAATTTGACAGTAAAAGCAATTTTATAGCTGTTATTCTGGAAGAGTGGTTATGACATGGGAAAGGGTTCTGATTTTAATATCTAAAAGTAGGTACTAAATTTGAAAAAAATGCTTTGGAAGAAGATTTTTGATAGATGGGATATGGCTGACTAAGGAAAAGATGAAATCAAAGATGACTATCTATTTAATAGCCTGGAGACCCAGGAGTATAATGATGATATTGACAGTGATAGGAACACAGAGAAGACAGAGAAAATAATGAGCTTGGCTATAGGTATGTAAAGTTTTAAGTGTCAGCAGTATATTCAAATAGAGATATCTTGCAGACAGCCAAAAATGAGGTCTTGGAGCGCATGCGGAGATTAACTTTCTTTTTGCAGCTTTGTATGTGTTCCTTTCATCTTTTAAATTTTATTTCCCTTGGAGATTTGGTCATGTGATTTTTTCCTATTACTTTTTATTACTTCATATTATATATGTCTAGATAGATTTTAAGTTGCCTTATTTTTAGTAAAATACCATTATTTTCTCATGTCTTTCAAAACACTAAGAGGCTTTTTTATTCATTTCTTCTGTTTATTTTGAAACACTTATTGTTAATATTTAGCAAAATTTATTAGATCTACAGACATGCACACTCACACACAAACACAAATCTAGTTTAGCAGTTTCCATGTTTTCAGTTACTTGTCAAGAACTTTCCCATATGTTCTCTTATATTTTTGACATTGTTTCTTTGGTTATATTGATTTGTGTAAATGTTTGAATTTATGGTATTACTTCAAAAGTTCTAGGGGCTTAAGGAGGCCACTGTCAAGCACAGGATGATGACTAACATCCTTCTAGAACATCACCAATTTAAATCAAGTTTATAATTTTCTACAATTCCAAAACCTCTATAGTTCACAATAGTTTAAGCTGACCTCTACACAAAAGTGTGAATAAAGAATCCAAAAATATGTTTTATAAGAATAGAATAGAAACTTGTGGACACTGAATATGTGAGTAGAGAATATATCAAAATAGAATGAATATTGAGGAAATTGGCTGCATTAGAAGTAAATTTCAACAATTGCTTAGTGTGTCATTATTTATAAGCCTTTGCAAGGTTTTTGGGGCAGAGAAAACCAGCCTTTCTGTTCATCCGTTCACATCAAAAGGAAGAGAATTAATCCGATGTATCATTTTGCAGGGCTTTGGACCACATTTATTAGCTGGCCTTTTTTCTTCCTTTAACTTATTCAAATGGATATATAAATCTTTTCATTCTAAGAAACCTACTATGTCCAAGTTAAATCATAATTTTCTATTCAAAAAAAATTTTTAGGTCACCAGAACTCCAGTTGTCTAATATTATATATCATTAAGACATATAATATTTGTATCAGGAGTTTTTTTATATCCACAGCTTTTTACAGGAGCAACTGCTTATGTTAAACAATGTATGCCAAGAACGTACCACAAACCAAGAAAAACTGATAGCTAAAACATTTTGCTAAGGCTTTCTTACTTTGGTATAAAATCCAGGTAATGATTTTCGTCTTGAAGGGTGTTTGCCATTTCTGTTGTGGGGAGAAAAAAAAAAAAGCTGCATTTAATACCAGCTAAAACTCATCATGATCCCAGGTTTCCAAACTGGAGGACCTGGTTTCAAAGAATAATGCAAGAAAGTTTTTCATGTAGATTCCACATATACTTCTATTTGTTCTCTACTGCAGTAATAATACTGTTACTCAGCAATGTTTTGATGGTTTTATTTTCTGATCATATTATTTCTCCCTTGCAAAGACAATTACTGTTCCCAACATTGTGTTTCCTTTGTCACCGGTTGATGTACTTGTATCAAGCAAAGCAGACATCACCTTTCATACAAGATAAATTTTTGAGGTGGAGAATTGCCCAGGATCCTTCTGAGGTTTTAACAATGGGTGAACCCTCAGTCACCACCTGACTGTAATATCATCTGAAACCTGGATATCATTGGGACTTCAGACATTTTAAAGACTTATGAACATTTTAAATAGAAATAAACTCTGACCTCAAAAAAAAAGCTTAAAGATATGCCAGGTAATGACATTCAACAATATAAGGGGTAGGATAGTGGTGTGGGTTGCACTGGTGTTTTCATTCACTAAAACTAATAACACTAAACCTGTCAGGTCTGTACATTTCCTGCTATGTAAACTATACTTCAATAAAAATAATAAAAAGATTTTAAAATTTTTGTATGACTTATATGCCCCATCAATGGAATTTTCAGCATGATATTTTGTTTTTAGATTCATTTTCTTACCTCTTTTAAAATAAATTTTGCAGTAGATATTTGTCATTGAAAAGGTTGACCTGATAAATGCTATTTCTTATGTGATATGAAACTGATTACACCAAGAAGTACTGTGTAACATATTTACAAAGCCCAACAATAAGCCTTGCCAAAACATAATGTTTACAGAATAAAAAAAAATACTACTAACATCTCATGATTATTTATTAAGTCTACTCTGTAAGAAAGATATTCAGATGATTTATTTCTACTTGAATTATTTACCTAGCTGCTATAGAATGCCTTTGAATATGGTTGCAAATCAGAACTCAATGTACACAAGGCACAAATATAGCAGTTTACTATATTTGATCATCTTAGTTGTAGTACCAGTTATAAACAAAATATAGTTTCTATGTAATATCAAAAATCTAATACTAAGATAAAAGACTAAGAAAAAATAGTTTGATTTAGAAATTTAGAATTATGTTTGTTTAACATATTTGTTATCATTTACTATATGATAAGCACTACTTAAAACATTGGGGACTTGGTAATTTAAAAAAAATTTTAAAATAATCCTCATCATCATGAAATAAAAATGTTAATAATGTAGACTATGAAGAAAAAAAGTGGATTAAAGGGGGATATGGAGTGATGGAAAGTGATGCTCTAAAGAGAATGGTTAGGAAAGCCATCTCTGAGGAGGTAATATTGGAACAGAGGTCTGAATAAAGAGAAAAAAATACAGTAAAGATTTGGCAATGATTGTTTCCACCAGAGGGAATGTAAGACAGTAGAGTAATACTGTCTTCTCTGAATAGTTTAAATTCCAAATTCTGTTAAAGTATTATGTGACCAAACAAAAAAACAAACAAAGAAACCCATTGGTATCAATATATTTCTTGATATATTACATTTTAAAATATAATCCATGTAGCAAATTGGCTGTCACTACTAACATATCTAGAGTCTTATTATTTTTTCTCACTTTCACTTTTACCATCACTGTTCAGCCGACATCATCTAGTACCTACATTAGTGCAATAGCCAACCAACTTGTATCACTTTGTCCCCTGTTTTCAACACAGGGACTGTGGTATTCCATTTAGAAATGAGGTCAAACCATATAATTCCTGTGTTCAAAATCATGCAGCTTCTCCCCATCACTCAGAGTAAAAGGCAAAGTTCTGGCAATGGTCTTCAATGATCCATGTGGTCTGGCCCTCTTATCTTCCCTCTAATCCAACAATAGTGCCTTCCTTATTCTTTCAGGAAAATATCAGGCTTGTTCCTAATTTAGAGACTTTGCACTGGCTTTTTGCTGTGCTTGGATTATTTCCCTCTGAGATATCTATTGACTATTGATTTAATTCTTCATAGTCTTGACCCAACTTTTATCTTTCTTTGTACCCAACCATGCATTCTCATTCCTTTTACTTGGCTCCATTTTATCCCCAAACATTTATCATTGTCTATAATGCAATTTATATGTTTTATTTAAATACATCTCCCCATTTAGAATTTAATATTCATAACTTCTTGGTTTGTTAACTAAGGTGTTCCAAGTGTCTAGAACAGGGACTAACATAGAACTGGTCCTTAATACATATATGTTGATTGCATAAAATAGCAAAGTAAAAGAAATTTAATGTTTTATCCATATATAATGAGAAGCAAAGATTATTTACATTGAGTTCTTTATTATTTATATCCATGTAATATCAGCAATAAACTTATTGATGTTGATTCAATACTGTGTATTGTTTTTTCTGACTTAGAATCTGTTAGGATAAAAATTGAGGATAGTCAAAAATTAATCAGGATAGGAAATAATAATTCCTTAAATATCTTTCAAAATTGAAAGTAATGCTGTATTTTGTCAAATGCTTTGTCAGCATCAACTGAGAGGACCATATGGTTCTCTCTCCTCTTATTAATGTGTTCTATCACATTGATTGATTTGCAAATGTTGAACCACACTTGCATCCCAGGGATAAATCCCACTTGGTCGTGGTGGGTGATCCTTTTAATGTACTGTTGGATCCTATTAGCTAGGATTTTGTTGAGACTTTTAGAATCCATATTCATCAAGGATATCAGTCTGAAATTCTCCTTTTTGATGGGGTCTTTGCCTGGTTTGGGGATCAAGGTAATGCCAGCCTCATAGAATGAGTCTGGAAGCTTTCCTTCTGTTTGTATTTTTTGAAACAACTTCAGGAGAATAGGTATTATTTCTTTTTTGAATGTTTGGTAGAATTCCCCAGGGAATCCATCAGGCCCTGGACTCTTGTTTTTGGGAGGTTTTTGATAACTTTTCAATCTTGTTACTGGTTATTGGTCTATTCAGGTTGTCTATTTCTTCCTGTTTCAGTCTTGGTAGTTTATAGGTTTCCAGGAAGGCATCCATTTCTTCCAGGTTGCTTAATTTATTGGCATATAGTTGTTGATAATAATTTCTAATAATTGTTTCTATTTCCTTGGTGTTAGTCATGATCTCTCCCCTTTCATTCATAATTTTATTAATTTGGGTCCTTTCTCTTTTCTTTTGGATAAGTCTGGCCAGTGGTTTATCGATCTTATTAATTCTTTCAGAGAACCATCTTCTAGTTTCGTTGATCTGCTCTACTGTATTTCTGGTTTCTAATTCATTGATCTGCTCAAATCTTAATTATTTCTCTCCTAATGGCTTAGGCATCACTTGTGGCTTAGGCATCATTTGTTGGTTTTTCTCCATTTCTTCAAGGTGTAAAACTAGTTGGTGAATTCGGGATTTTTCTATTTTTCTGAGTGAGGCGTGGATGGTTACGTATTTCCCCCTTAGGTACGCCTTTGCAGTATCCCATAGGGTTTGGACCAATGTGTTTTCATTCTCATTGGTTTCCACGAATTGTTTAAGTTCTTTGATTTCGTGGTTGACCCAAACATTCTTAAGCAGAGTGGTCTTTAGCTTCCAAGTGTTTGAATTTCTGCCAATTTTTTTCTTGTGATTGAGTCCCAAAAGCATTATGGTCTGAGAATACACAGGGAATAATCTCAATCTTTTGGTATCAGTTGAGACCTGATTTGTGAGCCAGTATGTGGTCTATTCTGGAGAAAGTTCCATGTGTACTTGAGAAGAATGAGTATTCTGTTGTGTTAGGGTGGAATGTTTTGTATATGTCTATGAGGTCTATCTGGTCCAGTGTGTCATTCAAAGCTCTTGTTTGTTGATTTTCTGCTTAGATGATCTGTCTATTGCTGAGAGTGGAGTATTGAGGTCTCTTACAATTAATGTGTTATTATCAATATGACTCTTTATTTTGGTTAACAGTTGGCTTATGTAGTTGGCTGCTCCCATGTTGGGGGCATAGATATTTACAATTTTTAGATCTTCTTATTGAATAGATCCTTTAAGAATGATATAGTGTCCTTCTGTGTCTCTAACTACAGTCTTTAGCTTAAAATCTAATTTGCTTGATATGAGAATTGCTACCCCAGCTTTCTTTTGAGGTCTGTTGGCATGAAAGATGGATCTCCATGCCTTCACTTTCAGTCTGGATGTATCTTTAGGTTCAAAATGAGTCTCTTGGAGACAGCATATGGATGGGTCCTGTCTTTTTACAATCTGCAACCCTGTGCCATTTTATGGGGGCATTTAGATCATTCACTTTGAGAGTGGTTATTGAAAGATATGAATTTATTGTCACCATGTTGCCTGGAAATCTTGTTTCTATAGATTGTTTCTGTAAATTTCTGTTTTATATCACTCTTGGAGTCTTTCTCCTTTTATAGAAGTCCTCTTAATATTTCTTGCAGGGCTGGCTTAGTGATCACATATTCTTTCAGTTTCTGCTGGTTTTGGAAGCTCTGCATCTCTCCATCCATTCGAATGACAGTCTTGCCAGATAAAGTACTCTTGGCTGCATGTTCTTCTCATTTAGTACTCTGAATATATCTTGCCATGCCTTTCTGGCTTGCCAGGGCTCTGTGAATAGGTCTGACATTATTCTGATGTTCCTCTTTCTGTATGTAAGGAATCTCTTCCCCCTAACTGCCCTTAAGATGGTTTCCTTGGTTCTAAGATTTGCAAGTTTTACTATTACATGCCGGGGTGTTGGTCTGTTCTCCTTGATCTTGGAAGGGGTCCTCTTTGCCTCTAGGACAAGAATGTTTGTTTCATTCCCCAGATTAGGGAAGTTCTCACCTATGATTTGCTCAAGTATATCTTCTAGTCCTCTCTCTCTCTCTCCACCCCCTCAAGGATCCCAATGATTCTGACACTGGAACATTTCATGGTGTCACTTATTTCTCTAATTCTGTTTTCATGGATTTTAAGCTGTTTCTCCCTGGCCTCCTCATTTTCCTTCTTTTCTATCAATTTATCTTCTAGATCACTAATTCATTCTTCTGCTTCGTTTACCCTAGCTGTTAGAGTATCTAGATTAGATTGGATCTCATTGATAACATTATTAATTTCTGCCAGTTCAGTTCTCATTTCTGCCCTTAGAGACTCTATGTTGCCATTAATCAATTTCTCCATTCTAGCTGTTGTCTTCATAACTGTTACCCTGAAGTCTATTTCCAACATCTTGCTTATATCTATATCCATTTGTAAATCTGTGGCAGAAGTCACATTCTCTGAGTCTTTGCTATTTTGAGGGTTCCTCCTCTTAGTCATTCTGTTGAGGGGTTGTTGAGGGAATGTACAGAGTCCAAATTATTGACCACAACCCAAGCAAGATGAACCTGTTTTATACAGACCTTAGGGTTGTTGGCCTACTGTTCTCCCAGCCTGTCTTCTGGGGGAGGGGCCTGCTGTGCTGTTACTCAGGCAACCTTGTTTGGGCAGAGTTGTCCTGCCCCCTGTGGATGCGGGATGGGCTCAGTAAAAACCGTTTTTGGGGGGCTTTTGTTCTCTGGTGGCTTTCTGCATCTCTTCTGAGATTCAGAGCCGAAGAGACTGTTTCCAACCCTCTGCCTCAGAACAGAGAGATTGCACTCAATTCTTCAGTGAGCTCTCCAGGCCACACTATCTCTGTTTCTGTCTGTGCTGCTAAAACCACAGCGTCCTGGGTTGTGCACCCCACGGCAGCACTCCCAGCCCTCACTTCCAGGTCCAGGCACGTCTCTGTCCTTTGTGCTTCTAAAACCACCAGCTGCCCCCAGTTTGTACATGTGCCCCCACAGCTCCAGGTTTCAGTCTGGGGGGCTGCCCTAAAGTCCTTTCCTTGTCACTACTGGTCTGCGAGTCTGTGCCCAGTCCCCAGAATGGGAGGCTTTCGTGCTCTGGTGGTGCAGGATTCTGGAGGCTCCCCCCCCTTCCCTTTATCTTTGGGTGTCTGCCCATGGAATCAAGTCTCCCCACTTCATACCTTGAAACCAACCACCTGAAATATTCTGTTTGTAGAGATCCAGATATATCTTCTTATATCTCAGGCTGATTTTGTGCATGTTCAGAGAGGTCTGGTAGATACCCAGCTCCATTCAGGGGACCGGTTGGAATAGGGTCCCCTACTCCTCTTCCATCTTTGCTTTGATACTCCAACTTTTAGTTCTGATTCAGTTGACTTGGTTGGTATTATATCATATGTAGCTGTGTTTCCGAACACTGAAACCCATGCCTCTGATGCTGAGGTACAAGGGAAACTGTGACTGGAAACTGCTTTGGGGTACACTCCATACACATGAAAATGCTACATGTGAAGGGTATCTTCAGGTATGATGAACCACCTGAGGACCCCTGTAGAAAACAATGTTGCAAATGACTAACTGTCATAAGATATCATGGAGTTGCTCTGAGAAATGGTAACAGTATACATGACAGAAACTGAGTTTGTGTAAAACAGATAAATAATTTCATAGCTTTTCAGCATCCAGCTAATGGACACCAGTAGGAACTCCAAGCAGAGACTGTGTCTCTTTACTAATAGGTCCCTCTGTGACCATACAGGGCACATATACTGGTGAGTGAAGAATAGGGAAGTCACTTGGTTCCTCTGTCCACATACCCTGCAGAGCTTTCCATCCACAATTTTCAAAACTCTCTTATACTTCTGGATATTGCTTCCCCTCAGGGATAAAAGTACATCAGAATGTAAAAAGTTACTCTAGTTATTTGAAATAACTTTTTTAGGAAAGAGTAAGCCAACAATTTAATAGAAGAGGGCAGATGATCACAACACTTGTGGAAAAACTATATTCCATCTAGTATCTAAAATGCTATACAAGAACATTTTAAAAATGTATGATGTTCTTTAGGTTACAGGTAAAAAAGCAAATAACAAAGCATAAATAATAAAATGGATCCAACAGAGTTCATGTAAATATTTGTCTAACATTGTACAATGATGGCCCAAACCCAAAGTGATATTCACAGGTCCAGAGGGCAACTGACTGTCAAACTTTAATATTTCCTATTTCAATACCTTCTGTGGCTTTCAAGGTGGATGCATTGATGTATCTTGAACCTGAAATGTCAATATCTACACAGATAAGATATCAGGATCTCTAAAAAATAGTTTTATTTCAGTTGAAAAATCAAAGAGCAGATGACACCTGAAGAAAGGATATTTTGAAGATACACTGAACATAAAAACCATCTGTTATAATACTACTTGTCTTTTTAGAGCTACCCAGAATTACACGCTGGATGCAGAACATAGATTTTTTTTCACTTTTTGTGGCAAAACCAGTGATTGTCTATTGAATATCTGTGACTATATTCTTACACAGAGCAAAGCTACTTTTGTTTGCTACTTCCCAACTAGTTTTACAAATGTATACATTGACATCTAAAAATTGAGATTCAATATGAAATGATCACAGAAAATAGATTGTCTAATATTAGCTAGACAATAGTGGTTGTCATAAAAATATAGTTTCACCAACTATTCTATAAATTCTTCTCTCATTATTGTTTTTTTCCTTTAATCTTATAGTTAATGTGTTGAAAATTTTTTTCTGTAATGTATGTTACATAGTTGTTATAATAACAATGAATTTTCCCTGATTTTTCATGCTTATTTAGCTCATTAACAATTCAGAGGTGGACCTGTGATCTTTCCTTTTATTTATCTTCAGCACCTTCCATTCTATTAGGGTACATATTTTACACCTTACAAAGTATCTATAACAATATAAGCAACAAATAAATGAATAGATTATGAATACATGCTTCAGAATAAATTAGCATGCCCAATTACTTTCTAATTTAATTATTTCATTTATTCACAAACATATAAATATTTACTATGTGCTTATTAATGCCGGTAGCTAAGAAGCCAACAATTTACATACCATCCTCTAAGTCTCTATAATCTGGACAGGGAGATAAATTAATAAAAGATATTATAATGGCATGAAAATCTGTGCTACTATATAATGTGCAACTTAAGGAATATGAAGTCATTTATATTTATCTGTGAAGACTAGGAAAGACTTTACAGCTGAGTCTTGAAAGTGAAAGTATGACATATTGGAACACAAGACAGGCAGATAGAGAAACGTGAACAAAGGAAATAGAAATGTATAATGGATGTTTTGGGGGAATCTGATTTTCAAGAGTTCTATTTCAGCATCACAGGGCATGGGAAAGATGAAAATAAAGCTACATGCAGAGAAAAGTTCAACTCTGGTGTGCTAGACATTAAAATAGAAACCATATGATTAATAATTCAATTAATCATAGGAAATTGAAAGTAAAACAATGTGCTATTAATGGGAAAGATATGGTAAAAAATAGGTCCAGAATATGGAATACTTACCAGGAGTATTGGTCAAACAAAAGGGAAGTTCATCTAATAGGATAGAAAAAAAAAAAACAAAGAAAAAAGAATGAAAAATCATCTTTCGCTTATTTATATAGGTGGGGTTGGAATTCTCGGACTTTAATTAAAGAATGACTTTTGGATATGAGGACAGTCTGTGACATCTGTCACTCCATTGATCTCCAGGATTGATTCAATTGATCTGACTGGCTAAGCTGGTGTCCCCTTTCCCTCATTGCTCCATGTGTGTTCTTCATGAGATTTATACTGGGTTGAAGAGGACAACTTTCCCCTATTGAGGAGAATCAGTCTTTGGTGAAAGGTATTTGAGTAGCTGCATCCCCTGTTAGAACCTCCATACAAGCTTTTGCAATACATTTGTAGGAGAATGTAGTCAACTTCCAAACTCCAGATATAACAAAATGTGGTGCTATTCATGGCAGTCTGCCTTTCTTAAAAAAAAAAAAAAAAAAAAAGTGAGTCAAAACCCAAAAAACCAAACACACACACACACACATGAGAGTGCTTTGAAGAAAGATATAGAACAAATATATTATTTGGTCTGGAGATAATTTTTAGAAATTTGAATTCACTTTTTATTTTCTGTGAAAATGATGAATCCCAAGGAGATTTCTAGAATTTTGCAAGGTCCCACAGGTAATTAATGAGAGAAAAAATAAATTCCAAGCTTTCTAAAATTGTGCATGGCTGCATTCCTTAGAAACAACAAAAAAGTTGCATCATATGTTATATTTAATCTCATTTTAAAATATTTTAGAGAAATTTTAGGTCTGCAACAAAATATGGAAGGGAGATACACAGATTTCCTGTATACCTCCTGCATAGCCTCCTGTATTTTCAACACCATTCACCTGAATGTACATTTTTTACATTAACACATCATAATAACACAAAGTCCATAGTTGACCTTAGAATTTACTCTTGCAGTCCATTCTCTGGGTTTGGACAAATGGCATATGTCCTTTATTATAATATTATACGGAGTAGTTTCACTGCCCTAAAAATTCTCTGTACTCTGCCTATTTATCTTCCTCCCAACTCCAAGTCTCTACTGATTTTTTATTGTCTCCAGAGTTTTGTCCTTTTTAGAAGGTAATAGTTGGAACGAGCCAGTATGTATCCTTTTCAGATTGGCTTATTTCACTTAATAATTTGCATTATGATTTCTCATATTTTTTCATTACTTGATAGCTCATTTTTAAAGCATCCATGTGTAGGTTTCTATGTGTACATATTTTCAGCTCCTTTGGGTAAATAACAAGGAGCATGACTATTGGATTATATGCTAAGAGGATGCTTAGCTTTGCAAGAAATTGCTAAACTGTTTTCCAAAGTGGCTATCTCATTTTGTATTTTCACTAGCAATGAATGAGAGTTTTAGTTGTTCCAGATTCTTACCAGGATTTGGTGTTGTCACTGTTCTGGATTTTGTCCATTCTGATTAGTCTATGTTGGTATCTCACTGTGCATTAATTTGCATTTCTCTGATGATATATGATGTGGAACATCTTTTCATATCCTTATTTGTCATCTATACATCTTCTTGTCAAGTGTCAAGAAGGTCTTTGGCCCATTTTTTAATCAGGTTTCTTGTTTTCTTAATGAGTTTTAAGAGTTCTTGGTATATTGTGTACAGGCCTTTATCAAATATTTTTTCCTCAAATATTTTCTCCTAGATTATGATTTGTCTTCTAATTATCTTGATATTGTCTTTTGCATAGCAGAAGTTTTTAATTTGAAGGAAGTCTAGCTTATTGGTTATTTGTTTAATGGATTGTGTATTTGGTGTTTTATCTTTTTAAAAAGACACTACTATACTCAAGGTTTTCTAGGTTTCCTCCTGTGTTATCTTCTAACAGTTTATAGTTTTGCATTTTGTGCTTAGGTCTCTGATATATTTCGAGTTAATCTTTGTGAAGGATGTAAGGTGTTCATCTAGATTTACTTTTTTGCATGTGGATTTCTAGTTGTTCAGCACCATTTATTGAAGAGACTATCTTTATTCCCTTGTATTGTCTTTATTCCTTTATTAAAGATCAGTTGCCTATATTTATGGAGTTCTCTGCTTTGTTCTATTGATCTATTTGTCTGTTCTTTTATCAAAACCACACAGTCTTTATTACTGTAGCTAAATGGGAAGTCTTGACATCACATCAGATAGCATCAATCCTCCAACTTTGTTTTTCTCTTTCATTATTGCATTGACTATTTCAATTCTTTTGCCTCTTCATATGAACTTTAGAATCAGTTAGTCAACATCCATAGGATAACTTGCTAGGGCTTTGGTTGGGATTAAATTGAATCTACAGATCAAGTTGGGAAGAACTTATATCTTGACTGTAATCTTATTTTGATTACATGTGGATTATTGCAATCCCCCAAATTATCCTGACTGTGATGAGACCTCTTTTTCCAGTTCATATATTTAGCTAACAAATTTTGAACATGTACTATACTATGCAATCATTGATGGACCCAGGGAGTACAATATAAACAGACAGATACGATTCCTGTTATTCTGGAGTTTTATTTATTGGAGGGAAGATAGCTATTGAACAAGTGGTTAAAAGATTGATAATTCTAGAAAAGAAAGAAAAAAGATTATGTGACATTGCATATAGTCAAACTCCCATATCCTCAGGTTTGCTTCTGTATCCTTTAGTGCAGTTTGACCATTGCTTGTTCTTTGATATGTGCTAAGGGGACACTTGCATTTTTTTTTTTTGAGAATTGCCTATTTAAACCTTTTGTTCATTTTTAATTGAGTTATTTTGTCTTTCTATTGTTGACTTTTTAAATATTCTTAATATAACCTGGATACTAGACCCCTTTTGGATATATGATCTGTAAAAATTTTTCCCATTTTATGACTTGACTTTTTCCTTTCTTGATAATGCTCTTTGAAGCACAAAAAGTCTTCAATTTTGATGAATTTCAATTTATCTATTTTTCTTGGATTTCTTGTGCTTTAGGTATCATATCGAAGAAATAATTACATAACCATGTTTACAAACTCAAATGCCTATATTTTCTTCTAAGTATCTTTTTATTTTAGCTCTTACATGTAGGAATATAATTCATTTTTTGTTAATTTTTATATGATGTGATATAAGGATCAAAATTCATTCTTTTGCATGTGGATATCTAGTTGTCGTAGCACCATTCGTTGAAAAGACAACTCTTTTCCCCATTGAATTATCTTGGCACATTTGTTGAAAATCTATTGCCAATAAATGTAAGGGTTTGTTTCTGGATTTCAGTTTTATTTCAATGATCTGTATGTTTACCTTTGTTCCAGTATCACATTGCATTAAATCTGTAGAGCAGTTTGGGGACTATCTTGCCTTTAAGCAATATGCATTTGCCAATCATGAATGTGGCATATTTTTCTGTTTATTTAGGTGTTCTTCAATTTCTTTCAATGATGTTTTGTAATTTTAAGCTTACAATATGTAATTTGATTCATTTATTTGTAAGTATTTTTTTTATTTTTGATGCTATAGTAAAAAGAATTAATTTTATTTTTTAATCTTTTTTCATTTTTTTGTTATTATGTTATGTTAATCACCATACATTACATCATTAGTATACTGATGTTATATTCTGGAAAATTATTGAACTCATTTGTTAGCTCTGTTTTTTGTGGATTGTTTAGTATTATCTATTTTTCAGAACAGATAATTTCAATTGAGCTATCTTCAAGTTCACTTTTTTTTTCCTGCCTGCTCAAATTTCTAGTTGACCTCCTCTAGTGAATTTTTCTTTGCAGTTATTGGAATTTTCAACTTTAGAATTTCTATCTGCTTCTTTCTTTTTTCCTCTTTTCCTTGATATTTGTTTGTTGAAACACTATCCCCATACTTTCTTTTAGTTCAGTAGACTTTATTTTTTTTTTAATTTAAGTATAATTAACATATAGGGTTATGTTAGTTTCAAGTGTACGATATAAAGATTTAACAATCCTATATATTACTGAGGGCTCACCAAGATAAGTGTGCTCTTAATCCCCTTTACCTACTTCACCCATCCCACTACTCACCTTCCTTCTGGGAACCACCACCTCGTCCCCTTTATTTGAGAATCTTTTTGTCTGTCTCTTTTTTTTACTTGTTCAGTAGACATTGCTTTTGTTAGTTCTTTGAAGATATTTAAAATAACTAATTTAAAGTCTTTTTTTATTAAGTTCAACAACATCTGCACAGGGACAGTTTCTAAGGAAGAGATTTTTCTGGATATGGGCCATATTCTTTTGTTGTTTTTACATGTCTCATAATTTTTGGTTGAAAAATAAACATTTTAAATTATAAAAGATAGTTACTTTTAACATCATCTCCCCACTTTTTTTGTTATTGCTGTTTATTGCAGGTTTGTCTTTTGTTTCTTTGTTAGGTCTAGGCACTTTTCTATAGTGATTCTGTCAAATCTGTATTCTTTGTCATGTGTGTTTACTGATGTCTCTGTTTATTTAATTTAGTGGTTGGCTAATGATTGAACAAAAAATTTCTTAACTTCATGGAACCAGTAATTTCCCCAAACTTTGTGGACAATTTTTTTATGAATGTAGGTTGATGTGATGTGGGCCAGGAGTGAACTGGTCAAGAAAGAATTCTTGAGATGTTTTTGGTGCAAAAATTTGTTTTTATTTTTTTATTTATTTATTTTTTTTAAAGATTTTATGTATTTATTTGACACACAGAGAGAGATAGCGAGAGAGAGAGAGAGAGAGAGAGGGAGAGAGCACAAGCAGGGGGAGCGGCAGGCAGAGGGAGAAGCAGGCTTCCTGCATGAGCAGGGAGCCCCACGTGGGGCTCGATCCCAGGACCCTGGGATCATGACCTGAGCTGAAGGCAGCGGTTTAACCAACTGAGCCACCCAGGTGCCCAAAAATTTGTTTTTATTAAAGCAAGAGACATGGGGCGCCTGGGTGGCTCAGTTGGTTAAGCGACTGCCTTCGGCTCAGGTCATGATCCTGGAGTCCCAGGATCGAGTCCCACATCGGGCTTCCTGCTCGGCAGGGAGTCTGCTTCTCCCTCTGACCCTCTTCCCTCTCGTGCTTTCTATCTCTTGTTCTCTGTCTCTCAAATAAATAAATAAAATCTTTAAAAAAAAAAAAAAGCAAGAGACAGTACCCTTGGGCAGAGGAGCTTCCTTCTGATTGTGAGGAGTGACTAATTATATACTTTTAAATTGGGGGGATAGAGATAAAGGAAATCTCTAAAAGGATTTTCATATGTTAAAGAAAATTTGTAAGATCTTGGAGGTCTGGCTATTGTCAAGCTAAGATTGTTTTTGCCTCTAGCAAAGCATTAACACTAGGGAGTTGTGAAGTCCTTGAAGTATGTCCTACTATGCCTGTCTCAGGTATTTATCAATGGGCTGAAAGTTGTAAGGAAATTTCACTTTATCTACACTTCTTTTGCCATTGTTTTCTTCATCATAGGTTATCTCTTCAATATCCAGCCTGACTTTGACAACCCTGCCTTAGATTTGACTTCTTACTCAGGTGTCTTCGAAAGGTTAGCTAAAGAGTAGAGATAAGGACCTTCTCAGATTTTCCTAAATTCATGTACAGTCCTGGGTAGGCAAAAAGCTTTCTGTGTACATGTGTCCCTCTAGGTTCCCAGGAATATATAGAATTTTATGAGGCCCTTGTAGACACTTCATTACCCTGATTTTTCATTAAAGTTTTTGGTTAGTCAATTGTTCCAACTCTTATTCACAGTCTTAAACTGTGAAGTTTAACAATTGACTGTAATTGTTTTCAAAAAATGCCCCGGAGTAAAAGCTTTTCACACAGAGTGAGCTCTAAGTCATGTTCAATACAAAGAGCCTTGTAAGTGGGGTCTTCCAGGAAGCCAACAGATTGGTAAAATAATGACAGTTCTCCTTCATTCATGCAGGCATGTATCCATCTATCCATTTACATATGTTTATTTGATAAATATTTATTTAGTACCTGCTTTGTGTTAGCTTTACCAGAAGCTGAAAATGAAATGAGAAGCTTAGGATAGAATGATGAAATATGTTTTATATATATATAACATATATATATATATATAAAACTCAAATATATACATAATTCATATATATTCAAATATATATTACTCAAAAGTATATGTGTGTGTATATATATATATATATGAGTAAAATTACAAGGATCCAGAAAAGTAGTCATATAATAGAACACCTGTGTGTCACATGCAATTATGGAAGAAAGCAGAGGATGCATGTGAATTGCATGACACATGAAATATTATCTTGAATAATCTTGAATAATAACTGTAATTTGTGCAGTGATTTTATGAGGTCAAATTAATATATTAATATGTTTATGTTATAACTTATTAATTTAGGAATAAGTATTTTTCCAGTTTTTTCCCTTTACATTGAGATACAATTGACATATATAATGTACTCATTCAGGTGTAAAACATAATGATTCAATATATGTATATATTGTGAAATAATCTTAGATGCTGCTAAATAATATTGCCAAACTCCCAGGTAAAGTGGCTTATTTTAAGAATGCCCCATACTAAAGTGTATACATATTAATAATTTTTTTAAGATTTATTTATTTATTTTAGAGAATGTGTGTGCAAGTGGGGGAAAGGGGCAATGAGAAAGGGAGAAGGAGAGAGAGAGAGAATCTTCAGCAGACTCCCCATTGAGCATGGAGCTCCATGCAAGGCTCCAGGACTTGATGTCACAACCCCGAGATCATGACCTGAGCCAAAATCAGGAGTTGCTTAACCGACTGAACCACCAGGTGCCCCAATATTAATCATTTCTTCAATAAGACGTATATTTGTACAAATATAATTATACATAAATCAGGTGGCAATCCTCAAATGAAAAACACAAGAACCTTTGCAGTTCCTTTCTCCTAACAACACTTCTAGGTATCAGCATGGTTCAGCTTCTTATCTCTTCATATTGCTCCACTTCCTTATCTGAGAGAGATTTCTTCACCAGCCCATTAAAAGGTAGTCCTTCTCCTACCCACTTTATCTTCATAATGTTTCTCTTTTCCTAAAATAGTTAATATTTTTCCTATCTCATTGTCAGTTTTGTTTACTGATGCATTCTTCTCATCAAGAATAGATGTAGTAAACCCTCAATAAATCTTTGCTGAATTTTATGCTTCTGTGCAGACTAAGCCTCATTTTTTTTTCTATTTACCTGTGATACACCTATTACAATGCTCTGTAGAGCACATCTTGTTTCTCCTCTTTTGATTAATATTGCCATCTTTTCCCTTGGTTTGATGAGTAGAAAAGTAAAGTACTTTTTCCTAAGCACTGTGTTATCAAAATTTTTAAACTGCAAGTAATATCTTCTTTCTTAAATTATAAACTATTCTTAGCCTTTCTATTGAGTCTTAGATGTAAATTATAGCAGAGATGCCTTCAGTCTTCCTTAAAAGCTTCTTTCAAAATTCTTGGATGCTAACATTGTTTTTGAATGGATGTGTTTGTTATTTGATCAGCTAGCTGATATAATATATAACTATAGTATATAACTATTTCTCAGATTGTAATACGGTTAGACTAATGTTCGATAATATATAGCTCCATGGTAATACCAAATGGAAGCTCCTTACTATAAAATCCTGAGGGCAGAGGTGATCCTATAACAAAGTTTTGACACTCTAGGTTCCTCTATTATCTTTTCTATCACTATCATATTTTAAAGAATTAATTTTTATAGCTTTTTTGTGGTGACAATTTAATGAGTGCCAGCTTTTGTTTCAAACTGTGGAACTAGACACATGACCTTAGGTAACATTTTAATGATTTCAGATTTAAAGTGAAGTTTCTGCTCATGATATTCATTATACCTTTTAAAAGTATCTAACACTTTCCTAATGCCATTATTTAATCACCTACCTCATATACTTCTGCTTACTTCTAATTACTTCAAAGATTGACTGAGATTGAGGTCTACATTTTAATACATAGGCTGGCAAATTGATAAAAGATCTGGAATTATATTTACCCCGACTAGAAAACACTATTAAGGATATACAAAGGAATCGTTTGGACAGAATGTATTTCATTGTGTCTGTTGCCTTGTTGGTATAATGCAAGACTTACTAGAGTCAGACACCCACCGGCAAATCTTCCTATCACTGTTGCACCTAAAAACAACCTCCAGCCTTTTAGAAAATTAGATATGTCAACTTTATTGAGTTGTGTGGCTGAATACACAGTAGATGAGGATGAAAGATTATAACTTAAGCTCTTAAAGTCCTTTTTAGTTATTGAAGACTATGATGAGTTTGTCTTCTGAGAATGTGCACTTGATATGCTATTGTTTGGTTATTCATAAATGGCTAATGAGATATTATAGTAACTATTTTGACTTTTCTTGTTAACATGATAAGAATATTTTATTATTTCTTGTGTAGAATTTTGGGAGCATTATTACTACAAAAGGGAACTCAAATTCATATTTTTAAAAAATTAAGTTGAAGATAGAAAACATACCACATGACACAAGATGTGTGATTCACTGTATGATCAAAGGAAAATTTTGAGGCATTTAATTTGAAGTTGTCTTCAATTCCACCATAAGAATGTATAGTTTTAAAAAAGGAAGTGATGTTGAAGATCATATAGTTTATTTTATATATTTTTATATATAAATAATTATACCTGGGCACCTGGGTGGCTCAGATGGTTAAGCATCTGCCTTCAGCTCAGGTCATCCCAGGGTCCTAGGATTGAGTCCTGCATCGGGCTCCCTGCTCCTTGGGAGCCTGCTTCTCCCTCTGCTTCTCTGTCATTCATGAATAAATAAATAAATAAAATCTTTAATAAATAAATAAATAAATAAAATCTAAAAAAAAGCAAAATAAATAAATAAATAATTATACCTATTTATATATGTGGATAATATATCACAAATCTGTTAAATGACTTCATATATGTCAGTTAGTTAAGGAGATATCTGCTAAAATAAGCAGAACATGACTTCTATTTCTGTGAACTTCTGCAGGCATATTAACTTCTTTGTATTTTACATTGGAAATAGTCATGACTATTGCCTTACTCGATATTTTGGGTCTTTTATATGCAACTAAAAAGTGTTATAGGCATATGCATGCATATTCAGATGAATGTATAGTTACCATTTGTGAATATATGTGTATGTTTATGAACAGAGGTGACACCATGGAGAGAACTCTCAGGAAATAGAATGTCTTACTAAATCTAAATTATTATTAAATACAGTTTAGCCAGTACCTTTGGAAAACTTGACTTTATGTACTTTGATGTCAGGGTTTATTGAATACTGTATTTTTACTCTTATTTTGATGGTTAAATTTAAATATGTATTTTTTATTACTCAAGTCTCTCCTTTAAACTAGTTTTAAATAATCTAAATTTATTGGTACAAGCCACTAATAATACAAATTTATTGGTTCAAGCCACTATAATATAAATATTACACTGGAACACTAAATATATGCATGAATATAAAAGGTTAATTGCTTAATCATTTTATTATTTTTATTTTTATTTTTGTTCTGGTATAACTAAGAATTGTTTTAAATATTAAAGATTCTTTTCATGTAAAAATAATTTAATAAATGGGCTCCCATGGTTTATGTGAATCTGAGGTTAGAGTCAAGAAGACAGATTCTAAAATCATGGACACAATTGACTTCTGTTGTGAAGAAAAAAAAAATCCTTTTGAAGAAAGGAATTTAGTTCATTGATTTCTAATTTGTCTGTCACCTCCTGAATTTCAAGGGTAGCTATGAGAATAATGAAAACAGTAAGGTATGACCTTGCAATTGATGAATCAATTGACACAAGACTGGAGCTATGCACCTGGTGATAGCAGGATGTTTTAATGTTTGCTAGAGAGAAATAGAAGCTCAAAATGGGTTTTACATTCATGCTCCAAGTACTCTTAGAAAGGTAAAATAGTATGATGTACTCTAATAAAATAGCTGTGTTGTTACTTATAGTCTTTTTTTTTAAAACTTTTTATTTATTTATTCATGAGAGACAGAGAGAGAGAGAGAGGCAGAGGGAGAAGCAGGCTCCCAAGGAGCAGGGAGCCTGATGTGGGACTCGATCCCAGGACCCTGGGATCATGACCTGAGCCAAAGGCAGACACTTAACCATCTGAGCCACCCAGGCACCCTTTTTAATTATAGTCTTATTTAGCATTTTCTAGTACAAGTTATAAAGAATAAAGTTTAAGATTTATAGTATGTAGAAGTACTGACAAAAGGTATAAATGTTATTAATTCCCATGCAATACTGAGCCCAAATCTTCAGTGCTAGCTAATATCATAGAAAACTGGATTTTCCACCATTATCACACTAGCATCATAAGTCATGGATTCACAACTAGTGACTTATACTACTTAATTGCCTAAAATTATGATCTTCCTGATTTAGACTTCAAAAAAATATGAAATAGTTGTCTTGCTATTTCTCCTTCTTCCAGGTAATTTTAGGATTCCAAGAAGAGCCCACCAAGGCATTTCTTCTTGTATACAGTACTTCCTTCTCCAAGTCACTAGCACAATAGTCTTATTCATTTTGGTGATCTCAGCTGATTGTGAAAATAATAGGAACTTATACTAACTTACGCTCACTTAGAAGTCTAGGATAATTGAATGTCATTTTAGTATGAAGCCTCCAAGATAGTTGCCATTTGGAAGAGGATATTTTAAACACTATAGAACACATTTCTAAAAGTGGCATGTCCAGCAGCTTGACTCTGCAGTAGCAATAGTTTCCAGAAGGAAGGAATTTCTGTGAACTCCCTCACACCAGGGTGACAGCCATCTTTTCTCATGGCTTGTCCCAGTAGATGCCCCACTAAGTTCCATTCTTTTGGTCCATTCTGAACTGCTTTTCACATTTCCACTGCAATCTGTTCACCTCTCAAATTTTCTCTTGCTTTCCAATCTTTTGGGAACTTGACAAGGATATCCTTCATTTGCCTCAGTGAATTTACTCTTCCAGCATCTGTTATTGATTCCTTCGTCTCAATTGCTGAAAGGAAGGAAAGTTTATTTTCCTGTCAATTGCCAATTTGTCTACAAATGCTGCTCCCACTTTACATGGTCAAGGGTTTCTCTTTTTCAGTTATTTTCTCATTTTTACTATAAGCTTTTCATTTTTGCAGTATTTTTTATCAGTGACCTAGAATTATAACTCCTATATTTTCAAAAGGAAATGAAATAAAAGGAAAACTCTTTTGATCCCACATTCTTCTATGACAATGGTTCCATTTCATTCATTCCTTTTATTTTATTCCCTTAAACTTCTACACACTGTTTCCATTTCCTATAACACCCTTGTATATTGTAGATGTCATGAACTTGGTGATGCTTCCACCACTCCATCAAAACTGTCTTTCTGTGGCATCTAGTCACCAGCATTTGGTCATATGTACTGATTTAAATTTACATATCTCAGCAGCCCTTAACTGAATTAATCACTCACTCGAGAAATTACTCTTCTCTTGCATGGCTTGCTCCCACTCTTTAGAGGTTTTTTAGCCACATTCCAAACTTCTGTAGACTTCCACTCCTCTACCCTCCAAAAAGTGGTGTTTTTCAGGCCTCTACCCCACCCTTCCTCTCTCCTCTCCTCTCTTTAGGGGATTTAGGAAATAATTCTCAAATAGTGACCTTTATTTGAGATGACTATATCTATTCTGAATATATATGTATATATTCAGCTACCTACTTCACTATTTACTTATGTAGATCATAGGTATCACAAGTTTAATGCATACAAACTTTTTGATACCTCCACTATTGATTCCATTTTTTCAACTTTGTGTCAATGACAGCCAACCATTGCAAATGTTTGTCAATCATCCAGTCCAGAAAAGGTAACTTCCTTAGCTAATCTCTACCATCTCACATTTAAAAATATATTTTTTAAACCTCACAATTAGTCAATTTAAATGCATGTGCCAATTTAATTCTGCATTGTTCCTTTCTTTTGCTAGAGATCCTACTCTGATAGGAAAATATAGTGTCCATATCTGTTTAGTTCGCCTCTCTCTCCCCAACCAAACAGAGCAGTTGGGGTATCTTTGAGCCAGGCCCTAATCAAATTTGACTGCATTAAAGAGAAAATTTTAAATCATCAGGAAATTGAATTTTTCAAAGGATTTCACAAGCTTTGCATGGAATCCCATTTTACTTTTTGTCTGCCAAAATTTTGCTTTTAAGATAAACTTCTAGGGTGCCTGGGTGGCTCAGTCATTAAGCGTCTGCCTTCGGCTCAGATCATGATCCCAGAGTCCTGGGATCAAGCCCCGCATCGGGCTCCCTGCTCAGCAGGAAGCCTGCTTCTCCCTCTCCCATTTCCCCTGTTTGTATTCCTGCTCTCGCTGTCTCTCTCTCTGTCAAATAAATACATAAATAAAATCTTTAAAAAAAAAAAAGACAAACTTCTATCACACAATTTGGTGCCTGATTTTGAATTCCAATTTTACTCTCTGTATATGTGATCTTTCACAAGTTACACACCATTTTTGTGCCTGAGAGAGACAATATATTATAAGAAAATTATCTCCAACTATTGCTGTTAGGATTACTTATGGAAACACTCAGAAAAATCCCTGGTGCATAATAAACACTCAGTAAATATATATTAGTTATCTTTTTCCTCCTTTTCCTCATCATTTTCATTTTTGATACTAGCATAATACACTTTACCATTATACTACTTAACATACATACAAAGAGTGGATATATCTTATTTTTGTATTATGATGTATTAGTTATCTATTGTTGTTGTAACAATTTACCACAAATTTAGTGACTTAACATAAATTTCATATTTCAAATTTCATTTCAAATTTCTGTAGGTCAGAAGTCTAACACGGGACTCACTGAGCTAAAATCAAGGTGTTAGTAAGGCGACATTCCTCACTGGGAGCTCCATGGGAGAATCTGTTTCTTTCCCTTCTCCAGCTTATTGAGGTTGCTCACATTCACTGTCCTGTGGCCCCCTTTTCCTTCTTCAAAGCCAGAAATGCTGCATCTTTCTTTCCCTTCTTCAGTAGTCATTTTTCCCTTGTGGATAATCCAAGATAATCTTTCCATTTCAAGTTCCTTAAAATTTATTACATTTGCAAAGTCCCTTTGGTTCTGAAAATGGAGACATTGATATCTTGAGAAGCCCTTATAGTGACTACAATATCTATTTTCTAACATATTCACTGCCACATTGAGTCTTAAATGTCATATAGAGTCATATGATGGGTGAAGAAAATTGCTAATAGAGTTTCCTTATATTTTTGCCACAAATCTTTTTATTCTTACAGTATTATAGTTAAAAATGTTCTTGAAATTTATTCGTTTTCTTTGTAGTAGATTAATATTTTAAATATAATGCAATTCTGAATGTCATGTATTTTTTTCAACGTATATAATCTATTGAAGGGAGATGTTTTGGTTCAAAAGACCATGCATTATCTAGGATAGGTAAAAATAATTACCTTTAAATATTAAGTTGTCAACAATATACATAATTAATCAAAGATGTTTACAAACTCTGAATGGAATTTCAAATTTAACCTCTCTGACAAGTGTTTTCCAGTAGGAAGCCACCTGGAAGCCATTATATTAAAAACTAGGAAAGTCATGGCAGTTCAAAATGTTCTCCCACTATGTGGGATATATTTTCTTCAGAGACATTAGTTTTGGGAAGTCATATAAGTGTGATTTTGAGTTCAATAACACCACTTCTTTGTTTGCTGTTAGGGTTACTTACTTGTGATTGCTACTAAGAAAGTGATTGATTTTAAAGAAAGAGTGTACCTATGTTAATGAAGACAAGAAAAAGGATGAGAGTAGATTAATAAACTAAAATAAACAAAGCTATGTATACATAGTAGGGAATTGTGAAAATATAAGAATAAAATTTGGTAGATTTTGTAGCTAATAGCAAAAGTGATAATGATAGCTTTTTGCATGTTTTTCTATAGTCTCCTTAAACTTTTTTAAGTATTCACATGAAAAATAAGTAGTATCTGGAGTCTGAAAGAGATTTCTCTTTCCAAGTATTAGAAATGTATTGCTTTTTGTGGATGCATTTATTATTCTTTAATTTTATTAAAATTTACAGATTTCTGACACGTTGAACCTACGTTGACATTTTCTGCTCTTTTTAAAAAGAAATGTAAAATTAATACATGAATGAAATTTCACTGTAAAAGAGTCATTTGATACATAATTATATAGAATAAAAATTTAAAGCTTTTTATGAACCAGTACTGTCACATATCTAACTTCTCTACAGAAATAAATGTGGCTAACATTTGTGTAGGTTTATTTACACACACACACACACACACACACACACACACACACACAAACACGTATTACACAGATATTTCATTTTAATGGAGATTGAATCATACTATTCTTTTATATTTCTTTTAGCTTTTCTTCTCTGCATAGCTACTTTATGGATTTTTCCTGTCAGCCTATGTGGGTATTATTCTTTCTTTTAATGACTGGCTTGGTATTCACAGAATATAGAAAATATGAGTAATTTTCTCAGTCCTCTTTTTAGGAATGTTTAAGTTGTTTCCAACTGATTGCTACTTCACTTTATATTTTAATAATCACAATTGCATTTGTATGTTAATGAATAGATATGGTTGTTCTTTGAGGATAAATTTCTAGGAGAGGATTTCTGTCAAATATGATTTTTTGAGTGCTATAGTGATACTCAGTTTCCCTACTGAATAACATTCTGCCATAGTTCTTCAATAACTACTATTCCCTTTTAGTATCACATATAACTTTAGTACTAATTTTCCCTCTATTTAAAAATTACTAAATCTTTATATTATAAGAAACAAATATATCATACAACTCAATATTATGATGGCATACTTTCACTTAAACTTGAAGCACTCACCTATTATCTTCCCTTACGATCTTCATTTATTTATTTAACAATTATTTATTGAATGTCTCCTATGTGCCAATCTGGGGATAAAGACGTGAACAAAACAGGTAAAAAGTCCTGTTCTCATAGAGGTTGTGTTCAAGATAGAAAGAGAGAATAAATTTTAAGAAAAAAAAGAAGTAAAATAACCTGTGATATGTCATACGGTGATAAGAACTACAAAGGAAAATAAAACAGAAAAGGATTATATGGAGTCTGGGTGTGTGAGAGGAGAATATGTTGCAATTTTAAATTTAGAAGTAAGGAAAGCTTTAATTTAGTAGGTGACATTTAAGCAAAAAAACTGAAGAAGTCATGCACATTTGTGTGAAAAAACTTTGCGGGCTAAGGACCTGAGGCCTGAGGGTGCCTGGTAGTTTAAAGATCATCAGGGTTGCTGTTGTGACAGGAAAGTATATACAAATTTGTTGATTCATTAAAGGAAAGTAGGAGGGAAAAGCTGGAGGGATTTAAAGCTGACCTCTAGGTGTTTTAGACTGATGAATAAAGTGGAAGGCGAAAGTAAGCATTGGTGATCACTATGAATTTTTTTAAACCTTACTTCTGAGGTGTCTGTTAAGTGGAAATGTTAAGGATGCTATTGGATATTCAAGTTATGAGTTCAGAGAAGTGTTGCCAGGAGATATACATTTGTGAAATAGATGATGTTTAAATCAGTGGGACTGGATGAGTAAGTGCTGATAAAGAAGAGTGTTAAGGATTGGACTCTGGAGCTTTCCAGCATTTACTATTTGGGGAGCTGAATAGGAATAAGCAGGGATATCTGAGAAGCAATGAAGTAGAAAGAAAAATCAGGAGAGTGCTTGAAGCCAAGTAACAAAAGCATTTGTAGGAGAAATAGTGTCCAATTTAGTGCATATAAGAGATTAAGTAGGATGAGAGAGAATTGAAGACTGGATTGAAGACATGCACACCACTGCTGATTTTGAGAAGTACAGTTTAGATAGAGCTGGGGTGTGAAATTCTGATTAAGATAAAAGTAATAACTGCATGCTTCTGTGCTGATTGGAATCATTCACTAGTGAGGAAAAATATAATAATTCAAGAGAGAGAGAAGAGAATTATAAAAAATGACTGAGTAGGGATCTATACTTTGTTAGTCAAAGTGTGGTCCACGGACAAGCAGCTTTGGCACCACCTAAGATGTGGGTAGAAATGTACACTCTGTGGCCCTACTCAGGCATACTAAATCATAGTCTTCATTCTAAAACCCCAGATGGTTCATAGGCATTGTAAGGGCTGTTAGAGTTAGTTTTCTGATAAGTGTGTGATGGGGGGTGGGGAGGGTGTCTCTGATATATCATATACTGTTAACTCAGATTGGTGAATTATTTGATAGTATTTAAATCATGGTACTTAAATAAATTATTCTAACATCAGTCCAAAATTTATTTTGTTCAGATAACTTAAAAAGAGGAAAGGAAGGAAAAGGTGAAATATTATGAAGTTTTTGGTAGTGTTTGTCTTACAGATATAACACACCTTGTCCTCTGTTCTGGAAGCATTCTTTTGCTACATTTCATTTACTCAGAGATGACTCCCAGACCCTCCTACATCCTCTAGACGAAATTTCTTTCAGTAACTGTAAGATTCATTGGCATACAGCATTTTGCTTTAGTTGTACTAATCAAAAGTAGTCTGAAAAACAAACTGAGGGTTCTAGAGGGGAGGGGGTGGGGGAATGGGTAGCCTGGTGATGGGTATTAAAGAGGGCACATTCTACGTGGAGCACTGGGTGTTATGCACAAACAATGAATCATGGAACACTACATCAAAAACTGATGGTGTAATGTATGGTGATTAACATAACAATAAAAAATTTAAAGAAAAAAAAGTAGTATGGCAAGTGTTGGGCACTGAAGGATTAGGGGGATACCCTGGTAACCCATTGTATGAGAAGTTTGACATTCCATCAGACTGGTTGTAATCATATAATTTTATTTAGTATATTAGGGAGGAAAAATTTATTTGCTAAAAAATTATACCAGCATGGATTTACTTACTAAAGCACTTCTATATAACAAAACAAAATTAAGAGTATGAAAACATGGCAAAATATTTGTCCCTTTTTTATACCTCTTGTTCTGTTTTTAGTAATTTTTCTTTCATCTGTCATTTTTTCTAAATTTGATAAGTTTCTACAGGGCACATAAGGAGTGTAAATTGAAATGATTAAATTAATAACCTTTCCAACTAGCAAACAATAAATAATTTGTTCCATTATGTACATTTGTTCCATTTTTTTCTCAACTTTAAAATAATATTCAATTTATGTTAAAGGAAACATTCATAAAAACTTTGAAAGTTCCTCTTTGAATTTTAATTACATATAGTCACAATTATACAGAAAGTTCGCCAATACAACTTGGTGGATGGAATATGATAATTTTTAAAAATCATCATTATCGAAATGAATAACATACACCTGTTAGAATAGTTGAAGAAAAAATTGCACTATCAATCATTGATGAAAATTTAAAGCAACTGTAACTTTCAAATATTGCTAATAGGAATGCAAAATGATGTAGCCAATTATAAAATTAAATATTCACGTACCACTTAACAATCCCAATCCATGTTATACATCCAAGAGAAACAATGACATTCATTCTCACAAAGACCCTTATGAGAATATTTATAACAGCTATATTTTATAATCATCAAAAATATAATCACCAATACCTATCAACTGGTGAGTATATAAAGTATGATACATTTATACAACAGAATAAGAAATAATAATTATTACATGAGGTAATATGGAAGTATCTCAAAAGCTATGTGAAAGAGTCATACCAAAAGATCTATAACCATAACTCATTATATATATATATATATATAACTTTTTATTTTTAAGTAATCTTTACACCCCTTGTGGGGTTCATTACAACTCCAAGATCAAGAGTCATATGCTCTAGAGACTGAGCCGGCCAGGCACCCTTGAATGATTTTACTTGTGATTTCTGAATGATCCCATGTATAAAGGCAAAACTAAAAGCACAGGAATCACCAGGTGACTAAGAGAGGGGCCAGAGGGAGAGTTGTGAAGGAGTAGGTGGGAATGAAGAAGTAACAGTTGTGTTCCTAGGCAGGTACATTGTAGGAAAGGGTGCATATGGATTGAAACTCAGGAAATGGATTGCTTTCAAACTATCCAAGCCTGCACACTCTTGGAAGGTCTTTGTGGACTAAGGTGTATGTCACACAATTGAAGACTGCTTAATCTTAAAACAACAAAAAGCTTATAAATGTCTAGAATGACTCTGGAGGGTGATACTATTCCCCTGGAAAATCAACACCTGAACTGACGTGGGGCAGCTCTCCCTCCCCATGTCATCTGTCCCACTTTCATGTCAGTCACAATCAGATCCTTGGTGTTTTCCCAAGACCCAAGCCTGCTCCTCCCTGTGCCCAGAGATGCCTTCCCCAGATGGGGACAAGACTCCAGTCCTCACTTATTTCAGTCCCTGCTCAAATATCCTCATACCTGCCCTTGTTCCACCTTGTATAAAACAGCATAACAGCATACCCCACCCACATTCATTCATTTGTTCATTCACTCAACAAACTTATTTGTGGCAAGCACTGTTCTAGGCACTGGAAATACATCAGTGAACAAACAGACAAATATTTCTGTCCTTGTATTGTTTAAAGTCTAGTGTGATGGAAATAAAAACGTGAAATATAAAACAAAATCATAAAAGCATAGGAATCACATTAGCAGTTCTAGGGATGAAGGATGCAGATGATGGAATTGACAACAAAAATGAGCAGGGTAATTTTTGGAGGTGATAAAACACTATATAATAATTGTGACACGTGTATGCATTTGTGTGTATGTATATACATATTAAATATGTATATGTGTGCATATATTACATAGTTTAAGCTGAAAAGAACTGTACGGTTAAATGGGATATATTTTACTCTACACAAATTATTCCTAAGTCTGGCTTTTTAAAAGGAAAAATCCAATTATAAATTCTTACAGATTACTTACTGCTCTATTTTACTTTGAAAATTTTGATGACTTTAGGCTTTAAGTTAATGTGTCTATATATTCCCATTGCAAGATCTTCAAAAGAGATATTTGGCTAGAAAGTTTTTGCTATTTTCCTGTAAAAATGCTTTACCCCAAAATCTGATTCTCATAATATTCCTGGAATGTGGTTATGTCAATGGAAATAAGACAAATTATATTTTATCATTTTAGTCCAGTGATGTTTTATGGAATCTTATATTTCATGTAACTTCTTGTGGGGTTTGCCTGGCTTCTTCATCAGTTCTAATAATAATTTAAAATTATAATATACATATTATAAATGCTTAGCTAAGTGCATAGGAAGTCTTTTCAGCATTTAATAAATGTTAACAATTGTTCTTATTACTATTGTATTTTAATAATTAATTGTTCAATCAATCATTTGCACAATCTAATATGTATAAAGAATATAAGCTAAAAGAAATATAAGCTTTGTGAGAGGAAGCACCATGGTTTATTCATGACTGTTGTGTATTCATAGTTTAGCATGGTACTATGCAGAAAGATATTAATAAATATTTCTTAAATAAATAACTACAAATAAATAAGGTCATAAAAAGAATAACAAAATAATAATTGTGTTAAAAGCAATTAAAATGGGATAATAGAAAAGAGAGCAAGCTTTGAATTTATTTTACATTTAAGTCTTGTAAAAAAAAAGAAACTAGAAATGAATGTAGAATAAAACTAAATTTAAATATGTATTATAAAAGACATTTTAAAAATTACTAGCTGGTAACCCACATTATTATCAACCATAAGACATTTACACTTTTTCTGAATGAAAATGCTTGTGTTTATTTTAAGGATTGAAATAATCCTTGGACCAATACATTCAAGCTGTCATTTTATTAGCACTGAGTGTCCCTAGGACAATCCGGTTCATTTTTTCAAATGGGCTTTTTCTAATAAGCTTGCATTAGTTCCTTTCTTCAAGATGGTATCCCTGTATGATGTGGAGGGAAAGCTGTGCATCACATAAACCTGCAGAAGATGGTAAGAGGAACTTCATTGGCTTGGTTTTCTCATACTTCTCTACATATTTCCCTTCATATTTCTTTGTCCATCTTGTCGCTGCTTGCTTGATTGATATCTGAGGTTGAGGTCTGCGACTGTCCCTCAACCTGCTCAGCCCATTAATCTTTCTCATTGCCTCAGCCACGCTGTGTCCCCTGTGGCTGCTAAGTCCCTGTCTTTTTCATATCCTGCCTCCTGCAGTGGTCTGCCTGTCTTACACTGCTGCAGAGTCCCCCATGCTACACTCACAAGCTCTCAGCTCCCTGTCCACCTCCTCAGGAATGGGACAAAACTTAGGGTCAACTTTATCTGATCCCAGTAGATTTATAGACTGATTTATATAGACAGGTACTGTGGAAGCCAGAGAGCCATCTGTCTTTCCAGAATGCTAAATGGTGGGTGGGCATACAAGGGGGTTTCTTTTTTTTTTTTTTCTTTTTTTTTCACTTTTTTATTGTTATGTTAATCACCATATATTACATCATTAGTTTTTGATGAGGGGGGTTTCTTTATCTTAAATTTTACTCCCTCACTTGTCTAAGACCACTGCACTGCCTTGAACTGAAGCCCAAAGAGGAGAAAAGTGGGCCAGATGGCCCAATTTACAATTCTCCCTCTCTCTCTCATTTCCATAACTTCTGGCTTTATATTTTCTTTTGCTGTGGATCTTATTGTTGTGTGTATTTTATTATTATTACTTAATTTGGTATACATTTGATACTACTTCTGCTCATAAGAGGCAGGAATTATGGTTCCATTATCAAAGTGAGAAGGTTATTTTCTCTAGACAGTAGGAGAATTCAAGATCGTTTTCAGACCTCAGTTCCTAGTACTTTAAAAGAAGTTTGTGGGTGAAGAAAGAAGATCATAAAGAAATTTCAAATATCTTTCTTTAAGGCAACAATCTGGGTGAGGGAGGTTATGGGTTCCTTGAAAAATTCTATTTAATGTGTTGGAAATGGAATATTGTCTCTATTTTCCTTTGTAATTCTTCAATAGTGAACCATCATTTTAACTCCAAGCAGAGACACTTCTTACAATGACTAGGATAAAGTCATATACTATGAAAGAGATGAGGAGGGATTTTTTTTTTTTAGGTTCACAATTTTGCCCAATTGCATCTACCTTATTTTCTTCATAGCACTTATCATATGCTATGTTACATTTATTTATACATTCACTTCATTGCTTTCTGCCTCCCCACTGGAATGTAGGTTTAATGAAATAATTATTTATTTAATAATTATTATTTAAATAATAATAATATTTATTTATTTATTTAATAATTATTAATTATTTATTGAAATAATTATTTATATAATTTATAAATTATAAATTTATAAATAATTTATTTATTAAATAAATTATTGTTTCTTTAAATTAATTAATTAATTAATAATTATTTAATTAAATTAATTATTTAACTGTTCACCATTCCATCCTTAATGCTCACAAGTGTGCCTAGCAAAAGACAGGTCACTCAGTTAAATGTTTTTTTTTTTTAATTTATTTATTTGAGACAGAGAGAATGAGAGAGAGACAGCACATGTGAATGGGGAGGGTCACAGGGAGAAGCAGACTCTCCGCCGAGCAGGGAGCCCGATGCAGGACTCGATCCAGGGACTCCTGGATCATGACCTGAGCCGAAGGCAGTCGCTTAACCAACTGAGCCACCCAGGCGCCCTCAGTTAAATGTTTAGAATCAATAAATGAATGTAGAATAGTAAATTGTTTTAGCAGCTTTAAAGCTAATTATAAAAATTGGAATGTGTTTCTAATATAAGAGACTAACAGCAGTTCTAGCATCTCAAGATTAATTCTGACTCTGTTTTCTTAGTCTAGTGACTATCAAATCCATAGCTTACTTTACCTCATTTATTCTTTCTACTTTTGCTATTCCCACTGCTGAAATCTCCTCTGCCATATGCCCTACGACCACTTCTGTTTTCAAAAGGGACATAGATGCTGCATATTACAGTCTTTGTGCCTTTTGTCTTCTCATAAAATTGTTTCCTATTTGAAATTATATTTCTTGCAATTGTAATGTTAAAAAGAAGAGATTTTGATTGGATTTATTCATTACCATCCAGAATAGATATCTGGTCTAGGCTTGAATCCCATACTAGAGCACATCATATATCATTGGCCATCTACTGATGGCTGTATTTTGGTCAGGTAGCAAACTACTGTCTGATTAGCAGTAATCAGAAATCAGAATAGCAAGGTTGTGTAATACAAAGCATGATGATGTGTACAAAAAAAGAACTTCCTGTTGCGCTAATCAAGAGAGATTTCTAAGAGGTGTTATCATAAAAATTGTTAACTTTAATGGATTATAAGAATTGTATTGAAGTTACAGAGCTTGACAGAGCTCTGACATTTTATGAAGATTTCAATGCTATTTTTGAAATATCTACTACCAAATAACTTTCAAATTAAGTATTTGTTATCCCTTCTTTATAGATCCTTACTTTTTTTTTTAATTTACCTGTTGGTTCATCTAATAATGCATTTATTAATTTCCAGAAATAATACTGCAGCACTTTGAGGACAAGAAGTCTTGCATTTGAGATCACTGTATGTGCACTGAATATAACCCCATATTTACTTACCTGTTGGCAATAACATACAGGGATATTGCACATTTAACTAAAGATAAGCTGAAGTACTGTTAGGAGAAGTATCTTTGAACCTTGGGAAACAGATTTAGAAGGAAGACTATATTCCTTTTTTTTCATATATACAATAATTAACATATGGATTTCAACTCAACAAAGTTTTAGATGTTTATAACCAGAATTCACTAGAATTTAATATTTTGTCCTGTGCAGATAATATATTTTGAACTCCAAAACTTCAAAATAGTATTTTTCTTTCCAAATTTGTGGAAGCAGAATCCCTTAAGCACACTCTAATTTATTCACTCTAAAAAAATGATAATTATCAAAGGTTATATACACTATATTAAAAACAGTACTGAATGAAGTACTAAAGGGTACCTTGCATTTAAAAATCTCATGAGATTTTCATTCATGGACAAAAAAACAAAAATAATTTTAAACACAATATAATATGCTTGTGAATTAAATCACTACTTTGCAGAAAGTAAAAGTATATTTTTCAAGTTGTTTTAATAAAATTAAAACATACACAAATATCTGAAAAAGGCCATGTATGCATGTCAATTTATGATAAAGTTTTTTTTTAATTTTTTTATTGTTATGTTCATCACCATATATTATATCATTAGTTTTTGATGTAGTGCTCCATGATTCATTGTTTGTACATAACACCCAGTGCTCCACGCAGAATGTGCCCTCTTTAATACCCATCACCAGGATAAACCATCCCCCACCCCCCTCCCCTCTACAACGCTCAGTTTGTTTTTCAGAGTCGATCATCTCTCATGGTACGTCTCCCCCTCCGATTTACTCCCCTTCATTCTTCCCCTCCTGCTATCTTCTTTTTATTTTTTTCTTAACATATATTACATTATTTGTTTCAGAGGTACAGATCTGTGATTCAGCAGTCTTGCAAAATTCACAGCACTCACCATAGCACATACCCTCCCCAATGTCTATCACCCAGCCATGCCATCCCTCCCACACACCCACCACTCCAACAACCCTCACTTTGTTTCCTGAGATTAAGAATTCCCCATATCAGTGAGGTCATATGATACATGCCTTTCTCTGACTGACTTATTTCACTCAGCATAACACCCTCCAGTTCCATCCACATCGTTGCAAATGGCAAGATCTCATTCCTTTTTATGGCTGCATAATATTCCATTGTTTATATATACCACATCTTCTTTATCCATTCATCTGTCGATGGACATCTTGGCTCTTTGCACAGTTTGGCTATTGTGGACATTGGTGCTATAAACATTGGGGTGCATGTACCCCTTCAGTCCCTACATTTGTATCTTTGTGGTAAATCCCCAGTAGTGCAATTGCTGGGTCATATGGTAGCTCTATTTTCAACTGTTTGAGGAACCTCCATACTGTTTTCCAGAGGGGTTGCACCAGCTTGCATTCCCACCAACTGTGTAGGAGGGTTCCCCTTTCTCTGCATCCCTGCCAACATCTGTTGTTTCCTGACTTGTTAATTTTAGCCATTCTGACTGGTGTGAGGTGGTATCTATTTGAGGTTTTGATTTCGATTTCCCTAATGCCGAGCAATGTTGAGCACTTTTTCATGTGTCTGTTGGCCCTTTGGATGTCTTCTTTGGAAAAATGTCTGTTCATGTCTTCTGCCCATTTCTTGATTGGATTATTTGTTCTTTGGGTGTTGAGTTTGAGGTGTTCTTTATAGATTTTGGATACTAGCCCTTTATCTGATATGTCATTTGCAAATATCTTCTCCCATTTGGTCGATTGTCTTTTGTTTGTGTTCACTGTTTCTTTTGCTGTGCAAAAGCTTTTTATCTTGATGAAAGCCCAATAGTTCATTTTTGCCCTTGCTTCCCTTGCCCTCGGGGATGTTTCTAGGAAGAAGTTGCTGCGGCTGAGGTCGAAGAGGTTGCTGCCTGTGTTCTCCTTTAGGATTTTGATGGACTCCTGTCTCACATTTAGGTCTTTCAACCATTTGGAGTCTATTTTTGTGTGTGGTGTAAGGCAATGGTCCAGTTTCATTCTTCTGCATGTGGCTGTCCAACTTTCCCAATACCATTTGTTGAAGAGACTATCTTTTTTCCATTGGACATTCTTTCCTGCTTTGTCAAAGATTAGTTGACCGTATAGTTGAGGGTCCATTTCTGGGCTCTCTCTTCTGTTCCATTGATCTATGTGTCTGTTTTTGTGCCAGTACCATACTGTCTTGATGATGACAGCTTTGTAATAGAGCTGGAAGTCCGGAATTGTGATGCCGCCAGCTTTGCTTTTCTTTTTCAACATTCTTCTGGCTATTCAGGGTCTCTTCTGGTTCCATACAAATTTTAGGATTATTTGTTCCATTTCTTTGAAAAAAGTGGATGGTATTTTGATGGGGGATTGCATTGAATGTGTAGATTGTTCTAGGTAGCATTGACATCTTCACAATGTTTGTTCTTCCAATCCATGAGCATGGAATGTTTTTCCATTTCTTTGTGTCTTCCTCAATTTCTTTCATGAGTATTTTATAGTTTTATGGGTACAAATCCTTTGCCTCTTTGGTTAAATTTATTCCTAAGTATCTTATGGTTTAGGGTGCAATTTTAAATGGGATCGACTCCTTAATTTGTCTCTCTTCTGTCTTGTTGTTGGTGTATAGGAATGCCACAGATTTCTGTGCATTGATTTTATATCCTGCCACTTTACTGAATTCCTATATGATTTCTAGCAGTTTTGGGGTGAAGTCTTTTAGGTTTTCCACATAAAGTATCATATCATTTGCAAAGAGTGAGAGTTTGACTTCCTCTCTGCTGATTTGGATGCCTTTGATTTATTTTTGTTGTCTGATTCCTGTGGCTAGGACTTCTAATACTATGTTGAATAGCAGTGGTGAGAGTGGACATCCCTGCCATGTTCCTGACCATAGGGGGAAAGCTCTCAGCTATTCCCCATTGAGAATGATATTCACTGTAGTTTTTTCATAGATGACATTTATGATATTGAGGTATGTACCCTCTATCCCTATACTCTGAAGAGTTTTGATCAAGAAAGGATGCTGTACTTTGTCAAATGCTTTTTCTGCATCTATTGAGAAGATCATATGATTCTTGTTCTTTCTTTTGTTAGTGTATTGTATCACGTTGATTGATTTGTGGATGTTGAACCAAACTTGCACTCCAGGGATAAATCCCACTTGGTCATGGTGAATAATCTTTTTAATGTGTTGTTGGATCCTATTGGCTAGTATTTTGGTGAGAATTTTTGCATCCATGTTCATCAAGGATATTGGTCTGTAATTCTCCTTTTTGATGGGGTCTTTGTCTGGTTTGGGGATCAAAGTAATGGTGGCCTCATAAAATGAGTTTGGAAGTTTTTCTTCCATTTCTATTTTTTGAGACAGTTTCAGGAGAATAGGTGTTAATTCTTCTGTAAATGTTTGCTAGAATTCCCCTGGGAAGCCATCTGGCCCTGGGCTTTTGTTTGTTGGGAGATTTTTGAAGACTGCTTCAATTTCCTTGTGGTTATAGGTCTGTTCAGGTTTTCTATTTCTTCCTTGTTCAGTTTTGGTAGTAGATACATCTCTAGGAATGCATCCATTTCTTCCAGGTTATCTAATTTGCTGGCATACATTGCTCGTAATATGTTTTCATAATTGTTTGTAATTCTTTGGTGTTGGTTGTGATCTCCCTCTTTCATTCAGGATTTTGTTGATTTGGGTCCTTTCTCTTTTCTTTTTGATAAGTCTGGCCAGGGGTTTATCAATCTTGTTAATTCTTTCAAAGAACCAGCTCCTAGTTTTGTTGATCTGTTCTACTGTTCTTTTGGTTTCTATTTCATTGATTTCTGCTCTGATCTTTATGATTTCACTTCTCCTGCTGGGTTTAGGTTTTATTTGCTGTTTTTTCTCTAGCTCCTTTAGGTGTAGGTTTAGGTTGTGTATATGAGACCTTTCTTGTTTCTTGAGAAAGGCTGGTATTGCTATATACTTTCCTCTCAGGACTGCCTTTGCTGTATCCCAAAGATATCTAACAGTTGTGTTTTCATTTTCATTGGTTTCCATGATTTTTTTAAATTCTTCTTTAATTTCCTGGTTGACCCATTCATTCGTTAGTAGGATGCTCTTTAGCCTCCATGTATTTGAGTTTTTTCCGACTTTCCTCTTGTGATTGAGTTCTAGTTTCAAAGCACTGTGATCTGAAAATATGCAGGGAATAATCCCAATCTTCTGGTACTGGTTGAGACCTGATTTGTGACCTAGGATGTGATCTATTCTGGAGAATGTTCCAAGGGCACTAGAGAAGAATGTGTATTCCATTCCTTTGGGATGGAACCTTCTGAATATGTCTGTGAAGTTCATTTGGTCCAGTATGCCATTTAAAGTCTTTATTTCCTTGATGATCTTTTGCTTAGATGATCTGTCCATTTCAGTCAGGGGGTTGTTAAAGTCCCCCACTATTATTGTATTGTTGTCAATGTGTTTCTTTGCTTTTGTTATTGCTTTATGTAATTGGCTGCTCCCATGTTGGGGCATAGATATTTACAATTGTTAGATCTTCTTGTTGGATAGACACTTTAAGTAGGATATAGTGTCCTTCCTCATCTCTTATTACAGTCTTTGTTTTAAAATCTAGTTTGTCTGATATAAGGATTGCCACCCCAGCTTTCTTTTGGTGTCCATTAGCATTGTAAATGGTTTTCCACCCCCTCACTTTCAATGTGGGGTGTCTTTGGGTCTGAAATGAGTCTCTTGCAGACAGCATATCAATGGGTCTTGTTTTTTTATCCAATCTGATAGGCTGTGTCTTTTGATTGGGGCATTTAGCCCATTTACATTCAGGGTAACTATTGAAAGATATGAATTTAGTGCCATTGTATTGCCTGTAAGGTGACTGTTACTGTATATTGTCTGTGTTCCTTTCTGGTCTATGCTGCTTTTAGGCTCTCTCTTTGCTTAGAGGACCTCTTTCAATATTTCTTGGAGGGCTGGTTTCATGTTTGCAAATTCCTTTAGTTTTTGTTTGTCCTGGAAGCTTTTTATCTCTCCTTCTATTTTCAATGACAGCCTAGCTGGATATAGTATTCTTGGCTGCATATTTTTTTCATTTAGTGCTCTGAAGATATCATGCCAGTCCTTTCTGGCCTGCAAGGTCTCTGTGGATAGGTCTGTTGCCAATCTAATGTTTCTACCATTATAGGTTACATATCTCTTCTCCCGAGCTGCTTTCAGGATTTTCTCTTTGTCTCTGAGACTCGTAAGTTTTACTATTAGATGTCGGGGTGTTGACCTATTTTTATTGATTTTGAGAGGGGTTTTCTGTGCCTCCTGGATTTTGATGCCTGTTTCCTTCCCCACATTAGGGAATTTCACTGCTATAATTTGCTCCAATATACCTTCTGTCCCTCTCTCTCTTTCTTCTTCTTCTGGGATCCCAATTATTCTAATGTTGTTTCATCTTATCATATCGCTTATCTCTCAAATTCTGCCCTCATGATCCAGTAGTTGTTTCTCTCTTTTTCTCATCTTCTTTATTTTCCATCATTTGGTCTTCTATATCACTAATTCTCTCTTCTGCCTCATTTATCCTAGCAGTCATTGCCCCCATTTTTGATTGCACCTCATTAATAGCCTTTTTGATTTTGATTTTGTTAGATTTTAGTTCTTTTATTTCTCCAGGAAGGGTGTCTCTAATAACTTCAATGCTTTTTTCAAACCCAGCTAGTATCTTTAAAATCATGATTCTGAACTCTAGGTCTGACATCGTACTAATGTCCGTATTGAGTAGGTCCCTGGCAGACGGTACTACCTCTTGTTCTTTTTGCGGAGGTGATTTTTTTTGTCTTGTCATTTTGTCCAGAGGAGAATACATGAATGAGAGAACAAAATGCTAACAGGTTAACAACGTCCCCAGAAAATATACTCTAAACAAATCAGAAAAGACCTGAAACCAGGGGAAAAGAAAGGGAAAGTAAAAAAAGAAGGAGGGGAAAAAAAGAAAAAGAAAAAGATAAAAACAAACAAAACAAAACAAAACAAAAAACAGAATATGATCAAATAAGATCAGGCTAATGCATAGATCAGTGCCACACATTAGATTTTGGGTGTATTTTGGTCTGTTAGAAAAAAGTGCCTCCTAAAATTTTAAAGAAAGAAAGACATATATGTACAAAATAAGGGTTGATACAATGAAGGGATGGAAGATGACTGTAAAGATGAAAATTATAAAATATTTTATAAAAGGAATGATAAGAAGTTGTTTGAAAAAAGAACGAAGATTAAAAAAAAAGAAAAAAAAAGGAGAGAATGTGATCAGGCAGGAGACTAGAACAAAGCCATACACTAGTGATTTAGGATATATTTTGATCTCTTAGAAGAAACTGTATCTCAAAATTTTAAAGAGAGTACAACTTATATATATATGCCAAAAATAAGGGTAACTACTATGAAGGGATAGAATATGACTCTAAAAATGAAAAATAAAAATATTTTTTTTTAAAAAGGGTTTCATAAGATGTTGGTTGAAAAAGGGAAAAAGAAAAATTCAAAAAAAAACCAGTTAAAAAAATTAACTTTGAAAAACTAATGAATCATGGTAAAAAAGCCATGAAATCTATGTGTAGTATTCCCCTAGCGCTGGAGTTCTCCCATTCTCCTTGATCGGTAAACTTGGTTTTGGCTGGCTGTTCGTGCTGATCTTCAGGGGGAGGGGCCTGTTGCCATGGTTCTCAAATGTCTTTGCTGAGGCAGAATTGCCCCGCCCTTGTCGTCCAGGCTAAGCAATCTGCTGCGGTTTGCTCTCGGGAGCTTTTGTTCCCCGCAAGCTCTCGGTACAGCTTTGGAAGATGAGAGTGAAAATGGTGGCCTCCCAATCTCTGCCCAGAGGAGCTGAGAACTTGGGGCCCCGCTCCTCAGTGCGACCCCAGAGAAAAACAGTCAGTCACGCCCATCTCCCCGGTCTCAGGCCGCACTCTGTGCTCACCCGGCCTGTGACCAAGTGTTTCTATCTCTGGCACCCGACCCAGTGTGGAGTCTCCAAACCCAGCAGATCCTTGCAGTGCGCTCCGCGCCGCTCCTCCCCGGGGAGGAAAGGGAGACTCCCTGACTCTGCTGCTTGTTGGGTCCTTGCTGGAGGAGAAGTGGCCTGACTGGGCCACAGATCACAGTTTATGGCAACCACGGGCTGAAAGCCCGCGCCTCAGCTCCCTCTTTGCAGCCGGCTTCCCCGCTCTGATACCGGGGAGCTCTGCACACTCAGGCACCCCCGGTCTTTCTGTGACCTCGAGGGTCCTGAGACCACACTGTCCCATGAGGGTTCTACCCCCAGCTTAGTCACTGGAGTGACTCAGCAGAGCCGACTTCTAAAAGTTCCGATTTTGTGCTCTGCCGCTCTATCACTTGCCAGAAGCGGCCGATGGAGGCCCCCTCCCCCGCCGTCTGTCCTCCCAAATATCACCTCGGATTCACTTCTCCGCACGTCCTACCTTCCAGTAAGTGGTCACTTTTCTGTTCAGAGAGTTTTTGCTATTCTTTTCTTCAAACTCCTATTGAGTTTGTAGGTGTTCAGAATGGTTTGATCCCTTTTCAGCTGAATTCCTGAGACCAGACGAAATCCAGGTCTCCTACTCCTCTGCCATCTTGCTCCACCCCCTATGCTAAAGTTTTATAAACTTGAACTCTTCATTTTTGGAGATTTATACTAGTTTCCCAATGCAAATTACATACATATATGGACTTTTAAATATGTTTTGGTGTTTTCTAAACAGTATTCTGGCATAAGTACTAAATAATTAGCTCTCTTAGGAATCAGATACTTAATTTTTTAATTGACTTTGTTTTTTAGAGAATTTTTAAGCTCACAGCAAAATTGAGTGGAAGGTACAGTGATTTTCCATCTCTTCCCAAACACTATAAGGATGAACTCTGTAGAAAGTCTAATTTTTAAACATTTTTAAACTTTTGTACTATTTATGATAATTGATGAATACAAACCAGTGTATTTTTTATTAAGTGGTAGAAAATGTACACTTAAGTGAGCTAGGTTCAGCTAAGCTCCTTGTAATCTTTGCAAAACAGTTGTTCAGGTGAAAGGATGCTATGTTAAGAATAAGGACAGTAGAACAGATGTTCTATGTATTTAGAAGATGTCTAAGCAATGAAATTCCAAAGTCAGAAGCAACATTGTGATTTTTCCTTTTTAAGTAATTATTTTAATTCAGTTCTTGATTATTTCTGCTGTAATATAGGCACTTGACATATGGTCATTTTAAATGCAAATATTCTGTATCTGAAGAGGAATAGTCACATGCTTCTTTTGAGTATTATATAGAAAACAAAGTGGCTTGAAAATGGATTAAATTACTTTCAGTATAAATTTCTTTGTTCATCCATATATCAGTGAGGCTTGGAAAAATACTTTCCCTTAGAGGACAGTGTAAAGGACAAAAAAATGGATCTGGCCAGATATGAATAATGAACAAAACTTCTAATGACACACATTTATTTTTTAAGTTAGAGTCCTTAATCAGGAAATTATTCAGAGAGTTCCTCAAATTGAAAGCATAAAGAAAAATGAGCATATAAATTAATTCCAATTATAATTTTGTTAGATATGCTAATAATATAGCCATCAGCCAGCAAACAAAGAGAAAAAAAAGGTTTTCTGGTTAATTTGTTTCTGCAATCTGGTTTTCTGATTTACCTTCAATAAACATATTATGAGGCAAGTTAAATCACTAATTTTAATTCATTCTGCCCCTATTTTTTTAAAGATTTATTTATTTATTTGAAAGAGAGAGAGAATGAGAGAGAGAGAGAGAGCACATGAGAGGGGGGAGGTCAGAGGGAGAAGCAGACTCCCTGCTGAGCAGGGAGCCTGTTGCGGGACTCGATCCTGGGACTCCAGGATCATGACCTGAGCCGAAGGCAGTCGCTTAACCAACTGAGCCACCCAGGCGCCCTGCCCCTATTTATTATGTAAGTAAGGAGAAAACATGATGTCAGTGCTATGCAGTCAAACATCATTAAAACTGTTTCTAAAAATTTTTTTCAATTGTTTAATTTGATTAAAATAAGGCATAATGGATACTAATACACTAAGATGATGTTTTCAAACAAAATATATTTCCCCTTTTGTTCTTACTGAAGTACTTAATTGAAATTTTTGGTGAAGATAGGGTTAAATAATTTCTGTTTGGTTTCATCATAAAATGGTAGTGCTTAATGTACTGAACAGAATTTTTAAATACTACCATTATCTTACTGGTGAAGCTTAATCTTAAGGTTAGATCTAAAGGATTAATTTCTTTTGTTATAATGTAATGAAATAAAAACAAAATCATTAAGGGCCTAGACATGAGCTTACTGTAAGTTTACTACAGGACTAAGTGTCTAGTATGGACTTCCAGTTTCTTTTCTGACATATAAAGATCCTGTAAATAGGCAAATAAATAATTGACATAACAATGGCCGAGAATTTTCTAAGATAAATGGCACATAAAACACAGATCTAGGAAGCTGAGAGAACTCTAAGGAAGATAAATACCAAAATATTTATACCTAGACAAAGAGAAAAATTTGAAGGAAATCAGAGAGGAAAAACACATATAGAAGATCAAAGAATAAGAAATATAATGGACTTCCTTGGGTGCCAGTTCGTTAATCATCTAACTCTTGATTTCAGCTCAGATCACGAACTCAGGGTCATGGGATTGAGCCCCATGTCAGGCTCTAAGCTCAGCAAAGTCTGCTTGTCCCTCTCCCTCTACTCCTACCCCCACTCACTCTCTCTCTATCTCTAAAATAAATAAATGAAATATTTTTTTAAAAAATTGCATTATAGTGGACTTCTTTCTTGTTTGACACAATGCAAGAAATCAGGGAGTGGAGGTAAATAATTAAGATGTTGAACAATTAAACCACCAATCTGAAATTCTCTATCCAGTGGTATCTCCTTCTAAAGTATAAAACTTTCCCACACAAATAAAATATAAATAAGTGAAATGAATGAAAGCAATGGCATATGGAATTGGAGGGAACAACTGGAAATACTCTCTTATAAGGTAACTGAAATACCCATCAAGCACTATAATGTGAAACAAAGGTTGCTTAATATATATTGTAAACTCTATGAAGAAAATGAATTTTTTTTAAAAAATAAGTAAAACTGATGGCCTAATGGAGGAAAACAAATCAAATCATATAAAATGTTCAGGTAAAACCACAAAAAGAAAAAAAAATGTGGGGAAGATAAAAAGTTTTTAAAAATGACAGGCAATGAATGGAAAACAATTAGAAAAATGGCATATATTAATTCAACTATAGCCATAATCACATAAATGTAAATACTCTCTGCTTGCCAATTAAAACACAGAGATTATATTTTTAAAAAGACTCCTATTGTCTGTAAAAGTTGTCTTATTATCTGTATATTGTCTATAAGAAAACCAAAGTGTTCAGGTTAAGGGTGAAGGGATGAAGAAAGAATTGCTATGCCAACATCAATCAAAGGAAAGGGGGAGTAGAGTAACTATGTCAATTTCAGGCAAGGCAGACTTCAGAATAAAGAAAGTCATTAAGGATAAAGAGGGTCTTTACATAGTGATCCAAAGGTCAATTTTCCAAGAAGACATATCAACACAATATTTATGCATTTAACAACAGGGCATAAAGATACATGAAATAAAAACTAATGGAGTTGTGGGTATCTGGATGGCACAGTTGATTAAGCATCTGACTCTTGGTTTTGGCTCAGGTCATGATCTCAGGTCATGAGATCAAGTCTCCCCATTGGGCTCTGTACTCTGTGGAGTCAGCTTAAGGTTCTCTCTCTTCTCCCTCTGCATTCTCCCACTTGTGCTCTCTCTCTCTCTCTCTAAAGTAAATAAATGGATAAATCTTTAAAAAAAATAATGGAATTGTGATGAGAAAGAGACAAACCAATATTACAAATTGGAGACTACAATGCTTCTGTTTCATTAGTTGATAAATAAAACAAGCAGAAAGTACAGGTATAGTTGATCTGAACAGCACTAATAACTTGATCTAATTCAGAGTTTTGAATACTTTATTAACAACAGTAATAGGGACATCTGGGTGGCTTAGTCAGTTAAGCATCTGCGTTTGGCTCAGGTCATGATCCCCGGGTCCTGGGATCGAGCCCCAGGTTGGGCTCCCCACTCAGTGGTCTGCTTCTTCCTCTCCCTGCTGTTCCCCCTGTTCATGCTCTCTCTCTCTCTGACAAATAAATAAATAAAATCTTTAAAAAAAGCAGTAGAATATATATTCTTTTGAAACTTGCAGGAAATATTAACAAGTATAGACCTCACTATGGGTCATAAAACATGTTAACAATTTTTAAAAATTAAAATATTACGAAGTATGTTTTCAAATTACAGTGGAATTAAAGAGAAATTAACAACAGAAAGATAGCTGGAAAATCTCCAAATTTGAGGTACGAAATAATATACCTCAAATTAGCAAAAGGAACAAAGAAGAAGCCTTGAAAGAAATTGTGACTTATTTGAACTAATGACAGTCAGAAGATCAGTGGTTGGTTGAGGTTTGGTGGAAGGGGAAGATGATTAAATATGTAAAAATGGAAATTTTAGAACAGCGAAACAATCCTCTGTGACATTGTAATTGTAAACATATGACAGTTTGTGTTTTTCAAAACCTATAGACATTTACAGCACAAAGAGTGAACCTAAATTTATGCAAATTAAAAAGAAAACATTTAGGAGCTCAGAGGACCCCAGAGAGAAATGCAGAAGATGACAGAACCACCTTCTCTTAACAATCTTTTTGTAAATCCAAAACTCCACTAAAAAATAAAGTTTTAAATGTCTAATATGTCTGTCCAGACAACTATATTATAACATTGGTTAGCAAAGCTTTCATTTCCTTATATAAAATTAAATGCCACATTTCAGAAACTATTAGAATTTTGGTGAGGTTTTTTTCTTTTTTGATTTAATATAATTTGAAATTGTAGTGTTTTTTTAATATTTTATTTTTTTAAGTAATCTTTATCCCCATCTTTACCTCTAGGCTTGAACCCACAATGCAAGGACCAAGAGTTATATGCTCTACCAACTGAGCATCAAGCTTTGAAATGTAAAGCAAAAATACTGATGAAGTATTCAAAAATAAGAATTTATTGTTTCACTATGTACCAGTGCTGGACTCTGAGATATAAACAATTGATTGCTGCCCCTGTTTAAGGTCCTTCTCTGCTAATGTATTTAAAGTAAAATGAATTTGTGAATAGTGTGAGCACAAATACAAGATACAGTCTTTGCTTAGTTCTTTGTCATTTAAAGAAGGCAATAGACTCTTTTCTATGTTCAAAACCTACTTTCCTTTTTCTTCTTCAGGTAAGTTACACATTTGAAACACGGTTATTTTCTCAGTATTCTACAAGGCTAGATGGTCTCTCATCCCGATTTTCTTTAACGCAATCTACTATTTTGTCCCTAGTCCAACTCTTCAATTCACAAATTAATTAGAAACCATTTAATCAGTGATAAAAAGTGTGAGAAAATAGTTTACTCTTCCTGTCCCTCTATCTCTGACTGAACTTAAGAAACATTAGACTCTAAACACTGGGCATCTGTGGAACTACAAGATGGTATGGAAGCTTCTTAAAATTTTCAAATAAGATTAACTTCCTCTTTGCTGCTGTCCTATATCATCTTTAAAATTTCCAATTAGGGGACGCCTGGGTGGCTCAGTTGTTTAAGTGACTGCCTTCAGCTCAGGTCATGGTCCTGGAGTCCCGGGATTGAGCCCCACATCAGGCTCCCTGCTCAGCAGGAAGTCTGCTTCTCCCTCTGACTCTCCCCTCTCTCATGCTCTCTCTCTATCATTATCTCTCTCAATAAACAAATTAAAAAAAACATTAAAATTTCCAATTAGGGAAAGTCATAAGATCAAAATAAATAAAATAAAACAAAACAAAATCAAACAGTAGGAAAAACTATGTCTCCTCTTATATCTGCAGGTATTAATAAAAAAGTGATTGAACCATCATACCTTTTTCTTGATTTTCTAACATCATGGTAAATAAATAACTTCAGTATATTTAAGAAAATAATGCAAACATGTATTTTCCCCTAAAAATTACCTTTCAGAAAAGAAAACTGTGTCTTGTTTATTGAGTAATACAAGAGATTTCATGTTACCAAGAATTTTATTAGGCTAAAATATTTTAGATTCAGAAAATATTTAGCCTAAAATAAGCTCAAGCAATCCTAGTGCCATTTATAGAGGCTGTAGAGTTTTGTAGACCTTAATCAGTGCAGTAGATAAAATAGAAGGCAAAGGAATTAACAGAGACATAGTGATTACTTGGGTCTGTGACTTGACACATCTAGTGCAATGTTATTTTGTAAACAAATCTTTCATGGTTACTTTAAAAAAATCAGTAAATGTTGACATTTTTGAGATCACAAATAAACATATGGGAGGAATTAAAAAATATAACCCTACTCTTAATGAGTATTTATGGATTTGGAACATATTTTCAGTGAGAGTATTAATACACGATTTCCACAAGTTCTGTATCTCAGATTGTTTAGACATGTAAGGATGATGCACTCTAAAAACTATTAGATGACTCCAAAAAAAGTCTGAGTGATACTGATGACATCATATGTATAAATAATTTGAATAAAATTATTTTATGGAAAGTACAAAAGGTACTATTTCCAAGTTCACACTTATGCTAATTAAAATATGTTCCTAAATTAGTAACTTACATGTTTTTCATAAGCAATTTTACTATTTTCTTGCACCTTTCAACAGTTATATATTCATTTTTGAGCAAATATTTTGTGAATTACATGATAGGAAAAGAGGGCATACCTTTTAATAGAGAGTTGTCTTAAATTATGAATAGAATGCATATATGTATTGTATTAGTCTGTAAAAGAGTATAATAATGATTATAATAGGGAAAGTTTTAATAAAGCACAGGCTGGGGTATGATGCAGGCTAAATTTTGATTCTAAAGTTTAGAACTCTGAACTCTGATTTGACTGTATATCTTCCAAAAGAAACCATAAAAGTGCTGCCCTTGCCGGTAGGACAGACCCAATATTTGACTGAAGAACATGAACTATCATTATTACTAGGTCCAGTATTGTAACTGCCTTTAATATTTAAAGATCTTGGAACAAAGAAGAGAGATCAAATGTGAATAAAGAATAAAGGAATTCACAAGAGAGTTTTGTTTAACATACTATTTTGTAATGTGAGGAACTATAATTGTCATTCGTCAGTTAACTCAACATTATTTCAACTTTGAGAATTAAATTGGAAATGTTACTTACATTAGGCTTTGACTGAAGTGAAGAAGCAGAGAGGGGAAATGGTCCACTGTTCATTACTCAGAAAACGGGAGCAAAAAAAATTATAGGACACATCTACCATTTTGCTGCTCATTGCAGTGGCAAGATCTATAATCAGAATTGACTTAATAGCCATGACACAATTGACTGTGGGCCAAGAAATTGGTTGCATGGGCCTCATAAAAGTCATTAGGGACAAAAGACCATATAGGGACATCTGTGAAAAGATTATGGGTTGTATAAGCCTTTTTTTTGTGTGTGTGATATTACTTCTTTGTCCACTAACCACAATACTTAGATCACAAAATTATAATTGAAAAATAAACATAACCAAGTGTTAAAAAAAACCAGTATCAAAAGGTATATAGTATGAAAACTGGTGCAGCCATTGTGGAAAACAGTATGCAGGTTCCTCAAAACGTTAAAAATAGAACTACCCCAAGATCCAACAATCACACCACTGGGTATTCACCCAAAGAATACAAAAAACACTAATTCAAAAGGATACATGCACCCCTGTGTTTATAGCAGCATTATTTACAATAACCAAATTATGGAAACAGCCCAAGTGTCTGTGGATTAATGAATGGATAAAAAAGATGTGGTATATATGCACAATGGAATATTATTAAGCTATAAAAAGAACAAAATCTTGCCATTTGCAACAACATGGATGGGACCAAAGAGTACAATGCTAAGCAAAATAAGTCAGAGAAAGACAAACACCATATGATTCACTCATGGGTGGAATTTAAGAAACAAAACAAATGAGCAAAGGGGAAAAAGAGAGAGAGAAATAAAGGATGTACTCTTAATTATAGAGAACAAAATGGTGGTTACCAGAGGGGGATGCAGGGGGAATGGGTTAATTAGGTGATGGGGATTAAGGAGTGCACTTGTCATAATGAGTACCAGATGTTGTATGGAATTGTCGAATCACTGTATTGTACACCTGAAACTAATAAAACACTATATGTTAAAAAATATCCATCAAAAAGGATATATAACTTAAATACCTCCCTCATACTTTGTAGTCTTTCTAAATTAGATTTCTTCACCTGAACCACAGAGCTCAGAATGCAATTTGAGTAATTATTTTCCCATTTCTTTCTAGAATAGTAACTAGTATTACTATAAACTAAAAAGTGAGGGATTAATCCATTGTACACATGGATATGTTAGGACACTAGTGATGAATTCTTTTACAGAGAACTCCACTTTATTTTTTTTTATTTTTTAATTTTATTTTATTATGTTATGTTAGTCACCATCCATTACATCATTAGTTTTTGATGTAGTGATTCATCGTTTGCGTATAACACCCAGTGCTCCATTCAGTATGTGCCCTCCTTAATATCCATCACTGGGCTAAGCCATCCCCCCACCCCCCAAGAACTCCACTTTAAAAATGTTGTTGTTTATATATTCCTCCAGCTCCCTTCTTGAATAGACTATTTTCATTTAAGGGCATAAGCATCCACAAGGATCTAATATATATACAAGCATGCAAGTACGTGAGAATGTATGCATATATATGAGTACATACATGTATGTATATGTATGCATGTATAGCTATATATCTTTTTAAAAATACAGGTATGCACTATATATACCTCACTACCCTAAATCTTCAACATTCAAAATCTGTTTAGTGGGAGTTATTTCTTATCAGGTGACTTAAACAATGACTAAATAGCTATCATCCCATTGCAAAAATGCAGCATTAGTTATTTGAGTGTCCCCTGACTTACAAACATCTGTTTTCAATCTTTTACTATTATACATAGCACAATGAATATCCATATCACACTTTCTTGCACACATGTATATCTATCAGTAGGATAAATTACTATAAGGAAAAATTTGGATAAAAAAATGCGTACTGTCACATTGTTCCCTTTTGATCCAATTTATACTCGACATCAATGTTTCTGAAAGTCTATATTGCCGTGAGTTTATTGTATGCCTTTGTATATTTTTTATGACATTATCCCTATATATTTTCTACTTTTGTTGCAGTAGTAAACAGGATTTTTTCCCTTACACTTTGCAACCAGCAGCTCTTTAGAAAGGGTAAGCTCTAAGAAAGCTCTTGCTTTAATAGATTTACCTAGTCCTCATATTGTTTAGGTTTTTTAGTATGTTATCTTGGATTGTATCTTTCAGGTAAGTTATAGCATCTAGAAATGATTAAATGATTAAATTTCTTCTTCCTTTTAATTTTTATGGTTCATAACTTTTTCTTGTCTAGTTTTATTAGCTAGCCAGAAAGCATTTTAAATAATATTGGTGTTACTATATGTATTGTAATTTTAATCCTGACTTTAACATTTATGCTAGACATTTTGCTTATGACATATTATAATTAAAGTTTCTAGTTATTTCCTAATTATCTCAAATGCTGAATAACTTTCTTTTCTCATATTTTCTGTTTGGGGCATAAGAAGATAATAAAGATGCCTTTATTCTTCTTCTTCTTTTTTTTTTTTTTTAATCTGCTGTTCAAAGTCCATGCCCTGCATATGTATTAGAACTAAACAGAGGTGTTGGAGATTTAGGATAGCTAGTTATACACATTTGCTTTCATACACTTTCTACTAATTGTTAAATAAGGACAAAGAACCGACTTTCAGTTAATGGTGTAAAGAAGGTGACTTCAGGTTAGAGTGGGAATGGGGGATGCGTCTCAAGGCCATCTCACATTGCATTTCAGGCACCCACTAATCACATGGGCTAATAAGATTGGTCATTCTCTAAGCTAACAAATGCTTCCCTGGGGGATTTTGAGGAATGATAAGATAAGGGGTGGAGGGAAGTAAGTCACCAAGAGATCAATTTCCTATCTTTTCTAGATACCCAAAGCTAGGCAGAGGGGATGGAATAAGCTTTGCCCTTTACTTTTTCCATATGAGTATATCATTATATATATGCCCACTGGGAGAGGGCTTCATAAATATAGGACACACATCCTATATTAAAAGACTTGAAGACCTGTTGTTTCTCAACTCTAAGATATGGAATGAAATAGAAAAGTGTAATAGCAGAGCGTAGTTAACATCACATTAAATCGTTCCACAAGGCAATCACAGGTGGCTTGGTATGAGGTTACTGAATAGATGAATAAGGAAGTGCTATCACTGAAGAGCCATCTTTGAACAATGAAAATATTTTGAATTAAAAATAGAACATCAAACTAAGGAAGTGACATCTTTAGTTAAAGACCCAGAGACAAGAAAGCCATAGCTGGCTATTGAACTCACAAGAAACTAAGGAAGGAAGGAAATTACAGGTACTCTATTTACAACACCCCCCACTCATAACAATTTTGAACTATGGGGGGAAAAAAAGTGTCCATTAAAGGATATTGGCCAGAGTTGAGATACGAACATGTTTTGGTTGGGGAGCTACCACATTGGTTTTATTGAAAACAACAGTCTCCTCCTTTTCCTACAGAGATTTAAAAAAAAAAAAAAGAAAAGAAAACACATACTTAAAAATAAATGATACCTATGTAGAATTTTAGGATCTTAATTTTAGAAAAGTCTTAATAATTAATTTAATTCTCCTTTCTAACCCATTTCTAAATTTCATGCAGTGTCAATATATACAAAATACTGTTGGTAAAAAGACACCAATGGTCTCTTCTAACCAAATTTTCTTTAGTCAGTCATGGTGCCTTACATTCCCAGAATTAATAAAATGAAGCCCTTCCTGCAAGTTTCTCAATTTTTTGTTGGGTGAGGTATTATAAAATCTAGGAAGACTAAAACATTAATGCATTAGAAGTAATTAGTTAAACTAATAATTTGTCTATACTACCATATCTTTTTTGAGGTAAATACATATTTTTTAATTTAATATCTTAGAGACTTTGCACACTGAAATAAAATCTCTAAATAAAATTGTAACTATATTTCATTACAGAAAGATAATTTTCAGAAACATACTATTTTATATTTTCCAACATGTATTTTATGTGATAGATGTTGTTTAATCCAGTGTGAAGAACTTAAAGGAACAGAGATCTAAAACTGAGGTTACAGGTTACACATATCTCATTCTCATAGCACATTTTATTTTTAATATATTCTAATGACTACCATTCTCAAAAAATCTTGCCTCTTATTTAAATCCCATGAAGCCATCTTGCCATTTTAACCATTTATACTTTTGTCAATAATTTTTTTGTGAATTTAATTCATTCATACAATAATAAACAGTTGAAATAAACAGTTGCCTTTTTCAACTTAAAATTTAAAATTTTTTTGTGAATCTAATTTTATAGTTATTGGCATACTTAGAAATAGCATTTCATTAACTGAAAATGTTACATGAAATGAAAAAAATTGAGTCTAAATTTTTCATAAATATAGTTAATATTTACTGTTTAGAAAATGTTTTATCTTTTTTGTTTGTAGTCTCATAGGATTTAAGAATGAAGAGGGACCCTGGAAATCTTCACAGATGAGCCTGCTAATTCACAGATGAGGAAACTCAACAGTTGCTTAATGACAATCTATCTAGTTCTTGGTTCAGTGCTGTTCCTATCATAGCATGTTTGCCCACATTTTAACATTTTTATCTGACCTCAGAGAAAAAAATTCATTCCTGACATTAGTGCTTCTCAAATCCTGGAGCACAAAGGACTAAATTTTTTAGAGTTCTTTGTGACATTTGAACATTAAGAATTCTTGGCTTTAAAATTATTTTCAAGATAATCCTTTGACAATGCTATAAGCATATTGTATTTCACTTGGTTACTTATAGCCAAATACAGGCAAGTGATTTCAGTGCTTCCATTTGCAGTTGTGTTTATTATCATGCCAGTGCCAATTATTTCTGATTTAATAACTTTCATTGCATGAAATAATTTTAAAAATCAGAAATTTCTGATTCTGTAACTCACTGCATGTTGATTTTATGTAATGTTTTCCTGAGTTACTACAACTGATAAAGGTTGTGTGAAAATTGTGTTATTACATTATAAATCATGATGCAGTCATGCTAAATTTAGGAAAATATTCTTGAGAATAATATCTTATGCATTTTTGCTTATCACTGTAATTCTGAGATAGGTCACAACACCTGAATCGATATGTACATTCCATAACTCATTGTTGTTATTTAATTATTGTGAAAAGCTATTTAAATTTATAAACAATATCATTTTGAAAAAGTGTTCTTCATCATGGCGTCAGGGAAATGCCAATTAAAGCAACAATGGGCTATCACAATACACCTATTAAAATGGACAATATCTGAAACATTAACAACATCAAATGCTGGGGATGATGTGGAGCAACAGAAACTCTCTTACATTGCTAGTGGGACTGTAAAATGGTATAGCCACTTTGGAAGACAGTAAGGTAGATTCTGACAAAACTAAACACACTTTTAATATGTAATCTAACAATCATGCTCCTTGGTACTTACCCAGTAGAACTGAAAACTGATGCCCTACAAAAAACTGCACGCTGAAGTACAAGGAAGAAAACTACACCACCTCAAGTTTCAGTAAGTCAAGAAGTATGGAGAAAACAAATGACTGACACTTTTTCATTGAAACAGCTCAAAGCAGAACAAGTGTCAGCAAAAACAGTGAAAAGATTGTTCATGGAAGTGGTACAGAACATCACAAACTTTGCTGATGACTGACTATTACTAACAGATGGTTTACTGCAAGTTTTGGTAGTTGATGAAGGATGGGAGATGGAAACAAGATATTTGATGTGCAGAGTCTTGCAGGGATTGGAATCCCAGTGGACTGATCTGGCAGAACTGGGGTTCTTACAATGACTGACAGAGACAGGTTTAAAAGTCATAATAAAATTATACCTCATGTTCCCAAGACAGAGAGTGGGGGGATAAAGAATATTGGAGGGGAGAGAGAAGTAGGTAGTCTGGCCAGATGCCCTCAGTCCTGCATGACTCTTGCTGATAGGTACTAAGACTGACAAAATGAAAATCTTATTCCAATAGTGCAAGCTCCCTTTTGGTGATGGAGGCCTTGAAATCTTTTGTGTCTGAGAATGGGGACATCTGATTTGTTGTCAATTGAGGCCTATAACCAGCTGATTTAATTTTGAATTGAGGGACATTCTCTAGACTCCTGTCAATACGTACAGTATTCATTTGAGCTTTTTTCTGGGATCCCAGGTGCTATTTTCTGCAACATGCTATTGAACAAAAATATATATGTGGTAGGAGCTAAGTAAGATGTTATATTATAGCAAATAAAATGTTAATATTCTTTGGTTTTTATTTGTTGAATTTTTAAAAAATTTATTATTGAGTTATAATTGATGTATAACATTATGCTTCTTTTTAACCTTCTTGGAATCTATTTTCTAAAAAATAAAGACATTTTCAGATCTTAAAAAAATATTAAGTAAATATTCTTAATGTATTTAATCTAAATATTTATTGAGTGCCCATGCAATATGCACTAGCTAAATGTTGGGGGGACTATGCCAAACAAGATCATTGGCATACCTTCCCTCAAGAAAAACTTGAAAATGATAGAATATATTAGAGACCCCTAACCTAGTTTAGAAGCTTAGGAAAACTCCATATTTTATTTTATAATCCTAACATGCTTGTGTGGACTATAAGAAACAGAATATTTTAAAATAAAATCCTATTACTGCTTTCAAATACCCAAAGGTTCTTACTAGGTTACTCAAAAGAAGTGGTTCTACTGGAAAGTTTTAGTGATTATAAATAATATACAGTAATGCTTTCATCAATTCATTCAATAAATATTATCTAAATATATTGGATAGAGTAAAATGAAAACAGTTTTTTTCTGAGGTCGCCAGGGTGGTGCAGTAGGTTAAACATCCAAATTGGTTTCTGCTCAGATCATGATCTCAGGGTCTTGAGATGGAGCCACTGAAGTTGGGTTCTCCTCTCAGCATGGAGTCTGCCAAAGACTCTCTCCCTCTCCCTCTCCCCACTGCATGCTCTCCCTCTCTCAAATAAATAAAACTTAAAAAACAAAAACAAAAAAACAGTGTTTCTGTCCTCACAGTTCTCACAGTTTAGTGGAAAAGCCATTTGTAGTAACAAATAAACCTAATACTGAACGACAGGTGTAACCTCTGATTAGAGCCCCAGAATTACTTACTTGCTTTGGCATGAGGACGAGGGTAACTAGAGAGGACTGGTTCAAGAAGATAATGTCTGATTTATGTTTAACATGATACTTAGTATGAGCAAATCCTCCCTAGCAAAAATATAGACAAAATAAATAACATCAAGTCTTCTTTCTTTCTGTTTAATAAGATGTCACTTTTGTTCATGTGCCGTATCTCCCAAATATACTCATAACCCATAGTTTCCACTGCCTACCTCAGATCTTTAGCAGTGGCCCTGATTAGTCTGCAAGTAATCCTCATTCCTCTTGCACTTGATTGATTCAGAAATGATATTACCTGATTCTACCATACCTATTTACATATGTACTGGTGGTTTTCAGGAGTCAACATTCTGGATCCCAAAGGAAAATCACAGAAAATTATGGAAACTTCTACTTTTAGAAATATTACTGTGTGAAATATGAAGTTTGAATGGCTATTAGGCTGGAGATGAAACCAGTACTAAAAATGAGAGCACTGAGGGGCGCCTGGGTGGCTCAGTCATTAAGCGTCTGCCTTTGGCTCAGGTCATGATCCCAGGGTTCTGGGATCGAGCCCCACATTGGGCTCCCTGCTTGGTGGGAAGCCTGCTTCTCCCCCTCCCACTCCCCCTGCTTGTGTTCCTTCTCTCTCTGTCAAAACATAAATAAAAGTCTTTAAAGTAAATTAAATAAATAAATAAATAAATAAATAAATAAAAATTAAAATAAAAAAATGGCAGAGCTGAGAGATGGAAATTGCCTAGATATTGATGACATATGGTACAGATGAGTCAGTCAACGCTGACATCTTCCTTACTTTGGGGCTTCCTGTTATTGGCAATAATAAATACTTTTATTATTTAAGCCAGGTTGAATAGAGAGCAAAGACATATTGAAGAGGAATGCATCCCAAGTGCAGTCACATGAGTGAGGAAATACTCAGTTGTGCGTTTCATGTAATTCCAGCAGATATAAGCTTGTTATAGGGTTAGTATAAGGGTTATATACTTTCTTGTGCATGGTGCTCAAAGAACACAAACTTATATAGTAATGGTGATTGCTGAAAGATGGAAATTAGATGTCAAGTTCAGACTTTAGAGTGATTCTTGACTTTAGGAAGCACAAACTGCAATTAGGAAGATTAGTAAGAAGTTAATTCAGTAATTTAGGCAAATAAAAATATAACTCGGAAATAGGGAAATGAAAATTTCCTACTAAGGAAATGAAAGTGTAGAGTATTATGAAAGTTTTTAAGGACTTAGAAATAGCAAAACATGATTGATAATAATTCTGAATGATAAGGGGGCAAATAAAGTCAGAAATTATTTCTACTTTTCTTTCTTGGGTTGGGGAACAGGGAGCATTCCAACCTAGCAAAATAAAAACAACAGAAATTTAGTTAGTTTGAAACCCTGATTGATGGGCTGAAGTTATTTTTATAATGCCTTCTAAAATATGCATTTATAAACTTGAAAAAATGTTTTCCCCAACTAAATTTTAACTTAATAGTTATATTTAATCATCCCTGGATAAAATTTGAATTTTACTTGCTAATCAATTATTATTAGTGATTATTTATACTCGTTCTAATTGTATCCTTTTTACATGTTACACCAACCTTTATTTTACAAACATCAAATTTAAACACATAGATAAGTTTAAATATAAAAATGGAATATTACTACTGGGTTTTACATTTAATATTTTTGAATTATAGTGTTTCTCACATTTTTTAAGGAAAAGTGTGTTTTGACATTTTTTCACAATATCAGCATTAGAATATTTTGTATTTTCTATGGGTTTTGAAATTTTTAATAAGTTGTGATGTTCATTTTACCAGTCAAGATATACTTCAGTGAATTGAAATCAATGCCCATTTGTCACACTTTTCATTTGACCTTCCTACTTCCTTTTGTAGCATTGTTTCATTATGTATCACTTATCACTCAGTGCTCTTATCAGTTATCACTCAGTGCTCTAGGCTAGATTAACTAACCCTGACTTTTTTATTTTAATTGAGGTATAATGGACATACAAATGACACTAATTTCAGGTATACAACATAAAGATTTGATATTTGTATATACTAAAAAATGATCACCACAATAAGTCTAGTTAATATTCATCACCATGTATATAGGTTTTTTGGTGGGAGATAACTTTTAGGATTTACTCTCTTAGTGACTTTCAAATATGCAATAGAATATTATTAAACACTGTTGCCATGCTGTACATTAAATCTCCAGGACTTATTAATTTTATAACTGGAAGTTTGTTATGTTTGACTTCCTTCATTTCTTTCATCCACCCCCAAACCCCACCTCTCTTAACCACCAGTCTGTTCTTTGTATCTATGAGCTTGTTTTTGTTGTTGTTATTTGTTTGTTGTTATTTTTTTTAGATTCTACTTGTAAGTGAGATAATACAGTATTTGTCTTTCTCAGTGTGACTTATTTCATGTAACATAATGCCCTCAAAGTCTATCCATGTTGTCACTATAGCAAGGTTTCCTTCTTTTTATGGCTGAATAATATTCCATCGTATATGTATATACCACATTTTCTTTATCCATTCATTCATTTATTAATAAAGATGTTTCCATATCTCAGCTATTATAAATAATGCTACAATGAACATGGAATGCATACATCTTTTCAAGTTAGTGTTTTTGTTTTCTTTGAATCAATACCCAGAAGTGGAAATGCTAGACCATATGGTAGTTCTATTTTTAATTTTTTGAGGAATTTCTATACTGTTTTCCATAGTGGCTGAACCAAATTATATTTTTACCAACAGTGCAGAAAGGTTCTCTTCACATGCTCACCAATGCGTGTTATTTCTTGTCTTTTTGATAATAATCATTCTAACAGGTGTAAGATGATACCACATTGTGGTTTTGATTTGCATTTTCCTGATGATTAGTGATGTTGAGCACAGTTTCATGCACCTGTTGACCATCAGCATGGCTTCTTTGGGAAACTATTTAGATCTTCTGCCCATTTTTAAGTCAGTTTTTGTTTTGTTTTGTTTTGTTTTTTCTATTGCATTGTATGAGTTCTTTCTCTATTTTGGATATTAATCCCTTATAAAATATACGGTCTGTAAATTTTTTCTGCTGCTAAGTAGGTTGACTGCTCATTTTGTCGATGGTTTTCTTTGCCTTTGAGAAGCATTTTAATTTGATGTAGTTCCACTTGCTTATTTTTATTTTGTTGTTTTTGCTTTTGGAATCAAATTAAAAAAAAAGTCATCATTAAGACTAATATCAGGAAGCTTACTGCCTTACTGTTTTCTCTTAAGAGTTTTATGGTTTCAGGTCTTAACATTTAAGTCTTAAATCTATTGTGAGTTAATTTTTATGTATTGTATAAGATAGTGGTCCAGTTTCATTCCTTTGAATATGGCTGTTCAGTTTTTTCAGCACCATCTACTGAAGAGATTAATCTCTCATTTTGTATTCTTTGCTCCTTTGTCATAAGTTAATTGATCACATATACATGGTATTTTTTTTCACTTGAACCCTTACAGTCCATTGTAAGGTTATTAATTGTTTTAATTTCAATATTGTTGTATCTCAAGAATAGGGATGCCTGAGCAGAGGGAGAGAGATGGGAATGGCCCATCAGAAGAGCAGTAAGAGTTCACACATTTATCAATTAAGTTTGTCATCCTATATGGGTATGGCTCATGGCACCCCAAAACAATTAAAATAATAACATCAAAAATCACTGACGTAAGATCACCATAGCAAACATAATAATAATAAAAAGTACTGTGAGAATTACCAAAATGTGACACAAGACGCAAAGTGAGCAAATGCTGTTAGTAAAAGTAGTGCTGATAGACTTGCTTGATGCAAGGTTTCCACAAAGTTTCAGTTTGTAAAAATCAGAGTATCTATGAAGCTTGGTAAAGCAAAATTCAATAAAACAAAGTATGCCTGTATATTTTTTAAATTTTTATTTGACTATAGTTGACACCTAATGTACATTCATTTCATGTGTACAATATAGTGATTTGACAAGTATGTACATTAGGCTATGTTCATCACAAGTGTAGCTACCATCTCTACCCATAAACACTATTATAATATCATTGACTATATTCTTTATACTGTGTTTTTTATTCCCACGACTATTCATTCCATAACTAGAAGCTTGTACCTCCGACGCCTCTTCACCCATTTTGCCCATCCATCCACCCTCCTCTGCTCTGGTATCCTTCAGTTTGTTCTGTGTATTTGTAGGTCTGATTCTGCTTTTGGTTGTTTGTTCATTCGTTTTTCTTAGATTTCACATGAGTGAAATCATATGTGCACGCACATGCACACACACACACACATAAATACATATTCCTTATCCATTCATCTATCAATGGACACTTAGGGTGCTTCCATATCTTGACTATTGTAAATAATTCTGCAATAGACATAAGGGTGCATAAATACATTTTTTGAATTAGTATTTTCATTTTGTTTGGGAAATACCCAGAGTGGAATTATTTGGTCATATGCTATTCCTCTTTTTCATTTTTTAAGGATTCTCTATACTGTTTTCCACGGTGGCTATTCCATTTACATTCCTACCGGCAATGTATAGGAGTTCCTTTTTTTTTTTTTTAATCAATTTCCTCATAAGCTTATGGGTGCTCAAGATTTCTGAGACACATTGAGTACTTATCTGCCTGGCCATACCTTTATGATTTCTCTTCCCTCTATAGGAGTAGAGAGGAGGGGAACAAAAAGAAAGAAAAAATTCATACTGCTTGGTGACATGAGGAATAGAATACTTTTTTTCTAGCTCAGGAAAGAATCTTGTTCATTCAACTTGAGGCAAAACCATCCCTCCTTTATGAATTCTTCTAATACATGAAGTTACTTACTTAATTTTGGTGTTTCGAGCACATTTGTAGGATATTCTCTCAGGGCATGAAACTTCCAGCTGATTAAAATTGTTTATTACTCTAAGTAAGTTTTCTCTTGCTACAAATCCCAAGCATAGATGCCAGGTTTGTAAAGGTTTATTTCTGTGAAACTTTGGGTGTAGTTTCCCTAATAATTCTCTTTTTTAACGTTATTTACTTATTTTTAAATATATATATTTTTTAAATATTGGGCTTGGTCATATGGTATTTTGACTTCATGGTGGGAGCAGACATCCCACTCCTTGACTTTGGACCTGACTGTGTAACTCGGTTTGAATAGGGGCAGGTTCATTGTCATATGCTTACTTGCTAGGGTTTGGCCTCTTACAAATCTATCATCACATAACAATAACATTACTAGGTTAGCTGCTGCATTTCAGACTGGGACATAAAATGAGCACATTTGATAGAAACCGAAGCCCAGCCAAGGATAAGGAGCTGATCCCAGATGAAGCTTCACCTTGAGCAAAACGGCTCTGCCAAACCCAGCATGGGTTAGCCAACCCCCTAGCCAACCTATATATTGTCTAATAATAATAAATAAGCACTGATGTGTTTATTATTCAGAAATATCTGGCTGATAAGAATATATGCAGAGAGAAATTTTACTAAAATTTCGTATTTTAGTAAAAGCTTTTGGTTGCCTACCCGACATGTTCTTTTTTTCTTACTAATAGAACTCAACTTATTTTAGGTATCCACCCCTAGATGGTTTATGAATTTCTAAGACAGTTCAGTTTAGTCGTTCATAATTACTAGAATTTTTTCACTTTATGTATTTGTTTTGCTTTGATTTGCTGTTGCACAAAGACAAGCAATTAATATTTATAGGATATTAAGGACTATATTTCTCTTTTTGCAGCCTTGAAGATGTGGAAGGCAGTCTCAGACCAAATTGTTTCACTACTCATAGAAGATATATTAATAATCAGTCATGTCAGTACACTGATCATTTAATATGTTGTGTAACTTCATTCAATCCTGACTCCTGAAATTAGTTGCTTTAAACCAGTGGTATACTGATAAGCCAGCTAAATAAATAAAAATATTTATTAAAAACAAAAATTGATATCTAGCATTTGCTGATTTCCATGATGCAAATATTCTTATCCTAGCCAATTTTAGGCAATCAATATTATGTGTTTGAATGTGGCACTGGGAAGAGATGCTAACTGTTGGCACTTGCAAGTAGGTACACACTAGCCAAAGCACATCCCTCTTTAAACTCCCCTTTCACAAATATTTTCTCAAGGCAACATGACACTACTGTAGAGGCTGAGTTCAGTTAATTTTATAAAAGGCACCAGGTATCCACTGTCATCTATATCCTGTATTTGAACACAAGAATATTCCCAGAGAAACCTTGGATACCATTCTGAATGGTTAAAAGTGAAGGGCTTACTATAAATTCTTACACCCTATCCATGCAAATGCAACAAGTGTTTCCACAAAATTTGAGCTGATTCACACATTTTCAATAATTCACTAATTTAACCAATTATTTCCATTCAGAATATTGATTCTGCTAATTAACAAGCTATCAATTTATTGCATAGAAAATTATTTTGAACTTTTATTTCATTAATCAGCAACATCTCTGGGGCTGTTCAGTGACAAATATAGCTGAATTATGGAATATTAACCTCATATTGAATAATTATTTCAGATTACAGTATCTGACAAACCCCTAGATGTAAAACAAACAAACAAACAAACAAAAAACACACACACACATTAACGTACATGCAAATATAATTTGCATGCTATATAACAGTGACTGCCTGTGGATGTGGAATAAATTGGAACAGCCTAAGTCAAAGACAACAGTGTTTATTCTTGGAATCATAATTTGACCCAGTTTGGCTCAATGAAGAAAATTCTTCTATAGGATAACTGAAAAGAATGTCCTTACTCTTAAAAAGAATTATTTGCAAGATAGATATCCCATTTTTTCAGTTTTATGTTACACATCCAGTTGGGATGCTAGGAATTATAAAAGCAAGTACTGCGTCTATGATGGGACCTAAATTATGGGGCAAAACCAAACATGCTGTGGACCATACAATGGAAACATGAAGGAAACTGTGCTTAAGATGCCATTGGCACAGAATTAGAAGCTCTACTAGCTTTCCTGATTCATATTTTCATTTATGTGAGATAATAAAATTATATAATTTTAAGGCCATATTTAGTTTACTTTTTTGGTAACCTGGCTAGAAGACATTCTACCTGATATCAAATTGTGTCTGTATCTACAAGGCCTGATTTGAATATTTCCTAAGAGTTCAAGATAAAACCATCAATTTAGGAAAGCAAATTTCTAAATAATTCTTATTACAGAATAGTTAGATATAAGAAGTAAAATGATCTCTACTATCTCAGTAGAAGTTTATTTTGATGATATGATTATATTCTAAAGTCTAAGATGGCATATATCTATAATAACATATATATATGTGTGTATATATATATATATATATATATGAGATAGATATTGAGACATTAAACAACAACAACAAGGTAAAGGTATGTAAAAACGTATCTTTTGGTATTATCCTTGACAATATGAGTGAAATAATTGATTTTCCCCACTATATTTAAATATTATTTTATGCCTAAGACTAACATTGTTAGATGTTTGAGATTTTTTTACAGTTATGAGAAGTAATTTGTTTTATTTATATTTGTTTTATCACATTTTTCCTAATTAGTAGAGTGAAATATGTTTACAGTTATTTAATATTTCCAATTGCCTCGATTTTGTTTTTAGAAGCAAAATACAAATACTTCTCTATTATAGTTCACTCCTGGAGATGTTAGGAAAGATTAAATCACAAATTTAAAAAATAATATTTTTAGTTTTGCCACAGTATGTCAAATATACTTTTGAAACTGCTTATTTTAGCATTAGTTCTTTCTGCTATCTTTTGGTAAAGTTCTTTCTTGTGATAAAGAATGGAAAATAATATTCTTAAAAACTGTAAGTTTTGAGCCAAGGATGGTTAACAGGAATGAATGGGGGAAAAAATCATTTCACAGATAGAGATCTGCAATAACATCTGAGAATATAAAGCTTAACCAGATTTTTTTCCCAGAAAAGAGATATAAATGTTTCAAATAGATAAGATGAGATGATACGGCTGCCATTTCACAACCGGAATAAAGACTGATACACACTATCAACATTCCTAGTCCTGGGTCTTCCTGCATTCCAAGCCCATTGCCAAAAAGAGAAAATTACATTGTAAGAGGGAAATAAGAAGACCTCAAGAATACAGTTTCTTCTTGTCTGGAGAAGCTGGTCTCAAGCAGTGTCCCCCAACAATTCCTTCTTTCTGTATGCATACGTACTGTTTCTCTTATCAAGAGGTGGAGGTTATTTCCTCTGCTCTGATGCTGGGCAGGACTTGTGACTGGCCTTGACAATGGAATATGTCACAGGTAACATTAAGGGACTTTCATACCCAGACTTAAAAGGACTGCCAGTTTTCACCTTATACCTTTTAGAATTGAGCCAGCACTCTGTGAGAAGCCCTAGCCATGTACAGACACCAAGTGGTTAAGAACAGCGGTATTTCATTTGCCAGTCCTATCTTATTGCACCCAGCTGATTCCACCAACTACCATTCATGTGAATGAGCCATTTTGTGTATTCCAGACAAGTCAGCCCCTTAGTTGACTACAACCCACAGAATCATGAGAAATTATAAAATTATTCCTGTTTAATCCACCAATTTAGGCAGTCACTTTTTTAATAGTAGATAATTAGAAATCCTATAAGGATTAATCAATTTCAACTCTGAAAATCGTGTTTCTAAAATTTGAATCAGCCTCTCTTTTATGTTTCTACTATCTGACTGAAAACATTTGTAAAGTTAAATGGAAGGAATAAGGTGGTTATTTACAAGATACTGTGTAAGGAACTTGGCAATGGAGAGATAAATGACAAAGATACTTCTCTCACTATATTGCATGGTTAAGGTAAGTCCAATATTGTGAACACTGAATATTTGATGTATATATTAAATTTGTATCTTGTAGAGGACTGTATATGTTAAGAAAGGGAAATCTGAAGGAATTTTTGAGAAAATGATGAATGATACAAAATAAATGGAGTTAAAATTGGGGGAAAATTCCAAAATTTGTTTGAGAAACCCCACATTATTCCATTTAGGGCATTATTTTCAGTTAAGATATAGCTAGCTAGAAAGCTTACAGAGGTAAACACGGATCGGATCTTGAATGGAATTTTAAACTCAACTAATTTAGAGTCTTTGTACGGGTATTACATAACCATTTAAGCATTTCAGGTAGGGAGTTGTCATATTTGAGTCTTATAAAAAATTGTGTAAAGGTAAAAACGATTTTAAAATGAGGTACAACACTTCCTCTTGTGTTCTTGACAGAATATCAGAGTCTGGAATTACTTTTCTTACATAAACACTTAAAATAATGAGCAATATATGAAAAAACAGTGTGCAGATATCAGGCAATGGCCAATAAAGAAGAGTAATCTTTAAAATAAGGAGGTAAACTCTACTGTTGCCCAGACTTCCTGTGTGGAGGCAGTTTTCAGCATGTGATGCAGGGAAGAACATGGTATGCTCCCTGAGTTGAGGAGACAAAGACTTGAGTTCAAGGAGTCTGAAAGCACAATTCCAGAGAGGAGGGGGGTATGTGGAGAAAGTGTTCCAGAAATTTTAATATGGTCACCTCTTGAGCCTGTATATACCAATCTGCACATGCATAGGCTGAATATCTTTGAAAATGATAAAGACTCTCCCAGAAAAATAGTAGAGGCCTACAAGACAAACAATTCTCAAAAGTCAGAAAGGACTGGGAATTGCTCAAAATCCATTTAGACAAAGAGTAGAAAACTTGCTACATATATAACACATTCTTATAAGCTATAGAAAAAATTATTTTAACAGTCTTTGAGAAAACAACAAAATTTATCACACAACAGCAGAAAATTACATTTTGTATCAAAAAACAACAGCAAATGAAGAAGCAGCACGATATGACCCATAACCAGTAAACAAACAAACAAACAAAAAACCCCTTTGGATAGACTCAAACCCAGAAATGACAGATAATGGAATAAGCAGATAAAACTATGCTAGTAAATATAATCTTTATTATGTAAAGAAATCTTTAGAAGATAGTTGTTTGATTCAAACAAAGTTTTATCAAGGCTTTGTGAATTTCAAATATATGTATTAGGAAAATAGATCAATATACCTCAAAAGATGATGAGAGAAATGGAAGGATACTCTTGTAAAACTTCAATATACAAGAAAAAATAAACTGAAATGAAAAGTAAACAAATCTGGAAGCACTTGGAAATTTCAATATCTTTCTCTTAGTAATTGGTATGAGAAGTAGACTTAAGAAAAACGGCAAAAGGGCGCCTGGGTGGCTCAGATGGTTAAGCGTCTGCCTTCAGCTCAGGTCATGATCCCAGGGTCCTGGGATCAAGTCCCGTATCGGGCTCCCTGCTCAGTGCAGAGCCTGCTTCTCCCTCTCCCTCTGCCATTCCCTCTGCTTGTGCTCTTCTATCTCTCTCTCTGTCAAATAAATAAAATCTTTAAAAAAAAAATGAAAAAGAAAAACGGCAAAACTATAGAACATTTGAATACTAGCAAACAATGGACCTAAATTTACATTTGTAAAACACTGTACCCAACAACAAAAGAATGTATATTCTGTTCAAGTTCATAGGGACATTGATTATTATTACCACATCCTGAAATAAATTTTACCCAGTTACACAGATTGAACTTATACATAATATATTATCTGATCATAGCTAAATTTAATTAGAGATCAATAACAGAAGGGTACTATAAAAACTTCAAATATGTGAAATTTAATAATATAATTAAACTCATCCATAAGAAAAAAAAACAAGATGAATTTTAAAATATTCTGTACCAAATGAAAATGAAACATAACATATCAAAATTTGTGGGAGGATAATAAATCTATACTTAGAAATTTATGGTTTTAAATGCTTATATTAAAAATCATTAGAAATTTTAGTGTTATTGAAAAACACAAGGAACTAAACATAAATTGAATGGAAAAAAAGAAACAACAAAGGGACAAAAAACAAGATTTAAAAATACGTATGTACATATACAACCATACCCACCCATCCTTTTGGCTCTTTTCACAAACTATTGTGAAATAGTTTGTGTCTCCCCCTTCACCCATTATCCGTTTATCAATGTACACAAATAAATGCCAGTGAGCAGAGAGCTAACAATTAAAAAGATACCTTCAGGCTTTGAACTCCATTTTAGACTCTGTATTATATGGTGCTTTTAACTGGTTTGAATTCGTGAAAGGACGTTTAACTGCAAGTAGTATTAGTAATATTAGTAGTAATAAAAAAAAGGAACAATTCAGAAAAAAAAGTAAACTTTTCAAGAGACCTCTAACACCTTTCTGAAATGCTAATAAATTATGATTAGCAGATAGCTCTTGAATTCACACCTACTACATCTTTCATTTTGGTGATAAATTTGTCAGGTAAAAATGATAAACTATTATAGAAGTGTGAAAACACTTTTTATAGACACTTTTGATTAGTGTTTGAAAAGTAATGACTGACTTGGCATCAGTATATCCTTTGCACTTCTGCTTCTTGCTATACTAAATCCCCACCTGTGAACTTGGAAGTATGAAACCAATTCAAGACAAAATGTACAAATAACTTGCCTATAAATCTAAAGAGGTATGTCTCTAAAGGAAAGAGATTCATTTTGTTAATGAAAATTGTTTCTTTGGCAAAAATATAAATAATTATACCTATGGATTTTAAAATGCAACGATATTTTGTTCTATTTATGCTAAGTAACCAAATAATGATAATAATATAAAAATAATTTCATTCTTTGCAAATTTTTAATTTTCTTAGCTTAATATGGATGATTGATCTCATGTTTTTTTTATTGTTGGATGACTAAATGTTTATTTGAAGCATGTTTATAAATATGTCTTTGTAGTAGTGTCTTTCAAAAGACATACATAAAAGTAACCACTGGACTCCCATTCTGCTATCTAAAGACTTCTGTGGCATTTTTCAGTGTCTGTAACCATGGTTTTAATGTATAAAACTAAATGTGGAGCTGTAAAAGCCATATTCAGTTTATCTAGTTACTCCAGAAATATTTAAAACATACAAATAAAAATAAACAGTTCTTTTTAATATATCACACACTGAGATAAAAACAAAGGTGACAAAATCTAAAAGTAGTAATTGTTTTTTCATAAATAAGCTCATCATGCCAGGCCATATGAGTTGTATCAAGTCCCATTTTCAAGAGGAGGGAATTTATCCATGTTCTTTTCAGGAAGAATATGTCATTTATGATTGGACTAAAATGAGAAGAGAGAGGTGCCATGGAAATTCAAAATGTGAATATATTTATTCATTTATTTATTTATTTTTAAGATTTATTTATTTGAGAGAGAGAGAGAGAACTGTGCACCCCTGTGCAAGCTTGGGGAGGGACAGAAGCAAACTCCCCTCTGAGCAGGGAGCCCCAAGCAGCGTTCTTCCCAAGACCCTGAGATCATAACCTGAGCTGAAATCAAGAGTCAAATGCTGAACCAACTGAGCTACCCAGGCACCCCTAAAATGTGAATTTAAATGTAGCAAAGAGAATTTGTCTTCGGGAAGGAATGAAAAAAACTTAAGGGAAAGTTGCCTGATATTTGGTGAGATACCCCAGGTAGCCAGATAAACCCTCTATGTCACTGGGTAATGTAACCAACTATTTTGTTCTTTTTTTTTAATTTAATTTAATTTTATTATGTTATGTTAGTCACCATATAATACATCATTTTTTATTATGTTATGTTAATCACCATACACTATATCATTAGTTTTTGATGTAGTGATCCATGATTCATTATTTGTGTATAACACCCAGTGCTCCATGCAGTACGTGCCCTCTTTAATACCCATCACCAGGCTAACCCATCCCCCCACCCCCCTCCCCTCTAAAACCCTCAGTTTGTTTCTCAGAGTCCACAGTCTCTCATGGTTTGTCTCCCCCTCTGATTTCCCCCCCTTCATTTTTCCCTTCCTTCTCCTAATGCCCTCCATGCTATCCCTTATGTTCCACAAATAAGTGAAACCATATGATAATTGACTTTCTCTGCTTGATTTATCTCACTTAGCATGATCTCCTCCAGTCCCATCCATGTTGTTTTAAAAGTTGGGTATTCATCCTTTCTGATGGCTGTGATAACATGTATTCAAAATGGAAATGGCAACATTCTATTTACATTAAAAAATGTAAATGGCAACAATCATATCTAAACGAGATTTTTACTCAAGGAATCACATTCAAAGGATTGTTCTGGCTTTAAATGGATTTAGTCAATTTTCTAAATTTTCTAAAATTCTGCAAGATTCAAGTAATTTATATAATTATCAGCAATGTAGGGGAATGGACACCTTACATCTTATATTCACCGTTGTTTGCTGAATAACATCTTCCACATGGTACGAACTAGGTATTTGTTAAACAAATAAATGCTCCTAAGGCAACAATAAAATATTGAAATCCTGTTACTATAATGTAAGAAGTTTACAATATATTATTTTAAGTGATTTTTTTAAAAAGTAATGACACACTAAAAAACCAAACCAAAGTATTTGTTTTAATAGTTAATACTCAGTTACATAAATCACTTTACACTACCTCAGCTAACTCTACCCTGGATAAACTACCACAAAATCATTTATATCTGAATTTTACTGAATAAATTTTATCACTTAAATATAAAACCCTAAGTGAGTCTTACTAATGGATTATGAAAGCATACAGAGCAGAATTACACTGGACAAAAAAAAAGTGAGGCAAAAGCAAGGAGTTTGCAAAATACTTGAGAGAGGGTGATACACATGAAAAAAATGAGTATAAAATAATTTTATAATTTTAAAAAGAAAAAATAAAATTTTGTCTTAAAAAATTATTCTTTGGTAATAAAGTTGGCACTCCTCAAGATAAAATAAAATTATACAAAATGTACCACAAATACTAAACTGTAAATGGGTAGATGAGCATTTAAACAACAAAAGAACGAGAAAGCAATATTTCTGCAATGGTGTGTTTGGTTATGTTTTCTTTTGTTTTATAATCTAATTCCTTGAATCTCTTCCACTGAAAAATAGAAAGAAAAGAAAAAAAAGCCTAGGGAAAATGTCAACAAAACTAGTAAAAAATATATTGCTGTGAATTATAAAACAGAAATAGAATGGGTCAAATAAGCATAACCCATGAAGATTTGATGCATAAAAGCAAATGTGCCAAAGAAAGAGATAAGTCAAGGAACTTCTCATTTCCTTGAGAACTGGAGAATCCAGAAAAGGAGCCAACAGATAATACCTTCAAATGAAGAGGTCTTTAATAGAAAGTTTAATGACTTGGTTTGGGAAGAATAGTCAAAAGTTGGTATAGGCTTTACAGTCTCCAATTTACTGCTGAGTGCAAGATCACTGGAAATTCAGTCAGTTTGGAGATGGTTTTGACCCTGTAAACTGGAAATTTACAACCTGAAATTTTCTTCCATGGTAAGTCCCTTAAACAGTATGAAACCTGTGATCTAATTGAATGGAAATCTAGGGACAAAAAAAAAAAAAAAAAGAAGTTCTGGACAAAGGTTGAGAAAGGAAAAATAAGAGTCATACATCATAAAGAATTAAATCCAAATGTTTTAACGCTTATAATAGGAACAGAAGAGGGAACCCTAGAGCTGTGTAGCTTGAAAAACATCCTGGCTCAAAATTCCTACCCCTGTAATACAGGAAACACCTCCTAAGAATGTAGGAAAATATACCTTACCTAAATATGATAGATAGAGAAAAGGATTGAAGTCCAATCTCATATATCTATAAAAAGAAAAAGGACAATAAGCAGAATAATTGCTTTACATACAACAAAATTACAAGAAAAGATATATATCCAAAACGGGTAACAACTGTAAACTAGTATTTTAAAGTGATTTTAAAGAACTTTAAAAAATAAAATAATCACTTGCATTAAAATTATTAAAAGCAAACATGAGATTATTGGAACAAAGGAACATAGGAAAAGGGGGCAGACAGAGGTCAAAACATAGAGGTGAGGGAGAAAAATCAGTTAAAAAATGTAGATTAAATTATTCGGAATACAGAGCAAGAACTACAGAGAATGTCTTATCAAAGACAGATAAAAGGTGGAGAAATCACACATTTTTTTCAAATCAAAATGATTTTAGAGAAATTGGTAAGTATAAAAATTAAGCAAAGATAGGCCAACATGTACATGACAAATAAAGTGGAAACCAGAGAACAAAAGTGCAATGACATCCTCCTGTCTTTTTAAGAGAATTTAGCTTTTTAGAATAACTACCTTTAATTTACTCAAATTTAAAAAATGTGGGTGACTGACTTAACATGATACTGTATCTGAAAATCATACTAAATGTGTGCATGGTGCTACAGCATCAAAGAGACGTTTAGGTTCACTGTATTTGTAAATATCGTTTATTTATATTCATAAGAATCATTTAAGTACTCAGAAGATTAAATCTGAATTTTGAATTCTATGGAATAAGCCAAATATGTTAAATATGTAAATTTTGCTTAAAAGTTTCTGAATTTGTAGAGAAGAACAAAATTACTTGAAGTTTGTTAAAATTTGCAGGGTTCATGCAGTCTACTAAGATTTGCAAACTGAATTTAAAAGTCTAAGGTGGAGGTCAAGTTTTGAGACTGAAGTTTCATAAATTGAATGCTAATTGCTTAAATTTCTGAATAGACTTATCTACATTCAAAAGCGACCCTTGAGGACAACAAAATGCTTGCATCAATATGGAGTTTTAATTCTTGGGACATTAATTATACCCAAGTAATTATAGCTGTGGCTTGTCTGGGAGGCTTTCCTGGAAGATGGTCACTGATCTTTGTCATTAAAATAAGTAAAAGAGCACTGTGCATTTTAGAAAGTCTTTTTCCCCTTTTGTTATAATTTCCTGTAGTCAGTTGTCTTGTGAAAAAGGCCTGCTGTTTAGCAGAATGTCCACAGCTGTAACTTTTCATTTTGCACTGTAGAGATAGTACAATATGGAGAGGGGAAGCAAAGTTCAGAACATTTAAGCCAGAGGCAGTTGGCCTGCCTCATTAGCACTTCAGTGGATCATTCTAAAGGAATTAGCATCAATTTCAATGATGTCTGCCCTACCCTCTTCTCTGGGAGCTACAGCTCCACTTTCCTTTTTTTGAACTACTTACTTGAAAGAGGCAACTATTTCTTCAAGACCTGTTCTGACTGGAGGAGCCAGTAAAGAATTCCACAGCACCATACCTGTGAGGGAAGAGTGATAACTTCCTTTTCAAAGAGTGTGTTTTATTCTTTTTTTTATATATACATCTAATAGACACTAGTATTTCAATATGCAAATATGCATGTTTTCCTTAATCCAGGGAGTACAGTGTTGACTAGAAAAAATGATTTCAAATCTAAAGATCAATGCAGAACGATTCAGAATGTTAGATCTAAAAAAAAAAAAAATCAAAGATTATTGAAGCTCGCTCTTTCATTTTAGTGTCTCATTTAGCATTAGAATATGTTAGATAAATTTTCCAATTTTATACCTAATACCCTGTTAGTCCAGAAAAGACATGCTTAGCTTCCAGTCCAATGTTTATTTTTATTTAACAGCTATAGAGCCAAGATAAAGCCATTTCTCTGGATACACCCAAATTAGATGACAAATATTATATATAGTATCCTATTGGCTCTATTCTCAGGAACCCTACTTGGAGTATGTCTGTAGAAACTACGCACTGTAACTACGTCCATTTCTTCCTCTTGTTTAACCAGACAAGTGTTTCCACTAAATTTACAAGTAATTTGTGGGACTTTCTGACCTACTATCCTCTTTCACACAGCCCTGTCCTCATTTATTCTGATATATAGGACTTAAAATTGGACTTGGCTGATAATGTGTACATGGGAGATGGGAATATTGAGCATAACATAGAGAACACTGGGCATACCCAGTGCAAGAAAATGTGATCCATGTGCTGTCTTCTTTACCTCTAGGGGAAAATCCTCTCTTTTCCCACATCTCTTCCTCCTGACAGAAAGAACCAATTAAACCACCTGATCCAGGGCCACCTTCATTCAATTGATTTCCCCTTCTAACAGTTTCTACATTTGGCTCATAGGATTTTGATTCACTGAAATTAAAGCACAATGGTAATTCAAACCAGATTGGCTATAGGGTTTTCAAAATAGTAGACAAGGACGGAGAGCTTTGTCCTTTGCATAAAAGGACCACTGTCTCCACTCTCCATCCTATAAAGCCATTCCTACTGACCTCATTCCAAGTAACTTTCCTTGAATTGTGGCCTCAAACTGATATGTGGATGTCCACCAAGAAAAGCTATTCTTATAAAATGTAGTGGGTGAAATGTCACAGGATCTTGGTTGAATGAGAAGACTGCATTTGTAAGGTCATTGGTTGTTTCTTGCAGTTTTTATCAATGCTGCTTGAACAATATATATAACAATATATATAATAGGTTGCTTACTCAGTTTGTAAGCAACTCTCATGCAATGGAAAAATAATCTTCAATTCAGATAGGTCAATAATTCGGAGGATTTAAGGACCAGGAATTCCTTGGAAGGACTCTAGAGTCTTTTCCATTAGCCAGAAGCTGTTAAGGGAATGCCACCGAGGTTTCTCAACTTATCAGTTCTATATTTTGTAACGTGAAATACAGATGGAAAAATAAAAATAAGGCAAAGGCAAAGAGGCAGACCAGAAGAGTAGGGAGTCTTTTTTTCAATTTAGGAAGTCTTCATTTTCTTAGGGTACTTTGACTTGCATTTAATAAATTGGCCTCTTAGTGTTTGGGCTTTATCTCCCTTTAACTGCTCCTTGGGAATACACATTTTGTTTTTGAAGATCTCTAATTAGTAGACTCTCCTAATTTCTTATCTTCCATCCATTCTCTGTCTCTTTATTCCACAAAGAAATAAAAGATTTAGAAGCCCAATTTTACAAGGACTGCTCTCTGTAAATTCTAGGATACTGAAAAAAATCAAAGAAAATCATTTCATCCAGTGAGTTCATAGTTAGAGATATGATCAATATATCAATAATCACTTGTTCCTTTAGTTCTCAAGTGTATAACTACATAGATATATTCTTTAACCTCATGTTTACAATATTGTTAAATTTTTGTCTTTCTTTATAATCTTAAAAAAAGATTCTTAAGTGTAAAAACACTTTGGCTTATTTTGTTTTTCAATTCATGTTACATTGTAGTCTACATTTTATTAAGTTTCTATAAATTGAATGTTTAATGGAAAAATTCTTTAAGTGGTCTGTACAATGGCTATATTATAGTCCATTGTGTACATTTAATATTAAACATTATTTTAAATTTGAGAGTTTTATTGTTTCCAACATTTTATCAATGCAAATAGTGATGTGAAGATACATTGAAAGTATTTTACCTACTTAATGACTTTCTTATGATTGATTCCTAGAAATGAAATGACTCTGTCAAGGGCATTTTGATTAATTTTAAGAGAAGCTTTGAAATGTACCCATCAATTTCCAACATATGGTGCTGGCAATGGCCAGCAATCTCTGTATGGACAGATAAAAGATAACTCCAAATTTAGCCATAGAAGAGAGACAGCAAGGGGGTCAACACTCAGAGACAAAGACCCTTTGCTCTTCTTTGCTCCTGCTTTTATTGGTCCTTCAGGATAACCTTTTCACTGTTTTTCAAGTATGTGATGTGTGACAAAGGGTCTTACTGAAACTGAGAGGATTTACAGGAAAGATAAGATATGCTAATCTGTGTGTTCTACCAAACATAGCCTAAGGGACAATGCATACATCTCTTAGATCACAGGGCGGCTGTTTGGGCAAAGAGAACTTCAGGGGAGGTAACTCCCTGCGGCATTCCAAGGGCAGTGTGGTCACGCAGGCCTCAGCATTCCAAAGGCCCACGCCCTTCTCAGAAACCCTCCCTGCCCTCAGCGGCCTCCGTGTTACATTTTGGCAAGCCAGGTATTATGGCCGATTTCATTCTCTGCATTAACCCCAACAATATGGGAGTGCCTGTCACCCCTCTATTAGCAGAGTTCTTAATTTCATTATAATATGATTATCAATATCTCCTGTACTTTACTCTCCCTTGTTTAAGAAATTATCTACTTCAAATTCAAGAGGATATTATAATTTTTCCTAGAAACGTTGCACATTTATGACTGTAATCCCCCTGGAACACAATTTTTGTGTGTGGTATAAAAGAAGTGATTTAAGTTTCACATTTTCAATATGGAATGCCAGTTGATCCCGCATCATTTATTGAAAGCATCATGTAGCTCCAAAGTACCACTCTGTTATAAATCAACTGATTATAAATATGTATCTTTTTCTCCGTTTTGTATTTACCTATTTGTTTCACTTTGTACCCAAATTCTACTTTCTTAGTCACTGTAGCTTTAAAATAAACCTTGACTTGCAATAGAATAGGTTCTTTATCTTTTTCTTTTTAAAAATTTCTATGCTATTTTGAGCCTTTGTATTTTCATATAACTTTTAGAACAGCTCGTCCAATTTCTATTAAATAAACAATACATCAGTATACCGATTAGAACAGATTCAAAACTCTAAGTTAATTTAAGAAGAACTGATATTTGTTTTGAGGAGCTAACCGTATCGATCAATCAGTTGATAATCATAGATTGAAAGAACATAAAAGTGGAGCTCCTTTGGTTCAAATGGTGCTGGAAATGGGTTAAGAATCCACAAAGTGTCTTTAGTCTCTAACTCCTGAAGAAACTCCTTTGAACAACTAGGGATAGATACACAAAGCCAGTAATTCTCTTAAAATTATGATGAGCTCATCTTGATAAAATGATTGCTTTATTTTAAAAAAACAACAAATAAATGCAACTTTTTCTTAATTTGTTTTTGTGATTTCTTCTTGGAATAATATTCCTTAAGAGAAAAACAATTACATTTCAAATACATTTTTTAGGTAAAAACCAAGATCTCTGAATTAGTCAAGGAATACGTGTATCACTGTGGGTTCACACAAACTTGTTTATGCTGACACTTTTGAAGAACCATTTGTTGAACCTATAGTATTGACTGTACATAGGACACTATAATGAAAGAGATACTTTGTGTGGCTGAAGAAAAGAAAGGATACCTCTGTGACAACATTCCTAATTAGGTGTTGAAAAGTTGTAATTACCTGTCAAGAATTACTCATTTTTTAAAAATAGTTTCTTCAAAATCAGCCATTTTTTAGCTATCTAAAAAAAAGCCAATATCACTATCATTTCCTCAGAGACTTTTCTAAAACTAAAAATTACAGTCCAATATAGCTTTTAAACATATTTCCAATAACAAAGTAACACAAAAAGATTTTTCACACAGTATTTCAACTGAGAGATGGATGATGGGTAGATGTATATCTGAACATTTTTTTAATATCATGAAATTACAAAATAAATACATTCTTTAGGTAATGGATGAGATGGAAAGCAAGAGAAAATCAGTATCAGTGTAACAGGTTATGGAAATTACAAGCATGTTCTTGAAGCACCGTTTGGTATTCCCTGGTAGCACCATGGACTTTTATATAAAAATATGGATGCAAAGTGAAAGTCAATAGTTTTAATACATTTCAAATAAAATTGAATGCATTAAAATAGCTTGACTTCAGGTGTTTGATGTCTATAAAAAAAATCATATAAAATGAATAAAGAATGCAGATGAAACAAAAATATGGATGTTATTGAGCAGTACTGACATTGTTCATACTGAGTTTTGTTTCAGACTATAAAATATGACATTAGTCATTGTGGAGACATTAGTCATTGTAGGTTAATCTCCAATTATTTTCACTTACTGGTTTTTATGCCTTTCTGTATTTCCTTCCCACTGAGTGCAAATAGGACCTGCCTCTTGCTTCTGACAGGGCAAAGGCAGTGCTATAATTGCTATCATGATTAAGTTACATTATATGGCCAAGAGCTAAAGATTCACCTTGAAGGCTTAATGAAGCAAGCAACTGTTTTGGAGATGGCCATATGTCAACAAACTGTAGGCAGCCTTTAAGAACTTTAGGTGGCTTCTTTGATCTGAGAATAGCCTCCACCTACAGCCAGAAAAAAATGCTGAGCCCACAGCCATAAGGAAATCAATTCTGCTAACAATTTGAATGAACTTAGAAGCAGATCATTCCCCAGTTACCCAGTCATGCCTTCAAATGAGATCACATCCTGACCAATACTTTGAGTGCTGATTTATGAGATTGAGCAGATGACCCAGTTGACCCATACCCAGATTTCTGATCCCTCAGAAACTGTAATATAGTAGGGAAATTGTCTTTAAAGAAAAAAAAAATCATGACTTAAAATTACTGAAATTTATATAGTAATATGCTATGATCTGAATGTTTATGCCCCCCCCTTTCCCTCAAAATTCATATGCTGAAATCCTAACCCCTGAGGTAATAGTATTGGGAGTTGGGGCTTTTTGGAGGTGAATAGCTAATGAGGTTGGAACCCTGGAAAGCATTCTTGCCCCTTCTGTCCCTTCTAAGGCAGAAAGACAACTGTCTAGGCAGTGTGCTCTCACCAGACACTAAATCTGTTGGCACCTTAATCTTGGACTTCTCAGTCTCCAGAACTGTGAAAAATAAATTTCTGTTCTTCATAAGCCACTCAGTTTATAGTATTTTTTGTTATGGCAGCCTAAACAGATACTCCTGTATCACTCATTTATGGTAATAAAAGAAAATAAAACTTTAAGTACAAAAAAATTAAAAAAATAAAAATCATCTTGGAGTGAAGAAGAAAGAGAGTAGCCCTACCTTGAAAATCAGTCTGGGAGGGTAGAATAAAAGCCAGAAGCAAAGTTAAAAAGAAACCTTGTTTCTTCCCAGGTCCTCTAATAGTTGTGACATGCCATATGAACCCCCTTTTTGAGTGATAGTTTCTTTCTTACCAAAATGCCCCAGAACCACTCTGCTTTTTTTATTCATCACTACGGCTACCCAATTGCTATGCTGCCCATACCTCATGACATCACCCTGTCTGTGGTGATTACCCTCCTTACTCCCACCTTAGAAACAGAATTCAGTCTGTTTCTGTACTTCTGAAACAATGCAATATATGTTAAGAAAAAAAAAAAAAGAAGAAGATGGCAGGAGGGGAAGAATGAAGGGGAGTAAGTCGGAAGGGGAGACGAACCATTAGAGATGATGGACTCTGAAAAACAAACTGAGGGTTCTAGAGGGGAGGGGGGTGGGGGGATGGGTTAGCCTGGTGATGGGTATTAAAGAGGGCACATTCTGCGTGGAGCCCTGGGTGTTATGCAAAAACAATGAATCATGGAACACTACATCAAAAACTAATGATGTAATGCATGGTGATTAACATAACAATACAAATTATTTAAAAAAATAAATAAAAAAAAAAGAATTCGGTCTGTTTCCCTCAGATCCTCCCTGTTATCCATCAGCACAAATCCAGACCTTGCAAAAGACACTTTCTACAACTCTTGGGAAGCAGCATTCTTCAGTTTCTGTGAAGCACCTTTCTTCGTTGCATCATATCCAAAAGTCTGCTATGATCAGACTAGATCACACTAGAGCTTTATTCCTGGTGCTCTTGGATGATTAGACTTTAAGAATAGAAACATGACATCTCTTAAGAGCTAAGAAATTTTTGCTGTTGTTGTTATAAGACTAAAGAGCTAAGCAGAGCAAGTTTGAAATGAAAATACATTTCTAGAAAAAGGTGAGACAGCATATAAGATAGAATAACATATTAAAATGTAACAGTAATTAATAATCATAGAACATAGTAACAAATTTATATTTATATTTTAAATGTAATTTTGGTTGTTATAATTATTTTATTTTGGTTAAGATTAGATGGCTGCCAAAGTATCTTAATTTTAAATAAATTGCTTTTTGTATGTTAAAACTATCTAATTACAAACATGCTAAACTTCATCTTCTTTTGTATATTCTGAGTAAGTATGCATTCAATGAAAACTTTTTTTTCAGACTGTATGTTCATATTGGTTAGAATAATATAATAATAAAGTCTGATGAAATTCTATAGTGTTAGACTAAAATACTTGAAGAGCTTTTACATAGCAGGATCATAAATCTCTGATTTCCCTGTCTTTTTTTTTCTCTTTAACAATAGCACCCATGGTAACCAATAATAGAGTGGATTTTAAATGTTCTATTTATCCTACGTTGTCTTAACAATGTGACGCATTTAAAAATGTGACTCAGGATAACAAGGCACTGTAATGCTATTTTTTTGGTAGAATGTTTAAAGTAAATAAAAATTGTTCATGAAATTCACATTGAAAAATGATATCTGATCTCTGAAAGTAGAAATGTTACAAGTTTAAGTACTCATTATTAGCATCTTAACTCTTGCTCTTCTTCCTTGCTTTCTATGCCCCAAATACCAAGCACTTAGTTGGTAATTAGTATGTTTACAAGAAAATTGCTTCTTTGTTTCAGGTCAGTGATCAGCAATAATTAAAGTAGCTAAAACACTAAAAAAAAAAAAAAAAAAAAAAACCTGGAAAATAGAAGGACATGGTAACTCTATCCACTTTTTAGGATGTAATTAAAATAGGCAAAGACACATGAAAAAGGTAATATACCCTCCAATCAATATACATGATTCCATTTTTGTGTTATTGAATACCTTTAGCTTAATTTAACCTTATTTATTATTCTTAATGTTTTGCAACTGGATCTAACTAAACAAATGATAGAGGAATAAGTTTTTCTTTGGCCTACTTTAACAAGGAAAATATCAAAGAACTAATAATTAAAAATCCATGGCATTCACCTAGTAATCTAGATAGAGGGTTAGCACTCCAAGTAGAGACAAGAAAAAGATTAAAGATATATAGATTGTAAAGTAAAACGTATTTTGTGATCATCAGATTGATCTATTTAGAGAAAATTATTCTGGGGAAAGAATTGAAAAGAATACTTAGACCATATTAAAAATATTTTGTTTATTTTTCTGTCCATTCATTTGTTCTTTCAAAAATTATTTATTGTCAGGAATGTGTTATTCCCTGAGATATATATAGTAAGAAAAACAGAATTAGCCCTTACCCTGTGAGGAAAAAAATATTGATTAAAAATTACACAAATATGTAGTTATAAACTTTAAACGTGCCATAGAGGAAAGAACATAGAACCATATTTTATAGCATGGATTTTATAACATGAACTAAATAAACCATTAGATTTTATAGGCATGGATTAAAACTTTGAGATACAGAATGTTAACCCAAATTATGTGGTGTTTTAATAAATTGTGATTAAATAATTTTTACATACCTGGCAATCTGTCTTTGAAAATACACGCTATATTCTAAAGATTGAAAAATACTGTAAGGTATGATCACTGAGAAATAATCTTTCAAATCAAATCAAAATATTTTAGAAGGATAAAAATGGGAAAAGATAATATTAGAGTAGTTCTTCAAGTCTCTTGTTCTTGTTAGATTTCTATTATAAGTAAAGAATAGAGCCTCTGCATATACCCATATAGTCAACTCTAATACTTCTTTTACCACCTTTTTTTTTTACTTAGTAATGATTTGAGTAGGAATTGCTAGAAAAAGTAATATTAAGCCCTAATTGATATCTGCATTGAACTCACAATCTGATACTTCTGTGTAGACTTCCATAAGCTTATGTAAGAGGTGAGCATTTTGAACAGAAGATCTAACATCTGAGGTTTAATAATAACCTATGATTTTATGTTTATATCTTTGGTTGTAAACAGCTATGTTGCAGTAAACCAGCTCTTCAGAAAAAAATAATTTATAAAGCCCTAATATAGCTTTTGTTAATTTCTGTGTTAGCAGTACTACCATAATGGCCAATTTTAATCTACCATACATTGTCATGAATCTTGAAGTTGGGAGAGATATGGAGAGTTGTCACTTGCAAACCAGTTTAAACTGGGTCCAACACAACACTGGTTTCACCTTTTATGATACATCTTAATCTAGCAAATCCATTTATGAGCCCGATTTATTGCTAAACATATTGCAAAAAGGTACAGTATTTGGAAAACTGTTTTTAAATAATGTGGAAAGGTAATATTCAGTATAAGACTACAATATAGCTCTTCTTTTACTTTTAATTCCTTATCACACCATAGACAATTTTTTATAAAAAGTGAGTTTGTGATTATTTTTCCCTGTAAAAATAACAACACTGAAAGGCAGTGCTCACATTAAAAGGTTACAGAGTTTTGGCAAGGCACATCAATCTCTTGGCTTTCTTCCCATGGAGGATAATATTGAGCTACACGTTAATTCTTCTTGGCATCAATTCTGTTGATTGTAGCTTTGAAAATACTGTCTGGTGGTGTTAAGTTAAAATATTACTACTCCATGTATCTCTTTCCTACTTGCATGGACATTGTTTCTAGTGATAATGGCAAAAATAATCAAGAGAACCAAAATGAATAAAAAGTATGGCCAATACCATAACATATTTTTTACATGGCACCATAATTCAGAGATTAAGAATATCAGAAGTGAGGCAGCAGGGAAATAGTCTCCTAAAGGCAGCAAGTTATCATTGGCTTTAGCAGGGTACACTGGGAGAGGGTTCAAAAGAATTAGGAATCATTGTCAATACCCCTCTGAGGCTAGTAACAAATCAGAGAGAAAGGAAAATCTAGCATCCCTCTAATATACCAAACCCAAGGGAATGGTATATTAAGCAGAATCTACATGCAAAGTAAAATAAGAAAACGTCAATGGGAAGTGAAAATCCTATTTTGAATGATGGAAAAGATGAGTTATGGATAATTTTTATTAAGTGATGCTATATTTAAGCAAGGTTAAAAAATTACAGTTCATAGAATATTTGCTTTGCTCAGAGGTTAAGGAGGGCAGTGCATCACCAGATGGTGGGAGGTGGTGTTTTCTCAAACATAGAAAAAAAGCACAGGTTATATTTAAAAAAATATATACATAAGGAGTTTTGGAGCTTGTTGAAGAATAAATAAATAAAATGAAGACAGTCTCTGCAATGCTCTGGCACGTCTCTCTCATCTCCATAATCTCTCTTCTTAAATTAATTCTTATCTTTGAGCTATAAACACTGTGTTTACACTTTTTGCTCTGAATCTAATCAGCTCTCTGTCTAGCTTGGAAAAATCTTAATCTCTATCACTTTTTCTCCCCTACTACCTAAACTAAGAATCTCTGTTCTTGGAACTTTTTATAACCTTAATTCCTAACCACTCATCAGTTTGGCTGTTTGATGTGTGACTTAGAATTGCTACTTCTGTAGAGCTCACTCAGAAAAAAAATGACTCAGTAGACAGCAGAGCTTTTCCCCTGAGAGCAATCATATTTGATTAGAATGGAAAGGAGATACAGGTGGATTTGAAGGAGACCAGAGCCAAACAGATGAAAATTCATTTGCAGGAATATCCTTATATTATCAGAGATCGAGTTGGTACGTTAAGTATACTTTTCCATAAAATTTTTGATTTTGGAAATCAAAATACATATTTTACAACAACATAATTGACCCTTTTTAATTCTCCCTTTCATAACACCGTTAATATCAGAATCCCCATTAACTTTAAAGATTTTTTTTTTTTATTTGAGATAGAGAGAGGGAGAGAGAGAGCACGCACTCGCGTGCATGCATGAGCTGGGAATGGGGGGAGGGGTAGAGGGAGAAGTACGCTCTCCACTAAGCAGGGAGCCGGATGCGGGGCTTGATCCCAGGATCCTGGGGTCATGACCTGGGCCAAAGGCAGCCGCTTAGCCCACTGAGCAACCCAGGTGCCCCAGGATCCCCATTAACTTTAGAGCTTCAGGGCATATTGCAGAGCATATAGTCAAGATAACTAAAAGGCAGTTTACAAAAAGAAATTATCTACATCTGCCAAGGACTGGGAAGTTTTTTAGATTTTACCTTATTTGCAAACCAACAAGTTAGTATCCAGATCAGATTTCCATAGATGCTGGTAGAAGACATGAGTCTCCTAGGTCAGAGAAAAAAACAATTTATTAATCATAGCAGTGGCAAGGGCCATTGTATCATCATTTCTCATTCCTCTTCTGACCACTGATTCTATGCGACCAAGTGAAGAGGGCCAGAGAATACTTGTACACATTGTGAGTTTCATTATAGGAGAAAGACCCTAAGATTAGGGAACCCAGATCTTTCATAAAATGGTAGGAAGCATGCCTGCCCTTCATTCTGGAGGGATATAGTATCTCGCTTGACATTGAGTCTGTTCACTATACAAACCTTCTTGAAAAAAAGTCTGGAGCAAATTTAAATCAGTGTCTCAGCTCCAAGATGTGCAGAAACATGAAAAGCCCATGGAGGGTTGTCTTCCATCACAACGGTTAGGAAGTATATAGAAGGAAAGAAATAATATTTAGTCTATTTTGGTGATACAAAAGGAAAGTTTCTTTGTTGTTATATTTGCCTTCGTGGGATGCCTGTGTGGCTCAGTTGGTTAAGCCTCTGCCTTTGGCTCAGATCATGATCCCAGGGTCCTGGGATGGAGCCCTGCCTTGGGTTCCCTGCTCAGCAGGGAGTCTGCTTCTTCTTCTCCCTCTCCCTCTTCATCCTCACTCCTTCTCTCCCTCTCTCTCTTTCCCTGACTCAAATAAATACATAAAATTTTTTTTAAAAATTTGCCTTGGAACAACGTGGATGGAACTGGAGGGTGTTATGCTGAGTGAAATAAGTCAATCAGAGAAAGACATGTATCATAAGACCTCACTGATATGAGGAATTCTTAATCTCCGGAAACAAACTGAGTGTTACTGGAGTGGTTGGGGGTGGGAGGGATGGGGTGGCTGGGTGATAGACATTGGGGAGGGTATGTGCTACGGTGAGCGCTGTGAATTGTGCAAGACTGTTGAATCACAGATCTGTACTTCTGAAACAAATAACGCAACATATTTTAAGAAAAAAGGAAAAGAAGAAGATAACAGGAGAGGAAGAATGAAGGGGAGTAAGTCAGAGGGGGAGAGGAACCATGAGAGATGATGGACTCTGAAAAACAAACTGAGGGTTCTAGAGGGGAGGAGGGTAGGGGGATGGGTTAGCCTGGTGATGGGTATTGAGGAGGGCACGTTCTGCATGGAGCACTGGGTGTTATGAACAAACAATGAATCATGGAACACTGCATCAAAAACTAATGATGTAATATATGGTGATTAACATAACAATAAAAAAATTTAAAAAAAAATTTGCCTTGGTAACTTTGCAGTTTACTTAATGACCTTCAACAAATTACTCATTTTTAAAATGACAATGCCAGAAAATTTATAATAATATGGCTCTGTCTTCACAATTTATTGATGTAATTTACCACACACACACACAGAGTGAAAAATAGAATGATGAGAAAGTAGCACTGTAGTAAGAATTATAATGTCATCTAAAACTGATAGGTAACAGGTAATATCTGGTATAAATTTCCTATTAAATTGTTTGTATGCAGACTAGAAGCTGGAAGTCAGTAAGTAGAAGTAAGGCCTTGGTAAGCTGGGGAGAGGATTCATTATTATAGATTTTATATTTGAAGATATCTGAATTTCAATGATCACCTCTCAGGGGAGAATTCTAGGTTGTTGCTGCTTTGGAACAATAGGTCCACAAATTGGAAGTGAAGGTCTCTTTCAAGATAATGGCTTATAGTCTGGAGAGAGTAAGAAAAATAGGGAAACCCTGGAAAGCAACTTGTTGATGGAGTCTTGAGAACTTTATTATAAGCCCAAATTTTTGATTCATTTGGAATGTCAAAAAATCTTTTTGAAATATTTCATTGTATTTTATTTACTTGAAGAAGAGTGAAGAGAAGGCATTTTGGTCTGCTGAGGCCAGATCAACAAAAGTCCAGCATGACAAGATGGTGTTGGCACCGGTTAGAATAAAATTGAGTCAGGAGAAGTGAGTATCAAAGGATTGAGAAATTTTATTAAATCAATACTAGGAATTTCACCTCCTGATTTCAAACTCAGATATTCAGGATTTTTGTTTTTAAATAAAGACTGTGTTTTCTTAGAAGAAGTGAACAACGATGTATAAATAACAATAAAAATTATTCTAAGGCATTTTGTTTATAATGTGTAAATAACTCGGTACACATTTCTCTATTTACCTAAGTGTCCAGTTACAGTCAATGACATTAACTTGATTTTCCAGGCTGTTCAGAACATTATGAAGTGATATAATAAGCCCTGGTTTAAGGTTATTTTTGTTGTTAATTAATGCAATTGACTACACTCAATTTACATTGGGAGCATTTTAGCTATTTGGTTCTCCTTCAAAGAACTAAAGGATTGCTTAGTCTCAGTTATGAAGAGCAAATATTTAGCATTTACTTAAATCTTTAAGAAATATGAAGAAACAAAATGACTTTGTATATCTTTTCCAGGTTATTACCTGTTTTGTTATAAGGCACTAAGCAATGTTTACCTGGACTGTGTTTAATTTCTAGCCACATGGCTTGTGTTTCCAAAACTTGGAGGATTTCCATGCTCTTCCCTGTTTGTAGTAAATTGAAATCTCCTGGGGAAGATCTTGAGAACCTGGATTTTTAACAAATACCCTGGCTGATTTTGATAATTTTAAAACCAATTGGGAAAGTCTGACTCAAAGCAACTGAGTTTGTGACTCCGTTGACATAAATGAAATACAAAGAAGGATTGGACCTCAAATCCAAATAATTTAAGGGCTAAAATCCATGTGTTCTTAATCATAACATCTTGTATTTAATAAGCTCTGCCTTTGTGGTAGATGTGTTGCTAAATATTTTAAATGCATTATCATGGTTACCATTCACATCCACCTTCTGAGGCAGAGTAATGTTAACACATCCATCTTATTGATTGTGAAATGAGCTAAGTGAAGGTAAGTAATTTGTCTAAGGTGAAGTGGAATAATGGATATTTGAAACCAGTTCTTCTAATTCTGAAGTCTGGGCCCTTAACTTTCTGTCCTAATTGCTTATTTGCATCTTTACATTTTAACAAAAATATCACCCACCTTTGTTTCTTTGTCCAAATTTAACCAGAGATTGTAATTGTAAGGACCTGCTCCTTAATCAGCCTCCTATCCCTGCCTCACTCAAAATCCTAAATGTTAGGTACCCAAAGAAACAAAACAATGGCCTATCCCAAAGAATTATGCTCTCATCCTAAGGTCCACCTGTACTGAAAGGGGTTTGCATGTTAATATAATTTTCACTTTCATTTTATTTTTTTGTGGAGGAGTAAGAGAATGCGGCCTGTCAGTGTTAAGAAAGTTCCTTATGGGAGAATTCCAAATTTACTTTCCATGTTTCACCTGTAACTTTAACATAATTACAACATACGATCGTATGCGTTCTTCGCATACAACTCTGCTAATATCTTCTTGTGTTTTAATGGTGCTTCAACTTCTATCTACTGGCAGACTCTGAGAAAGCGGCATTAAATGAACCATTCTTATCAATGGGAGTTTTGAATGTGGCTCAAGGGCTGTTGGTGCACAGTAGAGAGTGACTAAATATGGTAAAAATCAGCAAATGTTGCACAGATGCTCATAGCTGACTTCTTGGTTTCCAACTTATTAAATGGTCTTTTTGCAAACCTATAGATCGTTATTCATGCAGATTCCCTTTCGAGGGTGCTTCAATGGAGGTTGCCTAGTCTAATGAGAAAAGTCCTAATTAAGCTAACCATATGTTCAATTGCATTTATAAATGGAAAAATAGCCTTTTTTTGCTGCTGATACTACCATTGTTGCCATCTCCTGCTGCCATGGGTGTCACTGAAGCATGTACTGTTTCAACAGTCTCTTCTCTAAGCCAGCATGTGCATTCCAGGCCTGCACTCTGTTTCCTGAGATATTCTTGGCACGCACAGCCGAAAGCCTGCAACGCTTGCTTATGAAAATATCTTTCTGGAGATCTATGTCTGTATTGAATGCAACTATGTCTTCAATTTTGCCCTAGGGATATAGATCTAGCAATGCTGCCAAAACATATTCTTCCTTTTCAAGCATTTAATCTATTCCAGAGCACACGGAGAGCCCAGGAGTCAGGATTGCCCTACATAGCCCTTGTCCCTTTTGCCGTGATATTTAGACTTCATTTTGGGCCTTTTCTTTTCTGCAGGTGCAAAACATTTGTTTGAACCTATGTCTTCACTGGAAGTCAGGTAAACATTCTAGTGTAAAAGCCGCACTACCTTGAGCCTAAAACTGCTTGGAGGGACATATTTTCCTTTTTTAACTACCCATGCCTAAATATTCGAAAACTAAAATAAAAACTTCTGATTTGTTGATGGTATCAGACCTACATTTAATAATATTATATTATTCATTTATTTATTCTATATCATTTATTCATGTGATAAGCATGTGTAGTGCACCTAATATGACCTCTATATAGGAATAAAAAGAATAATTAGCATCTATTTGTATGGATCTTCTAGCCATAGTCATCTGTGGTTCTTGGGCATATATGTAGGTTTCCTGACACTAAATATATATAACTGTACTAAATCCATCTATCTATATATATATCTTAAGCATATATAAGTAACAGACTTGGATAACTCTAATGCCTTGTCTATATAGAGAAAAGGAAAAAATGTTTATACAAATACAACAGGTGATAAGTCTAATCACAATGAGATGTTTTTATTTTAAATTTTTTGTATCTTTATCAAACTAAACTTTCTCAAAATATATTTTGTTATATGTGTTGACCTTAAAAATAAAACACCTAGTTATTTTACCAGCAAAATGGGTGTACTGGAGAATAGCAGAGGTATTGAAATTTGGGACATGCAAGCTATGTCAAACCATAGGCAAGTCCAGAGATAAAAGGAGGGGAACTTTATAGGGAGAAGAAGGAAGGTGGGAGGGGTTGCTTTGAACAAAAGTACATTGGAGGGAAGTGAAAGTTCAGGGTGGTACCCATTTCTCATTGGCTGAGTTCTATTAGTATTGGTTGAGCTTGTTGCTGGGCAAGGAGAAACTCTCCAGCTAGAGGAATAAATAAGCTTCTTTCTTTTCGGAATGCAATTGCTGGCATTCATCAGTGCATGATGTGGGTGGGAGAGCAACACTCTCTGTCCTCCCAAATCCATTTTATTTTATTATTTATTTATTTATTTATTTTTATGTCTTTTTTAAGATTTTCTTTATTTGACAGAGAGAGAGAGAGCACAAACAGGGGGAGCAGCCGACAGAAGGAGAGGGAGAAGCAGGCATGCAATGCAGGGCTCAATCCCAGGACCCTGGAATCACCACCTGAGTCAAAGGCAAATGCTTAACCTACTGATCTACCCAGACGCCCCTCCCACCCCAATCCATTTTAAATGAAGTTTCTTTTTAGTTTCACATTATGAGATGGCATAGAGAAATTTTTGTGTTTGCTTTCTGGTACTGTTTTCCAACTGAGTGACAACCATCGAAAAATATCCTTTTTTAGTCACTGTACTAAAGTCAATTAATCGTTCTCCTAGATTTTACTTGATTGTCTTGGGTATTTCAATTGAATTATTTTATCAACTGCAAATGATTATGATTTTGTCTTCTTTCAAAATTTATGCCCCATTTAAAAAAAAGTATTTGAGATAATTTCCAGAATAATGTGTAGGGTAAGCACTTGACAATTAGTTTTTTTTTTTTTTTATTGTAATGTGAGTGCTTGACATTAAACTTTTGATAGCCAAGGCCTCCACTTGAAAAACATCCATCTTGGATAAACACATTGCCAGATACACAACTAGATAAAGAGCCAGGCTGACTCACTCAGGACGTTCCCCTTTTTAGAGAATCTGTTTGACCATTTGCTCAGTTTTCCCTTTCTGCACTTGAATCTTGCTCTTCTTATGTTTTAAATTCATCAATAAAAAATGAACCTGCAAAATCCTAGGCACCACACCCTTGACCCCAATAAAAACAGAACCCCAGTTCCACATTCTCACTATCTCTACCTATAACTTCACAATGTGGCCCTGAGCATGCTATGTACCCTCTAGGACTTGTAAGTAGTAAATCTTGTCTTTGCAAAGTTCCCTCGTGATTGTTGCTGAGGCACATCTTACAATCATAATAAAGGGCTGGTCCAGCCACAGCATTGGTTCTGGTTGCAGAAATGCTGTGGGGCTCAATCCCAGGACCCCAAGATTATGACCTGAGCTGAAGACAACCAATTAACAAACTGAGTCACCCAGATGCCCGTGTTTTTAAAAAGTAAATTCCCATACACAGTGTAATTAATTCTTTTTTTCAATCAGAAATGGATGTTGAGATTTAACAAGGGCTTATCACACTGACAATGTGGTTCCTTTATTGACTTGTTGATATGATAAAATCATGTAGTCAGACTTCCCAAGTTATATGACCTTGTTATTCATTCAATAAGTCATACTCAATTTAGTATTTACTTTTTTACTATATTGCTAGATTTGAATTTAAATATTCCTTAAAATGGATTCCTTGGAAGGTGGAAGAAGGAAGACATGCTACTCTTTGCCTATTTCATTTTGACTGCTTATTAGTATACATGTATAATAGAAAATAATTTCAAGCCTTCTGTCTTAGTCTTTTTCTCTTCTGTCATTTTTTCCAATAGTTTAATGCCCAATTATTAATATTTATTTATATATATTTTAATCGTAAAACAGCTGAAGTATTTATGTTAGGGTGGTCTTTGAAAAATTTGTTTTCCATTGGTTACCCAGGAAAGAGACTCTAAATGAAGACTGGGATATAGGAAGATTATTGAAGAGTGCTTCAGAGATCACACCAGTTGGAGGGTGTGGACGAAATAAGATTGGTCAGAGTGAGAAGTTGAAGCACATTACAGTCCCTACAAGTATGTTAGGTGATCTTGATTCCACAGGGAGTTCAAGGCCAGAATGGCCCTTCATCACTGTCGCTCTTTGGTGCAAAGGGGGCAAGGCTTATATGCCTTGACCCTGATCAGCCAATGTGGGATGCTCTGCACAGGGCCCATGAGGAAGTAACTTTTTCTCTTGAGGCAATTCCTAAGAGCCTTTAACCACCCACACTCCCAGCAGCTGGGACAGTGAGTTCTACGGCGGCTGAAGGAAGAATTTGAGAAGCATACCACAGACTCCACTACAACTTCTCACATTTTTCAGTTCCTTTAACAAATATTAACTGATCAAACACTATTTACCATGTACCCTGTGAAGATGTAACCATGAATAAAGCAGACAAAAATCCCTGACTTTTAGGAGTTTATAGTCTATTGAATGAGAGAAAACATATATACAAAATTTACTATAGCCAGACATAACTGTATTTTACATATATTCACACATTTAAATTTTTAAAAATGTGAGCTAAGAACTAATATTATCTTTACAGATGAGTTAATTAGGTTCTAAATAAGATAACTAACTTGTTAAATAACCCAACCAATAACATTCATTAAGATGTGGACCAAGGAGTTCTGACTCTAGAAGCCATGGCCATAATCTCTAGAATTCTTTATTGCTGAGGTTCTATGTTTTTTGTTTTTGTTTTTTTTTCATTTTTTTCCTTGACTTGAATTGCTTAGAAATGTTAGTGTTTTATTGAACTTTTCAAAAATGTGCTCCTAGAGGTGAACAAACCTATTGTTTTTTTTAGATTTTATTTATTTATTTATTTATTTATTTATTTGAGAGAGCACAAGTAGGCAGAGCAGCAGGCAGCTGGAGAGGGAGAAGCAGGCCCCCTGCTGAGCAGGGAGCCCAATGCGGAGCTGGATCCCAGGATCCTGGGATCACGACCCTAGCTGAAGGCAGCTGCTCAACCAACTGAGCCACCCAGGCACCCCCTGTCTTTATAATTACTTTTGCTTTGCCATTATTCTTACTAAGCTGGTATATGTATATGGCAAGGAAAGCATGCTTCTTAGATATTCTGCTGCAGTGAGCATAATTGACGGACAGCAGTGTTTGAGCCTAAGTCACACGTCCAGTAGGTTGCCCCAGCCAATTACTGAGCACATTGTGGGTATTAGTGCTGGCCTATTACTGTAAGATAAGGGACTCCAAAACTTAATAAATCTCCATTTTTAGGCAAGTGAAAAAGATTGGAAATATAGTCCAGACATTATGTATTGTGAAGCAAAAGAAACCATTATTGCTCCAGTGAGTCTATAAACATTCAGTACCTATTTGCTTAATATTTCATGGATCTTATTTTCTACATTTTTTGAGAAATTACCTAATTCATTAAACTATAATGATTTTGTTTTTGTATTTGCAAAAACATACTGGTCATGGGTGGCATCTGCAGCCTAAAAATGGCATGGAATTTTATCTGTGGTCTAAAGATATGTTACCTGGTTGACATTCCTGATAACATTTCCATGTGTAATCATGATTAGATAACTCTTGTTAAAAAAATGGAGATGAAAAATTTATATTTGAACTAAAGTCATTACAATATTCTATTAATAAGTCTATTGATTCTCTTTTTCTAATGGTCACCACTTCAGCAATATTTTAGCATCCTATCATGTATAAATGCAGAGTATTTAAAAGAAAATAATAGGAAACCCATTTCAGTGAAAATTGCACTGAACATTTTAAGAGGAATTAGAAGAATATTGTACACTGGGTCTAGAAATCAGTACTTTGGAAAGGAAACATTTTTGGTCTTTATCCCATAGATTTAGCCGTTAAAAATTATTGAATAACAATAACTATACAAGGTTTCAACAATTTGAGAAGCAACCTAGATCCATTTTTCATTTCCAAAAGAAACTGATATTTGAACATGATAAAGAAGGATCAGTGAATGATGTAAACTTTTATCTTCCTTGCTATACATACCTATACGAGCATGTTCTGAAAAGGATGATCTACTGATCTATCTGAATATGATACATTTGATTATTTTATTATGGACATCTATATCCTAGGATTATATTAATCCCATTTTTTTTTCACAGACAGACATTAGAGATGATCTAAGACACATAAAACTGAATTTAACCAGTTCATTGAATGTACTCTGGGTTTCTTTCTCTCTCAAAATAGTTTGAATTTTGGAAAATATTGAAATTATTTCTCAGTTTATACTTTTGTCACATCTTATGAAAATACTATATATAGATTGAGAAATAAAAGGACACTTTATGTCACAAATTTCAATTAGTGTTAATTGTATATAAAATGGTTTAATAAAAATAATTGTATACTCATAAATAATACTGATTCAGCGATTAATATCAAGGCAAAAATTTTTAAAATAAATATTTGTAACTCAATATAGGGCCCTAATAACCAGGTAATAAACTAAAAAAATATGGAAATAGTTAATCATTTAATTGTTCAGTATTATCAGAGATTGGCAGGATGCTTAGGATCTAACTACTTATCAGTAACATAAATGCATGATTAAGTTTTTTGAATCAGAATTCAAGTTATATACAATTGCTCATAGAGTCATTGAATATAATCATGAAAATCTGTAAGAATGTTTATTCTATTCAGTTCTATATTATGTACTAAAAATGTTTTAAAATGCATTATTGGAATATATTGTCATAAATACCACCTCCATTTATAAATTCAAGTTGTCACATATAAGCTGAAATCTAATCAGATATATTATTTTGGAAGACATTATTTCACAAATTCGTATTTTAAACAGCCATCTACAGGAGAATAATTTCAATAGTTTAAAAAAAACAAGAAATTATGGGAATAATGTAATTGAGAACCTGTTCTTGTTTTGGAAAATAGAGGTGATAAAGTAAGCATATGTGAAGTTGTATACAAGGAACAAAAATCTGATCAATTTTGAAGACTAAAAATGTAATATATGAAAGTTTTGATAATCATGTGACTATAGGATATATATTTTAGATAATATAAATATATATAATATATATAGCTTTCCTATTAAAGGAAATAGAATATATAAAATTACCTAATTAATTTAAAACTAATATAAACCTAAATTTTTGTTTTCTTTGAAATCATGAGAACCTTTAAATGTCATAAGCTTATAAATGTTTTATTTGAACAAATAATGTCACAGTTTGCAGCATAGCCATAATTTTTCCTGCCAATATATTGTTTAAATATAATTACTTTGAAATTCAAAGGTGTGCAAAAACTTTAACAGGCATAATCTAATCAGGTTTTAAAATGCTTTGCTATAGCTGACATTTAAACATGTATTCTAATCAATAATGAAATTTTATTTTGCACCCTGTAATAGTACTCTGAATGGCATTATAGAGTAATAATAGAAAGTTCACTTGAACAAATACACTTTCAAACATTATAATACATTTTAGATTATATTGTTAATGCAGAGAAGAATATGAAATCTATATGTAAATTACATTTATGATAAAGTAGTAGATTCAAGTTGTTCCTCAGAATTGTGCTTTAATTAATTTATTTTTTTAAAGATTTATTTATTTCTTTATTTGAAAGAGAGAGAATGAGAGAGAGAGAGAGAGAAAGAGAGCACATGAGATGGGGGAGGGTCGGAGGGAGAAGCAGACTCCCTTCTGAGCAGGGAGCCCGATGCGGGACTCCATACTGAGACTCCAGGATCATGACCTGAGCCAAAGGCAGTCACTTAACCAATGAGCCACCCAGGCGCCCTTGTGCTTTAATTTAAATAAATATTTTAAATGTACAGTTCTTTCTAAGTAAATAGTGATTTTGAAGTTCTAGTAAGAAAATCCAATTCAAAATGATCACTTTCAAAATGCTAATTCTACTTATGACATTTAATAAATGTAAGAAGCATGAATGAAATGATGGGACAAAATGGAAAGAAAACTAATTTTTAATTTGTTAGCTTCAGTAATGTCACCATTTTACATGTAGATTTTTAAAAAAATATAGCAATAAAATACGATCAATTATGATATCATCCCTTTGAGATATCTCCTTTAAATTGGTGGTAGATATATTTGAAGTATATTTCGTTTATTTTTGGACCGTTTGTTAAGCAGGAAATGTATTATTTCCTGAACAATGCTGTTTTACTGTAATTCCAATGGAGGCAGTTCTCCATAGGTTACAACATAATTCCCAAACAATTTCATTCAGCATCCTACAATTGGGATTCAGTTATTCAGTTTTTCCAGGCAACACCAGTGCTTATAAATGCTTTTCAGAACTGCACAGGAGTTCCACAATTCTGATTTTTTTTCTAAAGTTTTAACTGTCTGGGCTGGGCAATTCTCTCAAGTCTTTCATATGATTGCAGTTGAGTGTCACTAGGGACTTAATCCTCTCTGTTTATTGGGACAGGACTTTCTTTTTCTACTTTATAGAAATGCCATCATTAAAAGCCAATTATGATGGATGCTTGGGTAGTTCAGCCGATTAAGCATCTGCCTTCTGCTCAGGTCATGATCCCAGGATCCTGGGATCAAGTCCCACATTGGGCTCCTTGCTTAGCGGGAAGCCTGCTTCTCCTTCTGCCTTCAGTTCCCCCTGGTTGGGCTCACGCACACTCTCTCTCTCTGACAAACAAATAAATAAAATCTTAAAAAAAAAGTCAATTATGAGAAAGTTTCTATTTTCTTTCCTTAAACAGTGTTGTGTAGTTGAGAAGAAAATTGATGAACAGATCCCCCACTCCTTCAACACTCCATTACCTCATTTATTTTGTATTGTACAAGCATAATCAAGGATACCTCACCCTGACTTTACTTTTCCAGTGTTACTATTGTTTCTGGTCCTTGTGGTTCTGCGTTCAAGAGAACTAATTATGTTTCGCTGAGTACATATTTCTCTTCTTTCACAGATTGTTTTTACTTCTTAACCAGCAAATTATAGTTATCTTTTCCTTTAGCCTGCTTTAACACATCACCTTATAGAAATGCCTTGAGGGGATGCTTGGGTGGCTCAGTGGGTTAAGTGTCTGCCTTCAGCTGAGGTCATGATCTCAGGCTTCTGGGATTAAGCCCCCCTGTGGGTGGGCTCCCTGCTCAGCAGGGGGTCTTCTTCTCCCTCTCCCTCTCCCTTTGCCCTTCCACCTGGTTGGGCTCTCTCTGTCAAGTAAATAAATAAAATCTTAAAATGCCTTGAGATTTCTCATGGGCAAATGTTTTCATTTTTGAGTTTCTAGGGAAAATGCAGATTTTTCTCTATAATATTTATTTGATCATCTCATTGTTAATTTCTATATGTAAGTTGAATTCATTACTACTAAAAAGTTAAATTATTTATAAAAATACATTCCATCACACTTACCTATTCATATATCCATCCATTCCCTACCCTTTAGTAGATTGAAATGCATCTAGACCAGGTGAGCACATAAAAGGGTAGTGAAGTTTATCAATGTCTTCCTAGATGATTGTTCTTTGAATACTTTCTATCAAAACTCTTCTGTTGCAAGCCTAAGGTACATTCATTCTTAATTTAAAAAGTAAATGCGTACACCCACATTCACACAAATATACACAGAGTAAGCAGTAGATTTAGAAGTCATTCTATAAACTAATTCTGAAATATTTTGCTTGTTTCAATGTTTTCAAAGTAAGTAAACCAGTGCTTGCAAATGTGTGAAGCATTTCTTCATACTATAGTTCTTAGTTTATTTCTGTTTCTTCCTCAATATAAGAATATTATATGAAAATCCTTTCTTCAAAAAAAGAATGATGAGAACCAAATTAAATGTAGGAATACACAGTTGTTATTTTGATAATCATACCACAGGATCACTGTTTGTATTTTAAAGAAATTTAAGGTTAAATTATTCTCTGTTATAAATCTAAGAGAAAAAATGACAATCTAAATTTGCATTATGAAATCCTTCAGATTAAATTGTGAGTTCAGCATATTCTTAGAACATTCTCTTAAAATATTCCCTCATATGTGTAAATCTTTAAAGAGTTTTAATTTTGAGCAGAATATGAAATCTTTTTTAGTTCTAAGAAGTCTCTAGATCATGTTCATAATGTAAAATGACATTTTCCTTGTTTATATATAATTCTAATATTATACACATTGCCATTTCCATAATTTTCTTTTAGGATACTTGCTTTATTTTCTGGTAGAAATCAATGCATCTTAAACAAAATACCTCTGAAATATCATTTTATCTGAGGGATACTTGCTTAAAAATATTACAGTATACTTTTTAAAATAAAATGAATGCATAATATGAATAAGCTATGTAAATGTACTTGTTGCAAGAATTGTGAAGTCTAAACAATAAATTCATAATTCTGGGGTTTTTTTGGTTTTGTTTTGTTTTTTAAGTATGACAGGTTTTTTTTTTTAAGTTTATTTATTTAAGTAATCTCTACACCCAACATGAGGCTCAAACTCATGATCCTGACATGAAGAGTCATATGCTCTTCTGACTGGGCCAGCCAGGAGTCCCTACATAGTTCTGTTTTAAACAATTATTATTTTATTTTGTTCAAACCTGCTAAACTGCGTTAGAGACTGGGCTCTCCTGAGACTTAAAGTTCCTTTTGACAATCTTTGAGATTAAAAGGAGAACATGGTGATAGGAGTTTTTAAAGGCCACAATAGGTACATACTGAGCCCACAAATGTATTATAGTGCTATATCCATAGGAAATATCAAGATAATTGAGAATTTTAATTGAGAATATATGCCCCACTGAAGGAAAAATATACAAATACATAATGTATAAGATTAATTTAAATTTCACCCAGACATAAAGAAATACAGGTTTTTCATAAAAAGCCTGAGCAGTGGGGTCAGGGTAGGATTGATTTTCACTGGCAGTTGAGGGAGGAGCTTATGAAAGGCTTAAGGTAGAAATTGGAGCAGTGCTACGGAGATGTGAACGTGCATACAACAGATGCTGGAAAATGGCTAACATAAATGGCATTCAAAAGCAAAAAGCACTAGCTGAAACAAAAGTAGACATATCAGAAAGAGGAAAGCTTGAAAGATGTGTGAGGGAATTGAGATTGCATGGAGGAAAGGAGAATCAGAGGATTTTGATCAGGGGAGTGTGAGTTTTCTGTTTTTATTATTTTTAAAAATAACTTACTATAGTGTTGAAGGAAGAAATCTGCATAATTTTTAACTTAATTTCTATTTTTTATTCAAATAGATGTCCTGAAGACCTGGGACTCTCTTATTCATTATCCTATGCTCAGCACCGAGCACTAGGGTTTTTATGTTCTAAGCACTCTTGCATTATGTATTGGGTGAAATAATAAATAAAAGAATGGATATCATGAGGACAGTTAAGAGGCAGGACAATTAGAAGAATTAGATTTCAGATTCTATTAGTAAATTTTAGGTCTCTGATCGTTGGGAAATTAATGCATTTAGTGGCATTGAGAATGGAGACAAGTCCAATTCAACAAGCATTTCAGAGATAGAATTAGCATATAGCTGCCTAATTGGTAACTTCCTATCCATTATCTCAGATGCTCTGGCTTGACATTCAGTTTTCTAGTTTGGATAAAATGAAGTTAGTTAGATCTCCTTTCTCTTTGTCTCATCTGCTAATATTCCTTTTTTTTTTTAAGATTATTTATTTATTTATTTAGGAGAGAGAGATAGAGAGAGAGAGAGAGAGAGTGGGAGGGGGAGAGGGAGAGGGAAAGAATCCCAAGCAGACTCACCGCTAAGCACAGAGGTGGAACACGGGGCTCAATCTTACCACCCCAAGCGAAAACCAAGAGTTGGTCACTCAACTGACTGAGTCAGGCGCCCCTCTCCTGCTAATATTCTTAAGCATTATGAAATACTATCTGGAACAATGGTGAGGCAATTGATTTGAAATGATGATTACAAAATCAAGTATACTTCTAATAGAAGAAAATAATTCTTGATAAGAATTTTTGAATTTGAATCAACTGCAACATATCTGCTTGGAGATTCCCTCTCAGGTGTTGAAAAGGCATAAAGGACATTCTAAAATTGAGGATTAATCTTCATAAAGGTGTTATCTTAAGTTACAGGAATAGAAAAGATCACCCAGAGAGAAAGAGTAATGAGGCAAGACTAGACACCAAGCTCAATCATTTATTCATGCAGCTAGAAACTTTTTAATAGAGTAATTGTAATATATCTTACACTAGATTAGTATCTGGTTTTCAGAGATGATTATATCACAGTTCTTAGCTTCAAAAACGTATGCTGATAAGGGAAATGTAAAGTTAATATAATATAAAAGGATCTATTAAAGTCAGAAATCAAGTGTGTTGTTTATATAACAAAAGAATTTGCTTGGCAAATCCAAGAAATCTTAATATAGAAGAGGGCTGGCAAATTTGTTCTTTAAAGAACTGGTTAGTAAATATTTTCAGGTTTGCAGACCATATGGTCTCTGTTTCAACTATTCAAATTTACCACTGCAGCATCAAAGCAGCCAGAAACATAAGTAAAAGAATGGATGTTGTTATGGTTCAGTAAAATTTTATATAGACAGGAAATGAGATGGATTTAGCCTGCAGACCATAGTTATGCCAACGCCTAATGTAGGAGTTAATTAGCGTGTTGCATCTGAAAGAATGTGTAGAAATTTCCCAAACATATAAAGATAAGATCAGGTAGAGTATTGTTTGTTTTTTTTTCTTTCCTGTTCTAGTAAATTCCATGTAAGTATATACATTGTTTATTCATTGCTCTAACTTTAATGAAAAGAAAAGTGCTTTATGTAGAATAGGGATGCTCAGTAAATATTTGTTAAAGAAAAATGCATTTATTGTAATAGATGCTCAGTAAATATTTGTTAAATGAGTAAATACTGTTCAAGTAATGATGGAGTTTTCCCCTGGCAGTCAATAGTATTTGCAGAAGATTCCTACTAGCTTACTCTTCAAATTTTTAATTAAGAAGAATGTTGAATTTTATTGAATATCTCTTCTACCTCTATTGAAAAGATCATTTTCATTGTCTTTTAAAGTTCTAAGATGAACCATTCTTGCATTTCTCAAATTAATTTCTCCTAGGCATGTGTGGTGGTTAAAAAAAAAAAAAGTCTACAAACACTTCAGCTCCATTTCCATCAAAAAGTGGGAGTCTATGCCCTACCCTTTGAATATGGCAGGCTTATAACTGCTTTGTCTGGTAGTGTACAGCAGAAATGCCACTGTGAGATTTCTCAGACTAGTCATAAAGAACCACCTTGGCGGCAGGGACACTAATTTTTAGAGCTACAGTGTAAAAAGTTCAACCATACTGAGGTAACTTTATGTGACTATGTGGAGGTGCTTTAATGGGTAGTATCAACAATGTGCATCTGGCAGCATCAAGGCTAGCCAGATGAGTAAGTCATCTTGCATGGCCAACCTCAATATACTTCAGATGACAACAGCTCCCAGTTACATTCAACTGCAACCATACAAAAGACTTGAGGGAACTTCTTAGCCCAGTCTTTCCAGAAATTCTGACTCACAAAATAAAGAACATTAAAAGTTCATGCCTTAAGACACTAAGTTATGGTATAATAAATTTTATAGTGATTATAAGTGGATGAGAATTGTATATTATCTTTCAGTATACTATTAGGTTTGTTTCTAGCCATACTGGTAAACCTTACTTAGGTTTCCATTTTTGCCAATTTTGCTGTTAAAGTTCTGTAGAAATGTTAAGAGTATTTAAGACAGCAAACAACCCAACTTTTTAATATCCTGAAGTTTTTAAAGGACTTACAGTAAAACCAAATGGACATGGTATTTTTAAAGAGGTAGGAAGTGTATGTAATAACAATATTTATATGCTAGGCAATGCAATAAAAACCTTACACAAGTAATTTTTTTAATTCATGCAACAACAAAATCATTATGAAGCAGACTTTGTTATTATGCTAATTATTTTAAACATGTGGGAACTGGGGAATAAAAATTGGCTAAGTTCACAAAGTGAGTACTAGAACCTGAAAATGTGTAATTTCAGTGACCATGACCCTAGATACTATCCAATGTTTTTAAATGTCTTTGATTTCTTCAAATTATTGGCAGTCCAGTCAAGTTCTTTGTTGTTGTTGTTAATTTTGTCTATGCATATATGTTGCTCATCTGGTTTTTCCTGAAATGTCTCTTAATTCATTTGGATTTAAAATTTGTTTACAGACGTAATATGCCCATTTCTTTTTAAAGAAAGCTCATTTAAAGAAATGTTCCCTAATTTTACTTTGTTGAGCTTCACAGATATTTGCAGTTTCTATCATTATCTTTAAAAGTGAGCCCCCATATTATCATAATATATATATAATTTGCATTCCTACTACTACACTTTCTTTCCTGTTTCAATGGATGGGCAACACATATTCCTAAGAAAACATTTCTGTTCATGAACTAAAAGTCACCTACTCTCACCAGCTGTTTTCCCACGTCTTTTCTGTTATGTATCTGTTTTTAAAAAGAAAGAAAGAATGAAAGAACAAAAGAAAGAAAGAAACCCTCTTTTTTATTCCTGGATTCTTCATTTTGACATTCAGCCATGATGCTATTTCATCCAGGTTAAAAAACAAAGCAACAACAACAAAAAATTCCTTTTGATTCCACTTTCCTTTTTCCTGTCCCCTATTTTTCTTCTCCTAACAGCAAAGCTGCTCCAAAAAGCTGTTTTTATTGCTATCTCAAGTTTCTCTCCTTTCATTAAAAAGAAAAAAGCTATTTCAATCAAACTTTAACCCGACCTGCCCTAGTAAAAGTCAAAAATCACCTCTACAGTGTTAAATGCAAAAGTCAATTCTCAGTCCTCATCTTTATGCACTTGTTGGTAAATATAGCAAAAAACAAAACAAACAAAAACAAACGAACAAACAAAAAACACTCTCCCTTTACTGAAAGAGTTTCTTTACTAGCTCCAGGACACTCCAAGTGCTTCTTAAATTCTTTCTTTCAATACCAATTCAATATGTCAAGAATATCATTGGATATACTTTCAAAATATAAAGAAAATAGCAATGTCATCTAATTTAAACCATCATCATATTTTTGCCTACAATATTGTAATAGCTTTCTAACTAGTCTTTTTGCTTCTTCCCTGGGTCACCTATAGTTTATTTTCAACCATTAGCCAGAAAAAAAATCTGTTAAAATATTAAATGTACATCCCATTCTGTCATTCCTCTCTTCATAGTTCTCTCTCATGTAATGGCCAAAATCTTAGCAATGACTTTTAAGGATATATGTGATCTGACTTCCTCCTTTCTCACCCTAAACCAAGCTATTTCTCTGACATCATCTTCTACACAGTTATTTATCTTATTCTTAATCTCCAACTACACTGGTCTCTGTCTTTTGAGCTGTCTCGTTAATTTGGTAGCAGCTTCCATTCCTTCTGCCTGAAATATTCTTTCCCCAGGACATTGTTTCCTCACTTCCTTAGTCATTTAGTCGAACATCCACCTTTCAAAGAATTCTTTAATATCTAAGTTTGCAATTTTTCCTTGCCCTCCCCAGTATTTCCTGGCCCACTCCCTGCTTTTTCTCCTTAGGATTTGTAAGACATTTTATTTCTCTTAAGTTGGTTTTCTCCCCTCATAAGCTTAATGAGTTTTTGTACATTTTGTTTACTGCATTTTCCCCAATGCTTAATTTTGTTTTCAACATGAAAAGCAATCAATATTCATTGAATGAACACATATGGAGTTATGGTTCCAGATATTTCCATATATTAGATCTGTTTAGTGAATCATTATTAACCCTTGCTGTAAATTTCACTGGAATTCAGTTTACTGGCTTCTTTTTTTTCCTTTATTAGGTTATCTTCCATCTAATATTAATTCACTTAGCATTTATTTTATTGAATTACTTATGAATTTACTCAAATATAACATGTTATTGGTAAACATTTTAAATTTTTGAATTTTCAAAGATATTTTTATCTTGCTTTGATTTTTGAAAAGATATAGAATTTTTAAAAGATATAGAATTCCATGTTAAAAATCTTCTTTCCTTAACATTTAAGTCCAAATTACAACACTAAAATGTATTCAAGATTGGGCAGTGGAATTAGCTGGACCTTACCTTAAGGTTAATAGTAAACCTAGCTTTTTGTTCTGTTAACTTCTTGTGCTTCTGAAAGCCACAGTTCACCAGAGCACTGCCCCACATTTTTCCAGGGTAAAAATGTCACCTCTGAATGTCTCCAGATACGGAGAGGATACTGTCCTTAAATTTAGTTTGGGGGGAAAATAGGCACTGACATTGGAGTCTTGGAAACTGTTTAACTATTTTAATTAATTACCCTCTTCTTCCATTTTCCTTTAATCCAGAGCTTCATTCCCTATGATTGAAGGATGCTTGTCTAGGTGTTATGAAAAAAAGGCACTTGTTAAGTGACCTCTATTTGAATTGCATGTTGTTTCAGACTTTGTGACTATTTAGATTACATTAATCCTACCCCCATCTTATTTTATATTTCACAGAAATTTATCAGTGTTTCTGTCCATTGTTTAAACACTACTTGGGTGCCTGGGTGGCTCAGATGGTTAAGCATCTGCCTTCGGCTCAGGTCATGATCCCAGAGTCCTGGGATCGAGTCCCGCATCGGGCTCCCTGCTCCTTGGGAGCCTGCTTCTCCCTCTGCCTCTCTCTCACTCTCTCTCTCTGTGTCTCTCATGAATAAATAAATAAAATCTTAAAAAAAAAAAGTCCTTTAAAAAAAATAAACACTACTTAACTTTGTGGAATGATTGACTATTTTTATGTTATTTTTAATTTTATTTAAAATTATATCTTTAATTTTGTTTCAATTTGTGAAAGGAGGAAACATTTGGTCTTGATCTCAATCACATATCTAAGTCTGTCTTTTGATTCCATAGCATTTTTTTACAGCTTTATTGAGGTATAATTGATAAACAAAAAAGGGACATATTTATTACATACAATTTGATGAGTTTGGATATATGCATACACCTGAGATACCATAATGGCAATCAAGGTAATAAACATATTCATTACCTTCAAGTTTCTTCTTGTTCCTTTGTTTTTTGTTTTGTGATAAGAACACTTAACATCTCTGTATACAGGTGCCCCAAACACCTTTATATACATTTTTTTCATTACAAATTACAAATATACAAACAAATTCTGTCAAATCGGCATCTTACATATTAGAAACAACTATAGAAAACCTACACTCTAATTCCAGCAATTAAATTAGTATTCCCCATCTGCCAGTAAAAAAACTGCACATAATTCCAGCTCCTGACAGTGAAACCACAGTATTCACATGGAACATTTTTCCAAAGCAGCAGTGATGCTCAATTCTGAGGAAAAAAAATCTGTCTAAAATTCAGAGAGCCTCATGGTAGTTCAGGGAAAACTGGAAGTGGGAGCAGTTCTCTTCAACCATATTTTAATTATAAACTCCATGGTGGTCTTCTCTCAAAATAAATAATGAAATTTTAAATTGTCCTCTGGTCAGAGCAATGTACTCAACCTAGCTGAATGCAATAAATTATGATCATATGTTTTTCTTGTCAGGATGAGAAGGGTGGTCCTTGAGCACCATTGTTTCAAAATAAGAATTTCATCCCGGGGAGAGCTATCTGCCCCATAAGGATACTGAATGCGCACAGACACTGGATATAATACCCATCGCTTTTTAATTGAGCTGTTTGAGTTATTTGTACCATGTTTCAGTAAAGGCCACAAAGGAGAAAGAGCAAACATCTAGAGTGCACCAACTTTAAGAGGCAGATGGGCGAAGATAAGCCTGTGAGAAATGAGTGTAATGAGAACAAAAATAGAAACATTTTTCAAAACAGCATTTCAGGAGCTCAAAACTTAGGAGATATTTAACATTATGTAATAGAGCTCAGACAGAACGAAGAAGAGCCTATCAAAGTTAGCTTTAAACAGCATTTGTGACTATAAAAATATCTTGCTTGTAATATATGATACTTTTTTAACAAGTTAGTAATAAAGAGACTAAAATACTGTTTTGAATTGGTAGCATAAGTACATTATAAGATTTAGGCAAATTTTTGTTGTAATTGTTGACCTTTTTAAAGCTAGAAAGGGCTGTATGTATTTGATTGTATATAGAGTGGAGGAAAAGAAATTTGAGAAATAAAAGAAGACTGATAATTGAAAATGTTTACAAATCTATAATTAAAACAATTCATTTGATAAAGTCTGGGGCATTTCTTCTTCAGAAATATCACTGAAAAAGGATGGTTTGTGACGGTGTCCACAATGGATGACAGATCTATGATCTTGGATTTAGGAGCAATGATCATTGGCTAAGAGTAAAAAGTAAGGGTTGAGTTAAGTGATATATATGATCCATTAAAACTTTAGGACTCTAGGAGTAAGGGAATGTTGGTATTAGAGTTGCTTGTTAGAAAAGATACCTTGTCAACTGTGAAGAGTTTGGAATGTAAGGGTCCAGGCTAGAAGAAGGAAGACTGAAAAAAAGAAGTTATTAGAGTTGTCCTGGCAAAAGCTTTTTAAAGAGGGACTTACCTAGGGCAGTGGTAAGAAGATGAAAGTTTATAATCTGTCTGGATAGCTTCCTTTTATTTTTAATTCCTCGTTCAATAAGTTTTAAAAAGTGTTTTTCTTAAAATTCTGAAGGAATAAAATTAAAGATTATTCTTCCTCCAAATTTCTTGTCCTTTACTGTATTATTTTGCTCAGACTACCATGACAAAATACCATAGACTGTGTGACCTAAACAACAGAAATTTATATCTCGCAGTTCTGGAAGCTGGGAAGTTCAAGGTCAATGTGCTGGCAATGTCAGTTTCATTCCAAGGCTTCTCTTGGCTTGTAGGGAGCCACAATCTTGCTGTAATCACATGACTTTTTCTTTATCAGCACAAGGAATAGAGATCTCTCTCTCTCTCTTTCCCTCCCTCCTCTCTCTCTCTCTCTTCCTCTTCTAATAGTCACCAGTCCTATTGGAATAGGACCATATCCTTAAGACCTCATTTAACTTTAATTAAACCTTGTAGAGACCCTGTCTCCAAAGACAGCCACCCTGGGGGTTAGGGCTTCAACATATGAATTTTGGGGATGACACAATTCAGTTCATGGCACCTACCTTGTTTCTATTTTGTACTATTTGGATTTGACTCAAATGTATTATCTACCACTTTTCCCACCAATAATACCTCACTCATTGCCTTTTGTCCATTGTCAAATCTTCACACCAGATTTTGGCCCATTTTCTAAGTCTCTGCTATTCTAGGCTTATACCATATTATAAAATACAGCTAGGAAAATATTACACAGATAAAGATGCCCTTAAATTTCAAGGATTCCAATTATATAGTTTATATAATTCTAGGTATTTTGAGAAGTGGTAGGCAAGATAATATTTCTCTCAAATATCCCCACATCTGAATTTCTCTTCATGGGAAAAGAGAGATAACTGAAGGTAGAGCCTCAAAGCGAGAGGGTGGAGTCATGGATGGTGTTATATATAGACTTTGAAATTTAGTGTTATTAACATGCTGGGTTTTGAATCTAACCCTTACATCCCCTCCCATTGTCTCATTTTTAAATAAGAATATATGTAACTAGGATCCTATACTTGTCCTAATATTGTATTTTGGGAGTAGATAACATTTTCTTTTTTCACAGGTTTACAAATGGGGAATACATTTGCCCCAGGATGGATCCTACCCAGAGTCTCACCCATACAGGATTTAGATACTATAGACAATGAGATTTGAGTATTTTGAACTGATGTTGTAATGGGTTGAGACATTGGGCATGCTAAGATTGGGTGAAGGCATTTTGCATATGGGATGCCCGTGAATCTTTGGAGACCAGAAGGTGTGATGTAAGAGGCAGAATAATTAAATCCCCATGTCTCCAAACACATCCATGCCCTAATCCCCAGAACCTGTGAACACATTAACTTACATGACTAAAGGGATTTTGCAGATCTTTAGTTAAAGATCTTGAGATGGAGAAATTATCTTGGATTATCTGGTAGGCCCAATACAGGGTTCTAATAAAGGAAAGAGTAGGGCAGGCCAGTCAAAAGGTGATGTGATTAACAGAAGTATTCATTAGAGTGATGTGACTGTAGGAGGGAGATTACAAGTCAAGAAGAGAGGGTCGTCTCTAGACACTGGCAAAACCAAATGATTCTCCTTCCTCCAGAAGGAATGCAGCTCTTTCTCAGCACCTTGATTGTAGTCCAGAAAGAAGCATTTTGGACTTTTGACTTTCAGGAATGTAAGGTCATAAATTTCTTTTGACCCACTAAGTTGGTAGTAATTTAATATAGCATCAGTAAGAAACAAATGCAATAGGCAAATCTCTCACCCTTTCATTAGAAGGGCTCTCTCAACTACTTTCCTTTTCTTCAAACCTCTCACCTTGTCATCTCCTTTTTCACCCATGGCATAAACCTTGACATCCTACTTTATAGCAAGATAATTATCCAGAAAATCCTTCACCATGCTGCCAGTAACCTGTTGCATATACAGTTTTCATATGCAAGTCATATACAACTTTAATATATATTTTACTGATGAGAATGGAGGAAAGTGCCCTCATTAAAGAACTATTATAAATAGAGAATACATACAAGTCAATGGAAATATAAGAGACCGCCAATCTTGAGCCAACATAATTGAAGGATGTTAGTGGTACTAACACATACATACACACACAGGTGTATGGTAGGAAAAGTAGGTTCTAGGGTTAGGATGATAACCACTCTTGAGCACACTGCATAACTGTTATCCCTGAGTATCATATTTACAATAATCAGAAGTTGGAGGGAGAAGGGTCAGAGTTAAGAGTAATGTATTCCAACATTTTTTAAATGTAGGAACATAATCTATGAAAATTAAAAGATTTGATCCAGATTAATATACATGTAAGTGGTAATACTAGGACAAAATTTTAGGTCATCTGACAATAATTCATTTTGCTTAGGTTCTAGTGCCTTTCTTATGTTTCTCTATTTACAATACTTTTCTTTTGCTTGAACTATTTCTAAAAATTTCCTCAAAGTAGTGTATTAACTTCATTAACTAATTTAATTTCTATTCAAAAATGATATTTTACACTTTGTTCTGTATTATCAGAGCCTGTCATTCAAAAAATTATGAATTCAGCTCATTGGGAAATTGCATATTATTTACTCTGCATATAAAATATTTTTGTCACTGCAATTTTAAAAGTCAGATAACCTCACATGACCTCACTGATATGAGGAATTCTTAATCTCAGGAAACAAACTGAGTGTTACTGGAGTGGTTGGGGGTGGAAGGGATGGGATGGCTGGGTGATAGACTTTGGGGAGGGTATGTGCTACGGTGAGCGCTGTGAATTGTGCAAGACTGTTGAATCACAGATCTGTACTTCTGAAACAAATAACGCAACATATTTTAAGAAAAAAGGAAAAGAAGAAGATAACAGGAGAGGACGAAAAGGGGAGTATGTCAGAGGGGGAGACGAACCATGAGAGATGATGGACTCTGAAAAACAAACTGAGGGTTCTAGAGGGTAGGGGGGTGGGGGGATGGGTCAGCCTGGTGATGGGTATTAAAGAGGGCACGTTCTGCATGGAGCACTGGGTGTTATGAACAAACAATCAATCATGGAACACTGCATCAAAAACTAATGATGTAATATATGGTGATTAACATAACAATAAAAAAATTTGAAAAAAAAAAGTCAGATAACCTATCATTACTCACTACATACTGCTAACAATGATGGTCACACCTTTGTTCCTCTTCAACAACTATAATTTTGTGACATGATGTTATACATTATTGTTTAATTTGAAGCTTTCAATATCAATAGCCAACTCAGTATGCATTTCAGAAAAGATAGCAATCCATACAGTCTTTTCAATCTTTAGACTATAAGCTTAAACAATCTTTATGTGTGATCTCAAATGCCAATAATGCATAAGCATTCATAACTATCTCTATATTTATATTATAAAGTTTATATTTAGACTTAAAAAGCAGAAGCCAAGCTGATTCCAAGAGACAACTACATTATGCTAAAAACTATGTAATTAATTTTATTCTACCTCCTTAAAATATATACATACACATAATTATGAAAAAATATATTTCCATTCAATCAGTATAAAAGCACTTGTGGAATAAGCCAAAATTAGATGAAATATATAATGCCTCCAATTATTTTCTCTAAATGGTTCTAATTTCATATACACTGTTCTTTATCTCCATAATTCATTAAAATTTCCCAACATTCTCATAGCATCCCAGGTACATATACTATAGTTGGGTCCTTTGATGTCAAAATACTTTTATATACTAAAGGAAAACTTTTATTAGCATTTATTCAGTGCCCCAGAACTATATCAAATTAAACTATTGACAACTATTTTGCTTGAACCTTTAGTTATTGATTATATATTGATTAATAAAATCAACATACTTGAGTAATAGAAAAGGCAATCTAAATGGAATTTTCAGACACCAGAAGACATATATTATTTGTGAACATAATTACTGAAGTGTTATTAATGTTATTGGATTAACATTATCTGCACAAATGTTTATAAAATGTTCACTATTTTTCTTATAACTACCTTACTGTAGTTGCAGCTTTTCTTAATCTCTAATGTTTAGGGGCACCTGGGTGGCACAGTTAGTTAAGCGTCCACCTCTTAATTTCAGCTCAGGTCATGCTCTTAGGGTTGTGAGATTGAGCCTCATGTGAAGCCTTGTGTCCAGCCCAGTGTCAACCCCAGGTGGCTCTGTGCTTTGGAGCCTGCTAGGGATTCTTTCTCTCCTAATCCCTCCATCCCTTCCCCCACTTCCTCCCTCCCTCCATTTTAAAAACAAAACAAAATAAAACAAAAAAACACAAAAAAACAAAACCTCTAGTTTAGTTAAATTTCCTGGGTATCATTTTTTTTTCTTTGTCTCCTTTGAAACCTGGACCTTCTAATATGGTCCAAATTGACTCAAATTACACTAGGTTGATATTCTTCAGACAAAAATCTTTACTTGTTATATAATAGAAACTCTAGATAAATGTCTTGTAAGTAGATTTTAAATTAAGAAAAAAAGTTGACTTTTCCATAATGCAGGTGTTCTTAACTTTTCAATAGCCTGGAATACCTGGCACGTAGTCTTGTCATGATTATATATAGAACTGATTTATTAGCATTGTTAAAAATGTATATTTTTCTCATTTGTATTTTATAATAATTAGTAAGGGCTATTATATAATCAGAAGAGGTTTAATTTCCTATGAGATGAGAAATTGTGCCTGCATATTAACTCTCATCTGTTAGGATTTATCACTTAAATATACTGTTATACCATCTTTCTAATTAGTTTCTGTGTAACATTCACCAACATAATCCAATCCAAGTCAATTTTGAAATGGGAAAGTAAATTCTTTCATCTTTGTTATTTTTCAAGATCATTTTGGCTATTTTCTGTCTCTTGCATCTCCATATGAATTTTACAATAGTTTTGTAAATTTCTGCAAAATATGTCGCTAGGATTGTGTTGATCCTAATTCTCCTGTAATGATTTCATCTACATGTAGGCTTTTCCACTACAGAAATATATATTAGGCTGCCACTAGTTCATTAAGGTATCATTCCTAGTATTTGATTCTTCTCTCTGATCAATAACAATGCCAGCAATATTTTATAATGATCTGTGCAAATTACATTTTCTAATGATAAATATGAAGGTAGAAATTAATGTGTTGATTGAAAGACTTTTTCGATACATTCCTATATTTTCACTGATCTGAAAAATATACTCATTGACTTAAAAAAACACATAAATGAGGGCGCCTGGGTGGCTCAGTTGGTTAAGCGACTGCCTTCGGCTCAGGTCATGATCCTGGAGTCCCGGGATCGAGTCCCGCATCGGGCTCCCTGCTCAGCGGGGAACCTGCTTCTCCCTCTGGCCCTCCCCCCTCTCATGTGCGCTCTCTCTCTCTCATTCTCACTCTCTCAAAATAAATAAATAAATCTTTAAAAAAAAAAAACACATAAATGATAAACTCTGCAGTAGAGACAAATATAAATTCAGTGAATTTTAAATAGTATTTAGGATCTTCATATTTAGTGTAGAGGAGCAAAAGATAAAAACGATTTAAGAGAAAAATTTTAATTTTTAACATTTTACTAATAAAAGTTATATAAAAAGAAAATGGAAAACAAAAAAGATAACATTGGTGATGTTTTCCAAGATTTAAAAAAGGTATCTTCAATACAAAAGTGCTTTCTGAATCTAGGGCAAATTTCTAAATTAAGTTGAATCTTGACATGCCTGCAGTATATCGAAAGGAATATCCCTGGGCTAAAGAAGGAATTATAAATATATGGATTTACTTTCAGTCGGCCTCAACATTTTATTAAAACTACAGAACAGATTTTTTTTTTTTTAACGTAGACCTATGAATTGAGTGAACCAGAGAAGAGAAATAGCAAGAAAATTTGGTAGATGGAAAATAGAGAAATAAAAGACACCTGATTTAGCAGATTCAAGAAATGTGAATCCTGGGGCGCCTGGCTGGCTCAGTTGTGAAGCGTCTGCCTTCGGCTCAGGGCATGATCCCAGGGTCCTGGGATCGAGCCCCGCATTGGGCTCCCTGCTCTGCGGGAAGCCTGCTTCTCCTTCTCCCACTCCCCCTGCTTGTGTTCCTACTCTCGCTATCTCTCTCTCTGTCAAATAAATAAATAAAATCTTAAAAGAAAAAAGGAAGGAAATGCACCAAAATATATTAAAAAAAAAAAAAGAAATGTGAATTCCAGGGCAGTGCTGGGAAAGTAAAAGATTCTCTTTAAAATGCAGAATTCTCAAAAGTCTAAAGAATCTGTGGTACCATGTACCTCATTTATAATCTCTATAAATTATGTGAACATAATTATTGATGTGTTATTAATGTTATTGGATTAAAATTACCATTTTTTTTCTAGCTGACAGCACCAGAAGCCTATTTTTAGAGAGGCTACCTATTCCTCCTATAGTGGACATCTATAGTAGGGATGAAGAATAATGTAACTTAAATAATGTAACTCTGGAGCCCAATTTATTTCTTACTTGGTAAATCAAATTAAAATATAGCACTTAATGGAACAAGAAAACATACTAAAATGGAACAAATGGGAGATCATGAAAGGGTATTATCAAAAGAAGTGACAACTATATAGAAAATGTCATTAGAACTTAAATAAATGATACAAAAAAAAAACCCTACAATATTTAGAAAAGAAAATCTGGGTTAAACTTACTTATTAAATAGCCACTTCACTGAAGTTGCCACTGCTAAAATTGATGTAATAATAAATTAGTTTTGAGGCTCAAATTAGTTATATATGTAGATATGGTTTATGTTATTATGGTTAACATTTAACAAAGGTCCTGCTGTTTAAAAAAAAAAAAAAAAACAGCTGCTACTTGATAACAGGTCTAAAACTTAGACTTCATAAAAAGTTATCTTACCGGGATGCCTGGGTGGCTCGGTTGTTAAGCGTCTGCCTTCAGCTCAGGTCATGATCCCAGGATCCTGGGATCGAGCCCCACATCAGGCTCCCTGCTCAGCAGGAGGCCTACTTCTCCCTCTCCCATTCACCCTGCTTGTGTTCCCTCTCTCTGTCAAATAAATAAATAAAATCTTTAAAAAAGAATCTTACCACAGGTAGAGTTCTTACACTCTGAATAATGGAAATAGGTTCCATCAGTTCGTGCCATAACTGGGCATGTAGCAGCAATGAAAACAGTGAATAAAATCGTTATGGATATTTTATATATTCAACTTCTATAGGAAGTAAATATCTATTTTAGCATTTACCAACAATTTTGAAGAATATGCAGGGTGCCTGGGTGGCTCAGTTGGTTAAGCAGCTGACTCTTGATTGCAGCTCTGGTGATGATGATCTCAGGGTCATGGGATCAAGCCTGTTGACAGGCTCGGCATTCAGCATGGAGTGTGCTTGAGATTCTCCCTCTCACTCTGCTCCTCTTCATGCTCATGTTCTCTCTTTCTCTCTCTCCTCTCTCTCTCTAAAATAAATAAATAAAATCTTTAAAAATTTTTTCAAAGAATATGTTTTGTTATCTGTATGTCACAACTCCTGAAAATATTTTAGTAATATTTTAAAAATATTATAAACAAAATATGTTTAGAGCTGTATAACATCATAATCTCAAATATTTTTATTATAAAAGCAGCTCATTCTCTTTAATGAATATTTGCAGAAAATGCTGAATTATATTAACAAATGACTATAACTATACCCAAAGAATATGAATGATTAAAATATTCTATTTTTTCATTTTTTCCTACAAAATTTCTTATCCTTTTCAGGTTGCTTACAATACTGTTGAAATAGTTCTTTATTTTATGTATTGTAGAAACTTTCTGTATTATTACATATTTGTTTCACCTGTAGTTGGATATAAGTATTTATGTGAGATGGTTTAAAATCTGTGATTTTTTGTCTTTTTTTAGGCAGTTATTGGTTTGCACATTGTTTTGAAAATGCCAAATAAATATTCATGATTGTCATAGTTGAACAGAAAAAAATTTACTTCTAAAATTTGAACTTCAAGGTATATAGAATTATTCAATTTATTTAAAAAAATGTTTTAAACTGTTTTAATTGGAATATTATCACCAACTCATAACTATACATTGTGTTTAAATAAGTATGAAGTATGCCTCATTTTCCAAGCAAAGTAGATGAGTAGACCATACTTGTGGGTTTAACTCTGATTTGTCAAAGGGACTCTGATTTTATTATTGTTCTAATAATAATAAAATCAATTTTGAGTGTATGCCTTAATATTCATATTTCATATCATTCTTTGTCAAATGCTATGATTTTAATAATGTGATTCTGGAATCTAACATTATCAAAGACTGATCATTTGAGAATTTTTGTCACCCAGATGATACCATTTTATTTCTAGCTGAGAGCACCAGAAGTCTATTTTTAGAGAGGTGACCTATTCCTCAATAGTGGACATCTATAGTAGGAATGAAGAATGGCTGATATCACCCATAAAATAACTTCATGTGGTTTATGAGGCAGTGAGTTAAAATGGTAGTATAAGCCTTGAGGGCAGTGGTGTAGACATCAATCTTAAAGTATGTTCTGCTTGTAATAAATATTGACTGCATCATGGATTGGTCTTTCCACTCATAATTTTTGGAACTCTAGTCCCTTTAGTATTTATGCTATTTTTTGATTTAAGAAAGGTATTCATGGAGGAACATTAATTCTTTTCAAATCACTAGCATGTCCACCCTTCCTATACAACTGCAGAGTAATACAGCCAATGACCACAGCATCCTCTAGTATAATCTCTTATCTCATGCTTCTGTCTCACTTCTACTCATCCCAATGGGCACTTCAGTTACCATTAGAAAATATTACGATGATAAGAAATACCCTTTTCCTTCAGGAGTGTAGAAAACAGGGGTAAAGAATGATAAATGGATTTTTTTTATAAACCATTTCATTTCAAGAGTACCATGTCATGCTGATTAATAGCTATAGCTCTGTTTATAAGGCCAGAGTACCAAAATTATACTGTATACTAGTGACTGAAATTAATTATTCTGTTTACTGAAGGGTGGGAAATTTGGAAGAGTTAAAAAAAAAGAGATGGAAATAATAAGTAAAGACTGAGTCAGGGTGAGCTATCCTGTCCCAAATTAAAATCAAATAAGTATGACTATAAGGAAATGTACTAAGTTAATAAAGAAATACTTGATAATAGCTTAATCCATAGACTATAATGAAAATTAAAAACATAGTACTATCCAGAATGAGTATATTATGCTATAACTACATATCAAGTAGATGTCTGTCTTAGTCCATTTGGGATGCTTATAACAAAATACCATAAACTGGGTGGCTTATAAACAACAGAAATTTATTTCTTAGGTATTGCAGGCTGAGAATTCCAAGATCCTCACATGATGGAAGGAACAAGGGAGCTTCTCTGAGGCTTCTTTAATTATAAGGGCATTAATACATCTTGAAACAGAGCCCTCAGGACCTGCTCATCCCCCAAAGTCTCCTCCTCTAAATTCCATCACATTAGGGATTAGGTTTCAACAAACGAATTTTGTATGGAAACAAACATTTGGTCTATGGCTATAGCACTTTGACAGTAACTCGCAATGTGCCTTTACTAACTCATAGCAGGCCTTAGCTATGTGTGACAGTTCTAGCAATCTGGATTCATGTCTATGAGTTCCTAACTTGTCACACATGTCATAATCTACTCTGGGATGTCTGAATTTTGCTGCAGGGTTCTTAGTAATTTAATTTTCAACTTTCATTTTCCTTTAAGTATATCAAATTGCCATGACATTTAGCTTTGGTTGAAATATTTAAATGAGTTGTGAAGCAATTTTATTTTTAAATTCAGTATTTATAATATATCAGAAATTACATATGCAACTACTTACATTTCTAACAAAAATTTTGGATTTCAACCTAAACATATATGAGGAGATATGTATACACAAACATTAAAAAAATATAGATTCAGGGGCGCCTGGGTGGCTCAGTCGTTAAGCGTCTGCCTTCGGCTCAGGTCGTGATCTCGGGGTCCTGGGATCGAGCCCCGCATCGGGCTCCCTGCTCAGCGGGAAGCCTGCTTCTCCCTCTCCTTCTCCCGCTGCTTCTGTTCCCTCTCTCTCTGTCCAGTAAATAAATAAAATCTATAAAAAAAAATATATAGATTCAAATATAGAGATATAGATGTGTGTGTGTGTGTGTGTGTGTGTGTGTGTGTGAATACACACGCAGAATTCTTAAGGGAATATTAAGGCATAAGAAGTCTAAAAGCAATGGTCTAAAGGTTATTAAACACTTTTATATTTCTTAGAAAATCTTAAATGAGATGGGAGTGTGGCCTATATACTTTAAGAATTTAAATGCAAACTATGATTAGGTAGGTTTTTCAAATTAGCATCTTATTAATAATTACCATGAGGTTCTCAGATCAGTGAGCCAAAATAGTATAAAATTATATTCATACGTATCTGTAAAGTGCTGAGTTGGACCAAATTTCTCCGTCTTCAGAAAGTAATGATATAATAAAAACTAAATTTTACACTCTAAATTCATTGGGATTTTGTTTTTATGAAAAGTATAAAATGAACACATGAGAAATGTCTTTGCTTTAAAAACATTCTTTGAAAAACAGTCACCTTTCTTTTGTGTTGTAAAGTCTTATTAAAATTTAACTTATACATCATACATAGAAACTATTTCTAAAGACAAAATGTTATTTCTCCTCAACAATCTGGCTAGGTTTTTAAAAATTATTATTTTATTTTACTGAGGCAAGAACACTTAACATCAAATATATCATTTTAAAACTTTGTTTAATATATTATTGTTGACTATAGGTACAATGCTGTCCAGCAGATTTCTAGGGTTTATTCACCTTGCTTAACTGAATTTTTATGCTCCTTGATTAGTAGATCCACATTTCCCCCTTATCCTACCCCTGGCAACTGCTATTTCATTCTTTGATTTTGAATTTGGCTATTGTAGTTACCATATAAGTGGAATCATGCAGTATTTGTTTCTCTATACTGATTTCACTTAGCATGATGTTCTCAGGGTTCATCCACATTGTCACATATTGCAGAATTTCCTTCCTTTTTTAAAGCTGAATAGTATTCCATTGTATGTACATAACACATTTTCTTTATCTGTTAATGGATATTTGGGCTGTTTCCTTATCTTGGCTATTGTGAACAGTGCCTCAATGAACACTGAAGTGCTAATTGATATCTTTTAAAGATCCCGATTCCAATAATTTTGGATAAATACCAAGAAGTAGGAATGCTGGATCATCATGTAGTTCTATTTTTAGTTTCTTGACAAACTGTTGTCTGTATCACCTGCACCATTTGCATTCTCACCACCATTTTTGCAAGTGTTCCAATTTCTCCACATTCTTTCTAGCCCTTGTCTTTTGTTTCTTTAATAATAGCTGTCATAACAGGTGTGAGGTGGTATCTCACCGTGGTTTTGATTTGCATTTCCGTGGTGATTAATAATGCTGAGCTTTTAAGATATACCTCTTGGACGTTGTATGTCTTCTTTGAAAAAGTGTCTATTCAAGTTAATAGCTCATTTTTCAATCAGGTTATTAGATTTTTTATTTTTTGTTTTGTTTTAACCATTGAGTTGTAAGAGTTCTTTATATATTTTGGAGATGAATCCCTTATTAGATATGTGGTTTGCAAATATTTCTCCCGATCCATATGTTGCCTTTCACCCTACTGAGTGTTTCTTTTTCTTTGCAGAAGCTTTTTGTTTGATGTAGTCCTACTTGTTTATTTTTGTTTTTGTTGCCTATGCTTTGATATCATGTCCATGAAAGCATTGCCACAACAAATGTCATGAAGTATTTTCCTTATGTTAACTTCCAGGATTTTTAGTTTCAGGTCTTCAGGTCTTTGGTTAATTTTGAGCTGATTTTTTTATATGGTGTAAATTAGGGTTCAATTTCATTCTTCTGCATCTTGGATATCCATTTTCGGATATCCAAACACCATTTGTTGAAGCAACTGCATTTTCTCCATTGTGTATTCTTGGTACACTTGCCAAAGATCAGCTGACTGTGGACTGTGTAGGTTTATTTCTGGTTCTCTATTCTGTTTTATTGGGCTATATGTCTGCTTTTGTGCCAGTACCATATTATTTTGATTATTGTGCTTTTGTAATAAATTTTGAAACTGGGAAGTGTGATGCCTCTAGTTTTGTTCTTCCTTTTCAAGTCTGGTTTTGCTTTTTCTGGTCTTTTGAGGTTCCACATGAATTTTAGAATTGGTTTTTCTATCTGTAAAAAATGCCAGTGAGATTTTGAAAGGAATTACCTTCAGTTTATATATCACACCTGGTAGTATGGACATTTTAACAATATTAATATTCCAAACTATAAACATGTGATGTCTTTTCTTTTATTTGTATCTTAATTTCTTTCATCATAGTTTGTTAGTATGTGGAAAAGCATCAATTTTTATATGTTGAACTCATATCTTACAACTTTACTGAATTTGTTTATAGTTCTAATAGGTTTTTTTTAATGGAATCTTTGGTGCTTTCAACATAAGCTAGATCATGTCATCTGTAAACATGGACAGTTTTATTTTTTCCCTTCCAATTTGGATGCCTTTTATTTCTTTTTCTTGCCTAGTTGCTATGACTGGAATTCAAGTTCTATGTTTAATAGAAGGGTGAGAATGGGCATTCTCTCACTGTCCCTGATTTTAGAGGAAAAGTTTTCAGATTTTTACCATTGAGTATGATGTCAGCTATGGGCTTTTCATGTATGACTTTATTATGTTGATGTAATTCCCTCTATTCCTAGTTTGTGGAGAGTTTTTGTTATATAGGTTGTTGAATCTTGTCAAAGGCTTTTCACCACCTGTTGAATCATGTGATTTTTTAACCCTTTATTTGTAAATGTAGTATATCACATTAATTGATTTTTGTAATTTGAACCATTTTGCATTCCAGGGATAAATCCCACTTGGACTTGGTAAACAATCCTTTTAATGTGTCATTGCATTTGAGAATTTGACTGTATATTCATCAGAGATGTTGGCCTGTAATTTTCTTTGTCTGGCTCTGGTATCAGGATAATGCTGACTTCATAAAATGGGTTTGGATGCATTTTGTCCTCCAAAAGTTTCTGGAGAAATTTGAGAAGGATTGGTAGTAAGTCTTTTTTAAGTGTTTGGTAGCATTCACCAATGAAGTCACTTGACCTTTGGCTTTTCTTTGTTGGAGATTTTTGTTTGCTGATTCAGTCTTCATACTAGTTACAGATCTGTTCATACTTCCTATCTCTTCATGATTTCGTCTTGGTAGTTTGTATATTTCTAGGACTGTATCTATTTCTTGTAGATACCCCACTTGCTTGGCATATAATTATTCATAATAGTCTTTTATGATCCTTTTAATTTCTGTGACATCAGTTTTAATATCTCCTTTTTTACTTCCGATTTTACTTGAGTCTTCTCTTTTCTTTCTTTAGTCTAGCTAAAGGTTTGTTAATTTTATTTATCTTTTCATAAAATAACAGTTTTGTTGATTTTTTATTTTTCTATTTTGTTTGTTTCTGAACTAGTCTTTCTTATTTCTTAGGTTCTGTTAACTTTAGACTTAGTCTGTTCTTATTTTCCTACTTCCTTCAAGTGTGAAAGTTAGATGGCTTATTTGAATTTTTTTTTTAATTTAAGTGTTTACCCTTATGAACTTCCTCCTTCTCCTCCCCTTCCTCTTCTTCTTCCTCCTCCTGCTGCTGCTTCTGCTTCTTCTTCTTCTTCTTCTACTTCTTATGCTTCCTCTTCTTTGCAGTGTAATATTAGTTTATTAGTTTCAGGTGTGGAACTTAGTGATTTATCACTTACATACAGCACCCAGTGCTCATCACAAGTGACCCCCTTAATACCCTGAACTTTCTTAGTCCTGTCCTTGCTGGATCCCATAAATTTTGGTATGCTGTGCTTTAATATTTGTTTGTCTTGAGGTGTTTTCTAATTTCTTTTTAGATTTCTCCTTTGGACCAATGGTTGTTCAGAATTATATTGTTTAATGTCCACATATTTGTGTATTTTCCAGTTTTTATTTTGCAGCTGATTTCTAGTTTTATTTCATCATAGCCAAAAAAGACATTTTTTATGATTTCAGTCTTATTAAATTTACTAAGACCTGTTTTTGTGACCTAACGTGAACTATTGTGCATAAGATCTTTCAGAAGAATGTGTATTCTGCCTTTGTTGAGTATATTATCTTATGTTTGTTAGGTCCGTTTGATATAGTGTGATTCAAGTCTTCTTTATCCCTATTAATCTTCTGTCTCGTTCTGGTAATTATTGAAGTGGGATATTGAAGTCTCCTATTATTGCTTTGCCCTTTCTCTTTTCAGTTGTGTCAATATCCACTTTATATATTTCATTGCTCTGATGGTGGGTACATATATATTTATAATTGTTACATATTACTGGTGGATTGATCCTTTTGTCATTATATAATATCCTTTTTTGTCTTTTGTGGGAGTTTTTGATTTAAAATCTATTTTTTTTTAAACATGAGTACAGTCATTCCTGCTCTCTTTTGGTTACTATTTGCATGGATATCTTTTTCCAGCCCTTCACTCTCAGCCTATATGTGTCCTTAAATCTAAATTGAGTTTCTTATTGACAGCATATAGTTGATTCTTGTTTGTTTATCCATTCAGCCACCTTATGTCCTGATTGGGGAGTTTAATCCATTTACATTAAAAGTAATTACTGATAATGAATGACTTACTATTAAAACTTTGTTAGTTTAGTATTGTAGTTCTAGTTTTTTGTTTGTTTGTTTGTTTGCCTCTTCTCTCTTGATGTCTTCTTTGTATTTTGTTGATTTCTTTTGTATTGATATGCTTTGATTCTTTTTTCTTTTTCTTTTCATTTTCTATAACTTCTATAGGTATATATTCCTAAGTGTCTACATAAAATATATTGTAATTATAACATTTGATTTTAAGCTGACAAGTTTAATCACATACAAAAAACTACACTTTTACTTTTCCCCTTTCATACTTTATGTTATTGTCATGTTGTACATTATTCATAGTTGGTATTTTTAAAGATTTTTTAAAATTTTTATTTATTTGAGAGAGAGAAAGAGAGCATGCACAGAGTGGGCAGAGAGACAGAGGGAGAGGCAGACTCTCCACTGAGCTTGGAGCCCAATGCAGAGCCCAATCCCAGGACCCTGAGATTATGGCCTGAGCTGAAGTCAGACACTTAACCAACTGAAGTATCCAGGTACTTCAATAGTTTGTTTTTTTTTAGTATATTTTAAAATTTATAGTTATTTTAATACTTTTGTTTTTTAACTTTTTAATAAAAATTAAAAGTAACTTACCCACTACCATTGCAGTAATACACTGTTCTGTATCTATCCACATACCTTTACCAACAAATTTCATACTAACTTATGCTATCATTTTGCTGTTTAGTGCCCTTTCATTTCAACTTGAAAAACTCTCTAGCATTTCTTGTAGGACAAGTCAAGTAGTGATCTCAGCTTTTGTTTGTCTGGAAAATTTTCATCTCTCTTTCATTCTAGATGTAATATTTTTTATTGTTTTTTTTTTCTTTTAGTACTTTGACTATGTCATCCCACTCCCTTTTGGCCTTCAAGCTTTTTGCTGAAAAATTCACTGATAGTCTTATGGCAGGGGGTGGGGGATGGGAGTTGGGCAGGGGAAAGGTTGTTCTTTGATATGGTACCTTGTATTTCCTTGATGTTTTCAACATTCTTTCTTTGTCTTTGACTTCTGAAAATTTGATTAGGTTGTGTCTGTCTTAGTCCATTCAAGCTACTATAACAGAATACCATAGACTGGATGGATTATAAACAACAGAAATTTATTTCTCACATTCCTGGTGTCTGGGAAGTCCAAGATAAAGGTGTCAACATATTCAGTGTCTGGTGAGAGCCCACTTTCTGTTTCACAGAAAGGTATCTTTTCACTGTGTGTTTACATGGTGGAATGGGCAAGAAAGCTCTCTGGAGACTTTTTTTTTTTTTGTAAGATTTTTTATTTATTTTTTAACAGAGAGAGAGAGACAGCAAGAGAGGGAACACAAGCAGGGAGAGTGGGAGAGGGAGAAGCAGGCTTCCCGCCGAGCAGGGAGACCAATGTGGGACTCAAACCCAGAACCCTGGGATCATGACCTGAACCGAAGGCAGATGCTTAATGACTGAGCTACCCAGGCACCCCATGGAGTCTCTTTTTTAAGGACACTATTTCCACTTATGAGGTGTAGGCATTTCTTAAAAGCCCCACCTCCAAATATTATCACATTGAGGATTAGATTTCAATATATGAATTGGGATAGGGTACATATTCAGTCTGCAACAATGTCTCATTGTAGATTTCTTTGGGTTTTCTTATTTGATGCATTTTGGGCTTCTTAAATATGGATGTCCATTTCTTTCCCCAGATTTGTGAAATTTTCAGCCATTATTTATTTGAATAAGCTTTGTGGACCTCTCTCTTTCTCTTCTGAGATTTACTGAGACTTATAGGTCTAATGGGAAAAAATACATACATAACCATAAGCTATACTTATACAAAGAAACTACTTATAATAATATACTTATACAAAGAAACTACTTATAATACTTATACAAAGAAACTACTTATAATAATATAAATACAATGAGAATGTATTTAAGATTTTATTTTGTAGCATAGTAACTAGTCCCTGAGCAGAGTATTTAAAGCATTGCTTTTATGCTGAAATTATATCTCTGATAATTTCTTAAGTTACCACAGACATGGAAATGACAATACAGACAGGGGTTCACTTATATACAAAATATAATATACACTTGACTCTAATTTTTCTCCAGCAAACACAATATAGAAGACCACTGAATAGTAAAAAATCTTCCTAGTTTTTTTGGATGGACCACATTGGGTTGTAGTTTATCTCCCTGGTCTTCCTTAAGGCATCATATGACTTCTCTAGGCTTGTAAAATGAGTTAGCAAAGTCATTTGTAGAGATTCAAATGTGTACATAAAAGTGCCAATAACAGAAAACAAAAATTAATGGTCAATAAAACAATACTATAAAATCTGGACTTTATTCGTTATAAAAATACTCATTGATCAACTTTTCATGATGAAAAACAATTAGATTAAGAGCACAAGGTCATAGTTAGAGCCGTCTTAGAACTTATAGTCTCATGAGTCTTTAATCAAATGAGCAAATTGATATATGATGCTTAGTGTGATAAAGGGTATGAAGAAAATCAACAAACTACTGTATAGAATGAGTTGAGTTGAGATGGGAGTTGGAGAGAGTACAGAGTAACAGCATATACAGACGCTCTGAGATAAGAGGTAGCATGCAGTGTCTGAGGAACTAGAATTATTTCAGTGTGTCTGGGACAGGAACAATTATGCAAAGATGAGTATATAGAGTTAGGTAGTGGATATGTCATGTAGGACCATATAGAACTTTGGATTGTTTTTTCAGAACCATGGAAAGATACAGGAATTAAAAACATTGGGAGGTAGCGGATGACATGATCAGATTTGCATTTTGCAGATATTGGTTTAGAGGTGAATGCAGGGACATTAGTCCGTAGACTTTATTAGCTGTCTAGGTGAGAAATGACACTAGTTTGGCATATGTTGGTGGGTGAAAAAAAAATGGTAAGCAGTGGATAGAATGAAGTATTAAAGAATTAAAACTTACAATACTTTTTCATGAGTTAAATATGAATCATTGGGAAATAAGAGTAATCAAAAAGGATTTCTTGATTTCTACTATAAGTAGCTGAATGAATTATGAAGATAAGTACTTTCTCCCTGACTCCTTCAAAATATAAGCTACATCCTAAAAATATGAGGTATATTCTTCTAATTACAGGGTGAAATATTAGCCACAATGATTTGTTAAAAAACAGCAACTTCCGCACCATGTGTATGTATTTATTTTTAAGCATATTACATGATTGTGACATTTATCTTGGGTTTTTATAATTCATGTTGAGCTTAAGAGTAGTAAGAATTCTGGCCCATAGTTAAAACCTATGTGGGATTTTTCAAGTCGTGATATATATTATTACAAAGGCTTTATCTGGCAGGCCTCCGTGAGGAAAGCTGCCTTCCCACCAGATTGGTTCACAGCCAAAGCACTGCAATCTCTGAAAAAAGCTGCAGTCAAGGACTCAGGCCCTTCTGGCAAGTCACGCTGTTATGCATTTTTGCATTCCCAGCTTAGATATTTGCATTCCCAGGTCTCCTTATCTGAGGCCTTTGGCAGAGATCCTCCTCAGGTACCTCTGCCAAGGTCTCTTTATGATAAGAGGAGGGGAAACCTTGAAAACACTTTTTTTCCACTCCTAACCTTTCTCCCTTACCAGCAACCACCATCCAGGGTTCAGAAAACTACCAGAAATTTTTGCTGGGGGAATCCCTCAACAAAATAAAACACAGATCCATTGACCCTGTATCTGTGTTGAGCCATCAGACCCTTAACTGTTGCGCTGTTCCATAGGAGAAATGAAACAGGGGGAGTTGGAGCTTTTTCTGGTTTGGGTTTCTTGCCTTACTTTCCTTGTGATTATAGGTTTCAATATCACTTTAATTTTGGCTCATTATTGCTTTAATTGGCTGCTCTGGTGGCTCAGCTCTCTTTCTAGCTCAGCTGAACTCCTGAAAAATAGCTTACGTACACTTTTTTTTTGATAGTTTACATACAATAATCTGACTAAGTTAAATATAAACCTTTACTTAATAATACCTGTACCTCCAGAATATATGGAATCATGAAAGGGGGGGGGGAAAGCCACTCCAATATACAACCTATACTGAATTTTCAAAACTATTGCTTTTTGGAAGACAGCTGCGTTTGGGACAAAACATGTCATTCTATGTGAAAAATGTATGTCTCATATCTCATATATATATATATATATATATATATACACACACACACACATTAAAATGAAATTTCAAGTAAAAGTATCTATGAATCATTTTTTGTAAAATTCCTTGGAACACTGTTAGCCATGCAGTTAAAGGGCCATACTTTCTAGTGGCTGCTATATAGTGCATATATATGTGTTAGCCTTTGTGTGTGTATATATGTGTGTATACATATATATACTTATATATACATATATATTATTGATTCTAATAAATAACCAGAGAGAGACCTGCTACTTAAAATGGATCCTAACCCCTCATTTTCTTTGTCTACGTTTGGTTTTTCCTACCTGGCTTCTTGGGAAATTTAATTTGTGTGCTCCATGGGGTTGATTCTTTTACAATATTTTTACTGAGTTTACCTTTTTCAGTGCCATTTTTCTCATAGTTGTTATGATTGCAGTTTTTGGTGAATTTTCCCTCTTTGTGTTCTATTTTGTATTTCCCTAAGGCAGTGAGTCATTCTGGAAGTGTTGTGTAATTTGTTTTCTTCAGCAGATTTCTTGCCATGCATGTTCTGTGTATTTAGCTTCTTTCAACTCTCCTTCCAAATGTTGCTTTCTTCTGGTAATCACTTTCACCTCCTTCATTCAGTTCACTGTTTGATGGCTAAGGCTAGGATCTTTTTCTGTTTTATTCATTGTTATGTTCCAAATACATAGAAGAGTACCTGACACATACTATGTGTTCAGTACATACATGTTGAAGCCATGAATTAAAGTGAACATTTCCTCCTACTTAAGTTTTCTCTTTGTCTTGTTTGTGATGGCTTACCAAAATACTTACTATTACTTGGTCAAAACTCTTGAGTTTCTCTATTTATGCTACTGCCCTTTGTAGTTCTCTAAATGCACTACAGTTTTCTGTGCCTTTGTTATTAACTCAATAAAGGAAATTTTAATTATAACTCAGTAAAAAAATAAATAAATAATGGCAGCTTCAATTATAATTATAATTTTAATTTTGAATTAAAGACTTGAAATTAAAAACAGTGGATTAAATAGTTTTATTATTTAATATATGAAATATACTTTATAATTCCTAACATGGTTCATTGTTCTATAACTTTGTTCCTTATCACTCTCTTGACACCATTATAATTCAATAATGTTTGGTTTTCATCTATTCTCACCTCTCTAAAGACCTGATTATCCCAACAGAATTATAAATCCCAGAAAAAATTTGAAATAGCATAAACACACATTCATTTAAAAAGTACCAAACAAAATATGTTGGCCACTATAGCTTAAGTTAAACGTATATACATATAAATGCAATATCCATCTTAAATATATTTTGTAGTTCAGATAATTAGGATGTATTTATATCTCCTTAATGAAGATTTACCTATTCTCTTAATATGTGTTACTATATACCAGGAGAGATACAGTTGGGGTTTTTTTGTTTTGTTTTTTGTTTGTTTATTTCGTTTGTTTGTTTGTTTTAGTTTCTGTCTAACATGAGATGGAGGAGCCAGGTATAATCTCCATGTGAATTTCTATATGTCAATCTGGCCTAGGCTTACTTCTCTATACTGTATAGTTGGACCCAGTAACTATACAGACATAAAGTTGTTCCTAGCGTATACTGCCCTTCACAATTGATAGTGCTTTCCCAAGTTAAACACAAAGAGACTTTAAGTACAAAGCTGCCTTATAAAAACAGGGTAGTCAAAGTTCATGAACATGGTTATTTTCAAATTAATAAGATTGGCTAAACCCTTAACTCAAAGGACTTATCTTGTGGTGGAGATAAACAGATGAACAAAAATAAATAGATAAATTGTGTGATGTACCAGATAAGAACAAATGCTCTGGAGAAAAAATTAAAGGGACAGTTTGGGTTTCTGGACCTGAAGGTATGTGTTTGGAAGGGAATTTGATTCTCAGTAGCATGGTCATTCAAAACCTTAGTGTGAAGGTCTTCTTTGAGCAAAAAGTTAAAGAAGATCAGCAAGTTATCTATGTGGATTTCATGGGGTACAGTGTCATAAGTGGGGCTGGCTACATAATTTTGGGGGAGCAGTGTTAAATGAAAATGAGGACCTCTATTCAGTAAGCATCAAAGAAACTTTTCCTTTTCTCTCATGATCTGTCTTAACTTGCCATGGAGTTTTTATTTTCTATTTAATGTCACACCCAGTTGGACATGGGATACTTGATGTGGAAGTACCGACTCTCAAAAGCCCCTGGGGCTCAGTCTCATGACTTCTGTGCACTGACTCTCATCATTTCTACATCTAAGCCCCCATCAGGGGTGGAAGGTGGCAGTGGTTGCTGGGTAGGGAGAGAGAAGTGGGTGCTTGAGAATCCATTTGCGTACAGAGAGGAGGCGGAAGGCTGGATCTCACATGAGCCAAGACTCCAAGTCTATAACACATACACTATATTCCCATTGTACTTTATTTATAAAACATACATTCAAAAATAAAATTATTACTCATTTCAAAAGATGACTGTAAAGCACTAAACCTCAAGCCAGGGCTCACTTCTTATTATAGGGTCTGTGGGACTGCACTGGGTGCGCAACCATGAAGCCATCCCTGGTTATAGGCAGAGGAAACATCAAGTATAAAAGCCTTGTGGTCATTGTTAATACAGTGAACTTTATTCTCAGTGAAACAGACTGTGAGAGGTGATGGCATTATGGAACAGGATTGTGGTGATGAGAAGGGATTTGTTTCTTGATATGTTTCCAAAGTAGAGACCTCTGGTTTTACTGACTATCTGCATGTGGAGTATAAAAGAAAGAGAGGAGCCAAGAATAATTTTAAGATTTTGTTTCAAGGAATATTGGGGTTGCCATTCACTGAGTTTAAGCAGACCATAGGAGGGGCTTGTTTGGGAGGGGAAGTGGATGGAATCAAATATTTGGTGTTAGACATGTGAAACTTAGTTATTCAAGTAGAGATATATATTTGTTGACTATATCAACCATTAATCAACCATTGGAAATTTGAATCTAGAGATGAAGGGAGAAGTCAACGTGGGAGACATAAATTTGGACACCATCAGCATTAACATATAGATGGCATTGGAAGCTATGCAATTGAATCATTTCAGAAAAAAAGTAAATGAAGTTACAGAAGAGATACTAGAACTGAGTCCTGGAAAATTCGAATAATAAACAATCAGGAAGGTAAGAAAGGACAAAGATAGATACTGGGAAGGGCCAATGAGGAAGGTGGAAACAAGGAGAATATAGTTTTCCAGAAGCCAGTAGAAGAAAGTATTTACAGGGTAAAGGAGCAATCAGTTGATTCAAATACTACTAATAAAGACTTAAAGGGCTTTGACTTGACCATTGGTCTAAGCAACATGGGTGATACTAATAAATTTGGTAAGAGCATTGTCTATGGAATGGTTGGGAGAAGTACCAATGAGAGTTTCAGGAAAGAATAAGAGAATAAAAATCAGAGACGGGTGACTTTAGACTACTTTACAGAGTTTTTTTTTAATTTTTTTTTTTTTTAATGAATGGAAATGGAGAGTTGGATAGTAGCTGGCATAGAATTTTAGTGAGATTATGTGTTCTCATTTAGGAAATGTTCATTTTGATACCTGATAGGACTATAAGCACCTTGTGGGCCAAGGCCAGGCCTTACAGTTCTTATATATCACCTGGACATTATTCCAAATAGCAATTTAAGCAAGGTATAGAGTATTGTACCTATAGAGATGAAGATAGGAAAGTGTGCTGGGGCAGGAAGTGGTAAGTATTAACTATTTGAATATTGTTTAATGGTTTTAATCTTATCTTTTTCTTATTTATTTTTTATTTTTTTAAAGATTTTATTTATTTATTTTAAAGATTTTTATTTATTTATTTGAGAGAGAGAGAATGAGACATAGCACGAGAGGGAAGAGGGTCAGAGGGAGAAGCAGACTCCCTGCTAAGCAGGGAGCCCGATGTGGGACTCGATCCCCGGGACTCCAGGATCATGACCTGAGCCGAAGGCAGCCGCTTAACCAACTGAGCCACCCAGGCACCTGGTTCTAATCTTATCTTTATGCACTTACAAAAGCTGTTTTCCAAATGGAGTTCTACTTAAGAATATAATCCCATGTGTTATTATAAGCAGTATTTGTGTATAACAAGGTGTGAACACCAGCAATGTTGGCTGTGCTGTTTATAATGTGGAATATTATAGACATGATACATAAAACCATGTAGGTGACCCAGCTCAGGTTAGTAAATTAACTGGTGGTTAGTGGTGCTTTTAGAAGGCACCTACCCCTCTTCTCAGGGAAAGCAACAGCAGTGGGGGGAAAAATGGCGAAAGCTTTGTAAGGGTTAAGTGTTCCCAGCAAGTAAAGCTATAGTTCAATACAAGGCTCTAGTTGTAGGGAATACAGCACTACAAAGGAAATTCCATGGAGAAGCTCATTTAATCTGACCCAAAGGGCAGGGGATATGACATGTTAGGCATAAAAGATAAGGGATTTAGAGCAACACACCTGGGTCATAATGGTCGATAGAACCAAAAATCTTCATGTCGTTCCAGTGTGGTTTGGGGGACTGTGTAAAGAAGAATTACAAGGGATGTAAATATCCCAAAAACTATATTTCAGCAGACCTGAGAAAGGTCTGAGTTGATATTTATTTATTTATTTATTTATTTATTTATTTTTAGATTTTATTTATTTATTTGCTAGAGAGAGCATAGGCGAGAATGAGCGAGAGCACAAGCAGGGGGAGCTGCAAGCAGAGGGAGAAGCAGGCTCCCTGCTGAGCAAGGAGCCTGATGTGGGACTCGATCCCAGGACTCTGGGATCATGACCTGAGCTGAAGGCAGACGCTTAACCGACTGAGCCACCCAGGCGTCCCTGAGTTGATATTTAAACAGTGGGAAAATTCAGGGTTCATTTTATTCAGTTTGTGAAGAGTTTCTTATAGGAAGTAGCATTTAAGATGATAGGGGAAAAGTCATATTTTAGTAATGTTAAGTGTTTAGAATATGTTTAGAAATCCAAAAAAAGAAAAAGTCATACTAGCATATTCTAGTTAGTTGCATATCTTAACAAAACCTAGCTAAATAGCCAAGTTGCTTTGAACAAGCTGGTTCATCTCTCTGTGCTACAATTTCATTATTTGTAAAATGATAACCTGATTAGAAAAATCTCTGAAATACATTTTATCTCTCATATTTTATAATTTATAGTTATTTTAAAACCATTAATTGGAAGTAATTGAAATAATATTTCAATTGAAATAAATAATTTGAAATAATGGTCCACAGATGATCCTAATAGTGAGGAAAAAATAAGGATTTCAAATGGAAATGAGTAGTTCTAACTCAACATGTTCCATTCTAAATACTAATATATGTGTTCAAGTAAATTTATAGAAGGTTCTTTGAATCCTACCCAGTAAACCGTTAATTCACAGAACATAAAAAGAAATTAAGATGAGACAAAGGGTGTGGTTTAACGTGTGTTCTGCTTTTTGAGCTACTTGGTAAGGATATTTCTTCTGTGATTTGAAACTCATTTCCTTCATATTTCCATGAAAAAGTTATCCCTAGAGTTACTACCCTTACTTCCTTACTCAGTTTTCCCATGGGAAGGGATTCTGACTGAAAAGTTGGGGAGAAAAATGAGACATGTGTGACTCAAAACTTCTAGACCCCTTTTTGGGGTAAGTCTTCTCAGAAGAAGCATGGATTCTCATTAGTTCTTGAGCCTTGTTAAGCTTAGCTGAACAAGCCTTATCTTTCTGACTAGTTTTAAATTTAACCATTTGCCTTTGTCTGGGTGGCTAAATTTGCCATATTCACAGGTGAAGTATTAGCAAATGTTCGGAGCTCAGAGCCAAAGTTGAATTCATGCATTCACCAAAGAACTTTATTAATATAATAATAGTTTTACCTCCATCTGTCTAACTTCTATAACTACCTCCAACTGTTCCTGTATCAGGCAAGGAAAAGGAATATTAGTTATACAACCTCCGACATGTGTCTTAATCTTTCTTAATTCATTATCTAGCATGGAGTGAGCTCCATGGAGTATCCAGTTTAAATGTGTCCACTGAGTTTTCGAGTACTAATGGAGGACCCTGTAGAGTTTGCTTCAAAGAAGAAAACACATACTCAACCCTGGGCTTAGTCATCTTTTAATCTGAAGCAGTTTGTTCCATGCTAAACCTCTTTCTGCTTCAGCTCACCAGCATGAAACAAAAAACAGGAAGAGTAGAAAAAGGACATCTGAACAAGATAGCATTGTTACTTTTTGGGGGTTTTGTGATAGGTCTGTTATCTATTTCTTTCTACCTGTGGTACTGATAGAACTTAATTTCTGCTGTAGTCAGAGTGACCTCTGGATCACGGGTCCAGACTGAGTGAGTATACATTTTTTCAAAGCAGCAGTTTTGAGTAAAGTACATTTCAGAAAGGTATCTAACCTAGTTTGGAGACAGTCAAAGGAAGATCCTTAAGGATAATGATCTTTAAATCAAGACCTAATTTATAAAATATAATTTGGGATTTGGATTTCTGGGAAGAAAAGATGGTACAGAGGCAAGGCATGGCATGATGAGTTTACAATAGCTTGAGTTGAGAGAAACGCAGGAAAGAAAGTAGTGGGGCGCAAGGTGAAGCTTCAGCTGTGATGAAGCAAGGGCTGGCTCACCATGTTGAGGATGACAGGTGTAATTGATGGTGAAAGCTGCAAATGTTTTGAAATCACTCTTTATTTGGGGTGGGGGGAAAGGTTAATAGATGAACTGTTTTAAATGCATTTTGAAGGACAGATATAATTTCTAAAAGCACCAATACTCCTTTCTTCTTGATTTGCAATGTTCTATAATTTTAAATAAGTTTCTTTGTCTAGATATAGCATACCTCATTTATAAAAATGCTGATCTATGACAGAGACTTCTAATCTTTAAATAATGAATTTTAGTGATCCGTGAATCTAATTTGAAAGGTGCTATAACATTGCAACACAGTATAGTATTGTGATCTAGTTTAAAATATTCAGTATCATTATGCCTTTAAAATATTCTTAAGAATTAGGATGATTATACACGAGCATTTGCTGAGTGAGCCCAAGAACTTAAATGATTGCTTGGATGACTGACTCCAGCTTGAATTATTTCAGTAAAGATAGACCAAGGGAGAACGATGAAAAGTTTAAAATTTTCCAACCTCTGGAGGCAGCTGTCATTTCAGTTTATAATCTTTGTATAATGGGCATTTGAAGTGAATTCTGCTACTTTAACATTCCCAGCTGATGTGGAATATTTCTGGAGCCTTGCCATCATTCTAAATGTACAGCACAACCCTCTCTAGGATTCAAGAGTTGACACTTTTCACCTTTATATCCCCACTCAGAAAAGAACTGCAGAGAAGCATAGTACTTCATCATGGAATTATTTGAATTACATTTCCCTTAAGGAAAATATTTTATCAATCGAATAAGACAAATAACCAAATTTTGTTTTTTAATATACATATGAATGTAATTTGTACTGCATCACGAGTATCTTTCATATCAGCTCAGATCCTTATTGCTAACTAGGTTGCACACTTTCAATGATAAATATACAACCAACCCCATCACCAGTGTTGTTTCCTCATTATTCAGTACTTTCTGTGTATGGAGACAAAGTTTTACAGTTTGCTCTGCATTAAGGTGAATTATGGTACAACCTTCTGCATTAGCATATAGTCTTAATTTTAGGTCTTAGTATAAAAACATAAATGCCTCAGAGCCATTTCTTAAACCAGTAACTTTTGTCTGCCATTGTTATTCCCTTGTACACATAAAAAAATTCTTGTGCTAAAACAACATTGGTGTAGACTAAGAAATATTTTATACCTAACTTCAGCAGAAAAATACCAATGCCAATTCCTCTAGTACTTGAATACATTTTATTATTTTCCAAAGTAGCATTGTTGGCAGGAACTTGCAACTTGCATATCTTAATGGTCTTAAATGAATATTATTATGAATATTCATTGACGATTCAAATAACATCTTCAAATAAGTGTTCCATGGCTTTGTTTTCTAAGACTGGCTCTGACTTAACTGTTATACAATAAGATCTTGATGACTCTGCTTGTTAACAGCATCAGTCATTTCTAATATGTCAGGTTATTGTAACATGTACGGCCATAATTGGTCCATTAACCCCTGCATCTTACTTTCAGAAAACAATATAGATCTAGCTACAAGAGTCAACATTCAACTTCTTCCTAACACACATCTGTGACTAGTCCCTCTCAAATTTTTCTCTTGATGCTTCTCAATGCAATGTGTATGTGGCTCTACAGCACAAACATACAGAAATACTTTGGTGAATGAATGTTTTCATCCAGGGTTGTCATCTTACTGAAAATACACAAAGAAAAGATCTTTTAAATAAGGAGAATAGGTCACTTCTCTTCCCATACCACTACATTGGTTTAACGAGAAATGCCATATGAACTTATTTATTGTCCTGCTGAAATTAACTTTGTACCAGAATTAGGCAGTTCTTAGATTTCTTTAATATTCTATATGTACTCCCACCTACGGGACTTAGATTTTAACTGTGCCTCTTCCATAACAAGTTTGAATGACTTCTTTGTAATGTCTCCCACTTCAACTTTTTTTCAAGATGTAATTTAGAAATCAGCATTTGAGAGAAGCTTTCCTTAACTTCTCTAATTCACATATTTGGTTTTACTAACATTTATAAGTCCCTTGGATATGTGTCACAAATAATTATATGTTGTTCATTCTGGGCTATTTACCACTTGTTTGGAGTTTGCTAGTTGGTTTTCATAATTAGTCCATGGATTTTTAAGAAAGAAAACAAACCAAGTTTATACCTTTTATGTATCCCCTTATCTCAATTAGTTATTATTTGTTTATTTAGGCATTCAGTATTTGATCCAGTTTCCTTCAATACTGAGAGAGTAACTACATGGCTTGTGAGGGCTAATGTTTTGAGAAGCATTCAATTACACTTTCAGCCTCAGATAGAATTTACCTATGCAATGTCAAAATAGGCCATTATGGTTTCTTTCTATTAGAGAGCAAGGTGTAAATGGTGATTAATGCTACTCTCAGTGTTCAGTCCATTTTTGAAGAGTAACTGGCCAGAAACCTGTCCAGAGAGATTTGTTAATTTTGAGGATATACAAAACCTTTTTAAAAAGTGATCTTCCCCTTTTTGATTTGTTTGAAAATTGTTTTTCTTAGAGATGTATCACATATACACACATAAGCATGTACTATAGATAATGATTATTGCACAGTTTCTCCAACAGTAATAGAAATTCAGATTGTTTACACACAAAAATATTTAGTGGTATGATATTTAGAGGAAAATAATGTTGTGTTGTGTTTTAAAATATGAAAAACTGGGGTGCCTGGGTGGCTCAGTTGGTTAAGCAGCTGCCTTCGGCTCAGGTCATGATCCCAGGGTCCTGGGATCGAGCCCAGCATCAGGCTTCCTGCTCAGCTGGGAGCCTGCTTCTCCCTCTCCCTCTGCCTGCCGCTCTGCCTACTTGTGCTTTTTCACTCTGTCTCTCTGTCAAATAAATAAATAAAACCTTTAAAAATAAATAAATAAAATTTAAAAAAATATGAAAAACTATGATTTTGTTGGTTTCTGCCCTATAGGATTTTAGGGAACTCTCTTTTTAGTGTCATCTATCAAAATAAAGTCAGGAATTAGGACTCTAGGCTCAAAAAGAGCCTCTCGAGTTTGCCTAGGCCATGGTCAGGCTATAATTTGGGACATGAGTGTATGCAATGTAAGAAAGGGACAGAAAATATAAAAGAGAGTGTTGGCCTTCAATGACTAAGGAGGCAATAGAAAACATGAAAAGTAAAGGACAAATAGTCTAGTATGGTACACAAAATGTAAAATGAGTAAAAGTTCAGAAACTAAAGAAAACCTTCTCATAGTGTGAAGTTGTTTAGGGAAGAAAAAATATACCAGGTTTTCAATGGAAATCTTAGACATAGATAATTATAAATTGGATGTATATATATATATGTGTGTGTGTGTGTGTGTGTGTGTGTGTGTGTGTGTGTGTAAAAATAAAAATGAAGAGGTGGTGTATGATGGAAAAGCACAATATCCATAACTCTATAACATTTCTTGAAAGTCTGAAATGTCTAACTTTTGCAATTCAAATAAATATTCACATGCACACACAATGTCAAACTTGACAGAAAATTCTGGAACCACTATTATTTTCTTTTTGCAAAGTAATATAGCGGTAATGACAATTGAAAGTGTGAAGAAGGTTTAATAATATGCCAAGTAAGAAAATTGATAGAGTTTTTTTTTATAAAAATATAAATAGTTTTTTTTAAAAAAGCATAAATATAAACTAATACATATATACATCCTAGTAATTACAATTTAATTTCCCTGGAAAAAATAATGAAATAAAATTGAACAAAACAGATATGCTCTAATCGGATTGGTTAAGTGCTTTTTGTGTTTTAATAATTACTTTTTGTAGCAGTCTGAGTTTGTTGCTTAGAGGAACATTCTTGTAGACACTGCTTGAAGGAAGCTGTTCCCTTAATTCACACCAGATGGCACTATGGAACTTTTCCATTTTCCTCTTCCATCCGTAAGAGGCTAAGCAGAAATAAAAGAGATGAAGTGCAGTGAAACACTATTTTTGAGTAAATTTGTCTCTCACTTCTGTTTCCTAAGGTCAGCAGGCATTATTGTTTAATATATAACTCGGGGATATGACAATCTAATGTGCTTCCCCCTTTACAACTCTATAAGAAGTACAGATAAATATATAAATAGGAATCAGATTTCCTAAGAATTCCAGAAAGCCTTGGGTTTTTTATCTTATGTGTGTCATACCTACTTTATGGGCCTTTTAGAAATCCATCAACAAGGTGTAAGCACTAATAATATCTCAGGGTTCACATTCCTTGTTTTTGTATTTGCATAGCTCAATTGGACCTAACTGGACTACTTTATTAATTTTCAAATTTCGTGAATATATTTCATTTTTTTCAAATTTCATCAATATATTTCACTTATTCTTTCCTTCCTACCTACAGAGGATATGTAGACAAATTGAGATTTATAGGACCTTGTGACCATTTATTCTATTTCTTCATCTTATACATTTTCACAATTTTAATATTTTTTTTGTTTTTCTGTTTTCTGAAGTTGCATTGGAGAAATCACTGTAAGTTATGGTATTTTACAAATGATGAAACAAGATTCATGTAAAAAGGATATTTTCTTCTGTTTTAATTCACTTTTTTATATTTCACTGCTTTAATTTTTTTTCAAAAAGAAACTAGTCTGGGCGTAATGGAATAAAAAAAATCCATTTAGATTGCTGTGCCATGCATTTAAATATTAATATTTAATTAGAAACAACCCATTCCATGCAAAAGAACAAATAATACACATTTCCACTTTTCTGTAATTCAGTTGTGTCCTTTTATTTGTGCAAAAGTCTATCAATTTCAGGTTTTCAAGAAGCTGCCAAAATTATTTCATCTTAAAGAAATGTCTTAGCAAAATTTAAGGTCCAAATATCATTTTTTAAAAAAAATTATTTATTTATTTGACATAGAGAGAGCATAAGTAGACAGAGTGGCAGCCAGAGGGAAAGGGAGAAGCAGGCTCCCTACTGAACAGGGAGCCTGATACACCTCAATCCCAGGACCCTGCAGATCACGACCTGAGCCTAAGGCAGATGCTTAACTGACTCAACCACCCAGGGGCCCCTCAAATATCATTTTAACATAAATCATTCTCCTTTACTTCTTATAGAGATGTTTCAGACAATACAATGAATTACATGAAAATATTCTAAGCCACTATTTAAAGTAGATCTATTAAAACAATATTGCCATTATCAAATCCATAATTATAAGTTAATTAATAAAAGGTGTAAAATATGTATCCATTCACATCTAATAGAAATCTAAGCAACACAAAAATCTTTGACATTTATTTTTGTGCCCTAAAAAATAAAAGCTGTAAACATCTGTAAACCATAAAGAGACATGATAGAATGATTTTCCTTTCATTTGACATTCTATAAATAGGGCTCTATAATGAGAGCTTTTTAACATAAAAGAAAAGGCATGTGCTTATATGGATGTTTTGGTAGAATTGACTAAAGGTTACATGAGAAATAAGTTAATGGACTGAAGTTTATAGCTGTGTGTATAACTGTCAAATCTTTCTGTAAATTACCTTTCTCTTCTGCTGGCTGGAATGCAAAAATCCAATAAACTGTTAATAAAAATGGAAAGGTCATATGTAAATATCAAAGATCTTGAAAATGAACCAGAAAAGATGATAGTTTGCAGAAAAATATCATTTTATATTCTGTTTCACTGTATTCTAAATGTGATTGGGTTGCAAAGTGTGTTTTCAGGAAAAAAATGAGTAGGAAAAGTTTCTATTAAAAAGAGATTAGTTTTTCATCTGGTAAGAGGAGTTTGAGTACTAATTGGCTGTTGGTTTCTGCAACTTCAGAAGAATTGCAAACAATTAAACGCTTTGATATTTTCTCTGATTAAGCAAACTCTTAATAGGGCCTCGTGGAATTATTCTAGAAACACTGAGAAAGCACAATCTGTGTAGGGTGTGTGTTTGTGATAGAAGGTTCATTGCTTAGGGCTTAGGAAGCTCATCTTCTGTTTGTAGCCAGACACCTCACATTTTAGCAGTCACTGGCCTGGTCTGAGCTTGCAAAGAATTAGGGCCTAAAAGAACTGGAGCAACAGAAACTACTCTTCTCTGCCCTACTCCATTTATTCAAAGACAGAATAGTCCTTTTAAAGCCAATTTGAAAGTTGTAGCCTCATAAAGGGAATGCATTTAGGCCCAGGGAGAAGCTGAGTTTGAACACATGCTGCTTTTGATGAAGCCATGCATGGTGCCTCTTGATCTTCTATGTCTGTATTTTAAGAACTGTTCTGGTATCTGAAAAGAATGGTTGACAGAAGGGCAAAGTATGGGTTTTGGTCCTCCGAATAGATCCTTGAAAGAACAATTTTATTTTCCTTTCCTTTCTCTTTTTTATTTTAGCAGTGTCTAAACTCTAAAACTATTATACTGGATCAACATAAGAATCAAGTTTCACCAAGAGTATGAAGTAATAAGTAGCATTGATTGCTTGTGATGTCTTTTAGCTGAAGGGACTATTAATGCTGTATGATTTAGGTGAATATTCAGTTTCCTTTCTTTTTTTTATTTTTTTAAAGATTTTATTTATTTATTTGAGAGACCGAGCATGAGAGAGAGCATGAGAGGGAAAAGGGTCAGAGGGAGAAGCAGACTCCCTGCTGAGCAGGGAGCCCGATGCGGGACTCGATCCCTGGACTCCAGGATCATGATCTGAGCTGAAGGCAGTTGCTTAACCAACTGAGCCACCCAGGCACCCTCAGTTTCCTTTCAATGTTATCAGTTATTCACCAGAAGCAATGAGTGAATGGATGAATTTACTTAAGCCGATGCTTCATGTTTTCCCTAAATGATCTAAATTGCTATCAAAAGGTGAATGAATGGATGAATCTATTTCACTGGAAACATGTAGTGATTAAGATAAGATTCCCAAATAAATGTATAACATTCACATTTGGTATAAATAAGTTTGTTCCTTTCATTAACTAAAAGCTGGAAAATATGCTTGAATAACAGTGAAGGAAACTCGGGAAGGAGCCAAATATATTACCTGAGTGGGATTTTGAATTTCTAGAAAAGTTCCTTTCTGAATACATTATTTGCCATATTTAAATAACATTGGCTTAAGGTCAGATTTAAACTAAAAACTCTTTCAATTTAAACCTTTCTGATTCCCTGTGATCACTTTTCAATTAGACAATGAAAAACAATTTAGTGGATACTTAGCTTAATTGCTTTGCTTCTACTTTTTGGCCTCCAGAGTTCCACTTATGTTTTCTATGCAATATGCTTGTACAATTATCTGCCTCTTTAGAATGCGCATTTCCCATGATTTTGTACAAACAGTCTGATTCAATCACTGTTAAGTACTCTTTACTCCTTTTTTTCCTTTTAGGAGAGTAGGGTTCAAAGCATTTGCTTCTAAATTCTGGAATTAAAAGAAAACTGTAGCTTCCTATTAGTAGGAAAGAACAAGTCTGCATCAGTAAAGGATACTGTAGTTTATCTACATCGTTATGCTATGGAATGTTAAATAGAATGTCATTAAAATATTAAACAAAATGATAGAACAAGATGTTGCTAAATAATTAGTTAATTAAGTACATTATTAACCGATCCAAACTTGAAGTAAATATTTTGTAGTGTTGGAGTGTATTTCTATTTATGTCTATTTTTTGTCTTAAGTGTCTTGAGTGTGTATATCTCTCCATGGGCCAGGTTCTTTTGTCATTTTTTCTAGTAAACGCCAATAAGTTTTAAATTTGATAGGTTACCAATTTTTACACCTACTTATATGCAACTAGGTATATGAAAAAAATCTCAAATATGTTAAAGGTTTAAAAGCAAAATCAGTTTTATATGAATTCTGGTCTTTTTTTTAAGATTTTATTTATTTATTTGAATAAGAGAGAGAGCACAAGCAGGGGGAGCTGCAGAAGGAGATGGAGAAGCAGGCTCCCTGTGAAGCAGGGAGCCGTTGTGGCTTGATCTCAGGACCCCAGGATCATGACCGGACCCAAGGGTAAATGCTTACTCGACTGAGCCACCCAGGCACCCTGAATTCTGGTCTTTATTGTCTAAAAGTTTTCATTAGAAAATAGATTTGGTATTACTTAAAGAAGTTTTCTAAGTATCAAATTTTCTTACTATAGTAAGGTGTAGGATGATAAATGACATCTCATGATATTGAAAAATATAATTTTCAAAAATGTAGTATTTATTAAGGTTTTACTATTTAAAGTCATTTTACCTTGTTTACATCAACCTCATTCATCCATTCAGACTTTCAAGTATTAATTGGGAAAGAAGAGACAGTGTCTCCTGAAGGAATATTCTGTGCTGTAAGAGAGATAACAAGTTCTCCCTGTAGAAGAAACAATAATTGTACAGTGTGACAAGTATACTCTTACAAGATTTACAAGCTGTTTAAAAAAAAGTTAAGGTTTAGCATGAAAGCTAGACAAGTTTATCATTTTCTCCTTATTTTATTAGACATGTAAACTGAGCCCAGTAGCTCTGTACATAATTCATGAGGATTTCAGGAAATAGAGACGTCATTAACTTTTGTAGACCTCAGTTTTTCCCTTTGTAGAAGGAAGAGCTTTGGTTAAATTCTAAATGTTTTTTAAATGTACCCTTTTGTCATTTTATGACTTGTCCAGGAGCATGTTAGCGGACCTTAGAAATCAGGACTTCTGCTTTTTAGGATACTCATCATGTGCTCATCATTACCCTTTATTTCTCTTCCCAGATGCATTCAACCACTTCTTAAGGCTTAACTTTGTTCCTGCAATTAGACTCATCAAACCACTCATTCTTTATATTTCATCAACTCAGGTTAATTTCTCCCACCTTTATGATAATTTGGCATATATATAATATTTAATGTCTCTGCAGCAATTTATTTGTATATCAATTTTAATATCCAGGTAATGAGTTTATATTTAAATAGCTCTTTATTATTACATCGATATACCTGCATGATATATTTATGATTTCTTTACTTGTGTACATTTTTGTTTATTCATGAAGTTATTTAAGATCAGACTATATTACAGTTGAAATTCTCCTCATTCTAAGAATCAAACTAACCTGGGTTTAAATCTCAACGTGGTCCCTTACAAGTAGTAGTTGCTTAACTTTTGTTCTCTTATTTACTGAAGCTATTATAGTATATGGCTTAAAGAGTATTATGTGGTTTAAATATTTGTAATTATTATTATTTCACTAAAGCTTAAAATATCACTCTTTATTGATAGTATAAATTAGCTACCAAGTAGGAAACCAGCTAAAGAGATTTATCTGCTAACCCCAATAAAAAAGGGGGGGCCTAGGTGACTCAGCTGTTCAGTATATGACTTGATTTTGGCTCAGATCATGATCTCAGGCTTGTGGGATTCAGCCTGGTATTTGGCTCGACACTCAGCAGGCAGTCTGCTTGAGTTTCTCTCCCTCCCTCCATGCTCATGTGCTCTCGCTCTCTCTCTCTCTCAGATAAATAAATAAATCTTTTTTAAAGAAAGATCTCATGTAAAATCAGAATTATAAAAATAAATGAATATTCTAATATATTCATATAAAAATAATTTAACCTTTTTGATTGAGCGCTATAATTATGTTTTTTTCTATGGTGCTGTAGCTGTATTTTTGACCTCTTGGAGTTTATGTTTCTAGCACCAAAGTTCCACATTGATTTTTTTTTCTCTAGCTCTTCTTGTAATTGCATATCTTCAATGTTTCTTTCTATAAGAAAAAAAAAATGTATGAAGTTTGAACTACATGAAATAAGCCTGTAGTCTAATATGTTTTTTTGGAATGGTACCATTTTGTACTATGCAAATGGTATCAGTATCTCTGGGATATTTTTAGCTTTAGCTCAGACCACTTTCTCCTATTTCCTGAGCTAACACTACCACTTCTAGTCTTTAGCTGCTTTTTTTTTAAAGATTTTTTTTTTTTTTAATTGAGAGAGAGAGAATGGTAGAGAGAAAGCATGAGAGGGAGGAAGGTCAGAGGGAGAAGCAGACTCCCTGCGGAACAGGGAGCCCAGTGCGGGACTCGATCCTGGGACTCCAGGATCATGACCTGAGCCGAAGGCAGTCACTCAACCAACTGAGCCACCCAGGCACCCAGCTGCTTTGATAATGGAAAATTATTAGCAATTTGGAAAAACATGCTTTGATGGTAGCTAAGAAATAGACTAAATGCAAGGCCCATGAGTTTTTGTTCTACCCTCTTTTAAATGCCTTTGGAACCCAGGTCAAAATACTTACCTGTATATATCTAGTGAGTTTATCTATGTAATGAAATTGGTGAAATCATTCTTATTAGAGCACTTAAATTAGACGATGATAGAAAATTGATTCCAGTATTTCTGGGGGTTTGGTTTAGGATAATGTGCCTGGATAATTTAAAATTAATTGCTGATAATGTAAAAGAAAGTAGAGGAGGGGTGCCTGGGTGGCTCAGGCAGTTAAGCATCTGCCTTTGGCTCAGGCATGATCCCAGGGTTCTGGGATCAAGCCCTGCATCAGGTTCCCTGCTCAGAGGGGAACCTGCTTCTCCCTCTCCCTCTGTCTGCCACTCCCCCTGCTTGTGCTCTCTCTCTGTCATATAAATAAAAAATAAATAAAATCTTAAGAAAAAAATAAATTAAAAAAAGAAAGTAGAGGAGGGGACTGTGACTTTAAACTTTCTTGTTATTGTTTTATCATAGCACAGTAGCAAATGATCTTTTTTTGTGTTGTTGAAGAAATAGTAGAATCATAATATTAATAGCAGAAATGTACTCTTCATTTTAGATTTAGATCACTGGCATTACACGCTTGGAAAACTAAGGCAAGACAAAAATAAACCTGTTGATTTTCTTTTCCTTCTAACAGAGAATCTTGCGACAATAAAGAAAAGATAAAATTTCAGTGATGTGCCAAAGTCAAACTCCAAACTCCTTTGGCACAGTGATGTGCCAAAGTCAAACTCCATCCTACTTGTGGCTATGCCATATCTGAACTATATTTAGCAGCATTCCTGAAGCAGAACAATTGTTATGGCAAGACAAAGAAATGGGTGGGGAAAATGTAATGTCTTTGTATTTTTCCCTAGATATTAGAGGAATCATTATGTGCATTTATATAAATCATCTTTGACACTCTAGAAGCAGAATCTCTTAACATTGGAAATTACCTTAGATCTCATTTTATAGATGAACTCTGTGTTCTGTGTACCTAGTCATGATGATGAGAATGATATCAGTGTTTTCTCTATTGTCTATTCTTATACCAACTACTAAGGGTTCAGTGACTATTGATTTACCTATTGTTCTTTTGGTTCAGCTGCAGGCTGGGATTTCCAGCCATTGAGCCTACAAGTAAGGATACATAAAGAAAACCCTATGACTTACATCGACAAAGGCTTTGGAAAGGCAAAGGAAAGTAGACATTCTCACTAGCTAACAAAAAATAAAGTAACTACTATTTCTGTGTTTCAGTGGATTCAGTGGAATGAGTAAAGACATTTGTCTATTTTCTTCAGAGTTACTGAGAACTTAATCATGCACTTATATTGAACTGGACAAATGGGAAGAACAAAGTAAAACTTTAGTTACACATGCTTACTTACTTATATATACAAAAGTAAGAGGTGAGCACAGGGGTTTAAATAAGGTTGACATGAAGTAGCAGAGTTGACAGAGCAAAACAACTGTTACACTGAAGCTTGCAGCTTTTGGCAGCTTCAAATTTGTTCAGAATTCTAGAAGCGTGGACCTACATAGCAACAGCAAGGACTACCTTAAGAACATCCTTGGAGTAGTCCAAATGAAGAACAATAAGATTCTTTTTTTTTTTTTTTAAGATTTTTATTTATCTGTCAGGGAGAGAGAGAGAGAGCACAAGCAGGGGGAGCAGCAGAGGGAGAGGGAGAAGCAGCTTCCTCACTGAGCAAGGAACCCAATGTGGGACTCAATCCCAGAACCCTGGGATCATGACCTGAGCTGAAGGCAGACGCTTGATGACTAAGCCACCCAGGCGTCCCAACAATGAGATTCTAATAAGAATTACTATATCATGGAATTGGTCTTTACCCTCCTGTTTTTTTCATATATCCCCAGGGGCTCCTTCCAAACTATTATCATGACACTTACAATACACTATTTTGTCAATATATTTCCTTGTGTCTCTTAATTTACAGCCAAATGAGTTAGGGCAGGTATTGTGGTAATAAGTTCTGTAGGCCCAGTATATGTTTAATCTTTAGCACATAAAAGGCAGTCAAAATCTATATGGTAAATTAAGAATATTACCATTTTCAGTCTAATACTTTGTATTGACGTGGATGAATTTTCATCCAGAAATAAGTTTTGAAGCATTCTATTAAACATATTTTAAATCTTAGTCAATTTGCTATACAATATAAACTTTTTCACTTTGCCATTTTCTTTTAATTTTCAGTCTTTCAAAGTCTTTAATTACATGTTCAAAAAAATTTAGTATTATTATTGTATTTTTAATTATTTACCTGTTTATACTCCTTGGCCATTCTTAGGTTTCCTTTTTGGGCTAAAACTATGTGCCATTTTCCCAGCCCAAATTTGTCAAATATATTTTATCATTTTTCAGTGGTATCAACTGTTATCACCGACAAAAATTAGTGCTCACTGACATTAAAAAAAAATGTCTATTTTATTTGGGATTAGATAAAATTATCCATCAAGGTAAAGTCATTTTCTGGGACTTATTTTTTTAAAAAGTTGTCTTAATAATGTGGTATCATTTTTATATAATATTCCTCACCTATTTTTCAGAACATGGTATTGCTATGCATCCAGTCACTCAAACAAGAAAAGTAGTCACCCTTTCAACTTTCTTGTAACTCAAACTCCTATATCTAATTCATCACCAAATCTCTTATAATTTTCCTCTAAAATATATTGTAAGTGACCCTTTAAAGCTATACCTTTGCTACATAAGCACCAAATTACTGTAATATTCCACATTCTAGTCTTTTCCTCTCATCCATTCCAGTGACTGTAAACTGAACCCAAAGTCTTTTTACCCACCCCCAAATTCCTAAAACTTAAAATATTTCAAAGATTCTGAGGTGCCAGTGGCTATCAATCATGTTAGAACTGCCACACCTTGTGGAATATGAAGAGAAAAGCCTAAATAAGAGGCATTATTGAGTTTCACATAAGAATACCATTAAAGAATATTTATCAGCATTTTTTGTAAGGCATTTTTCTGATGACTTGAGATAATTTTGTTTACAACTTCAATATCAATACTAGTTGTGCATATTTGTTTATATTGGTCTTCCTAACTACACTTCAAGTTCAGGAATGCCAGTTATCATTGTTAATGTAAGGATGAGACAGAAATGGCACTTAATGTGGATCTGCTGTCAGGCATTTCTTCTGTCTGCTATACTAACTTCAAAAATAATAATAATAATTCTTAAGGATTCTTCCTGACTACTGACATCTTCTATCTATATTACTATTGCTTTAATTTTCCTTTAGTATCCCTTTAATATCTTTAGAAGCTGTATTTATATCACTTTTCTTTCTTAATACTGGTAATTAGTATCTATTTTTTATGATCAGTTTGGCTACTGGCTTATCAGATTTATAGATCTCCACAAAGAAACAGTTTTTAGTTTTACTAATTTTTTCTATTTTTGGGTTGTTTTCTACATCACTGATGTTTAATTCAAATTTGTATTGATTTAATTGTAGATCCACAAGCTATTACAACAAAATGGAGATCCCATGTGTAGTTTGTTCATCGCCCCATCACCCCAGTGATGAGTTGTTGTAGTTGAATCCTCCCTACCTGTGGAAGATCAGGAACGTTGCTCCACTTGGTACTTGTGGTAGAATTACCCACTATTGGTGCTCCCTAGCAACATTCTAGTCTGGCAGTAGGAGGGGCATATTACACATTTGAAGACAAAGAAACTTCTAAGACCAGGCTGTTTATTGCAGGATTCTCCACTATCCAATCAGCTCAAATGTTTTTTATAAGTGTGTTTTCCTTGATGACTCTATTTAAATAGTAATGACACTTGTGGACATTGCTGCTACAAACATCGGGGTGCATGTACCCCTTCGGATCCCTACATTTGTATCTTTGGGGTAAATACCCAGTAGTGCAATTGCTGGATCATATGGTAGCTCTATTTTCAACTTTTTGAGGAACCTCCATACTGTTTTCCAGAGTGCCAAACTGTGGAAAGAGCCAAGATGTCCATCGACAGATGAATAGATAAAGAAGATGTGTTATATATATATATATATATATACACACACACACACACACATGCACACACACACATGATGGAATATTATGCAGCCATCAAAAGGAATGAGATCTTGCCATTTGCAATGACGTGGATAGAACTGGATGGTGTTATGCTAAGTGAAATAAGTCAATCAGAGAAAGACAGGTATCATATGACCTCACTGATATGAGGAATTCTTAATCTCAGGAAACAAACTGAGTGTTGCTGGAGTGGTGGGGGGTGGGAGGGATGGGGTGGCTGGGTGATAGACATTGGGTAGGGTATGTGCTATGGTGAGTGCTGTGAATTGTGCAAGACTGTTGAATCACAGATCTGTACCTTTGAAACAAATAATGCAATATATGTCAAGAAAAAAAAAGGAAGAAGATAGCAGGAGGGGAAGAATGAAGAGGGGAAAATCAGAGGGGAGACAAACCATGAGAGACGATGGACTCTGAAAAACAAACTGAGGGTTCTAGAGGGGAGGGGGGTGGAGAGATGGGTTAACCTGGTGATGGGTATTAAAGAGGGCACGTTCTGCGTGGAGCGCTGGGTGTTAAACACAAACAATGAATCATGGAACACTACATCAAAAACTAATGATGTAATATATGGTGATTAACATAAAAATAAAAAATTAAAAAAAAGAAAAAGAAAAAAACTAATGATGTAATGTATGGTGCTTAACATAACAATAAAAAAATTAAAGAAAAAAATAAATAGTAATCACTCAACCTAGTAATATTTATCCCTTTTATTTGCTTATTTTTCCTCAGAGAACCTATCAAAATTAAAAAAAAAATTATCTATGTTATTTGTTTGATGACTGTTTCTCTATGATAGAATTTAAGCTCATTTAAGGCAGGATTTTTCTTTTTTACTCTTTGAATCACTGTTCTCCTTTCCATACCAGGAAGAGAGATAAATATACAATTTTTTCACAAAAAGAAAGAAAAAATGTGGGCAGGAAAGAATCAGTTAACTAAGAGGAAAAAGATAAGGAGGGAAAGGAAAAAGGATAAGAAAGAAATAAAATAGAAAGAAGCAATAAAGGATTGAAGGAAGTAAGAAATAAAGGGTAGATGTTGGGATCACAAATATGGAGATAGAAAAATATATACTTTAAGATCTGAAGCTTATTATCCTTGGGACTAAATTTTTCAACATGTTGACATGCTGTTTTTTGTTTTTTTTAAAGATTTTATTTATTTATTTATTTGACACACAGAGAGAGATAGCGAGAGAGAGAGAGGGAGAGAGCACAAGCAGGGGGAGCAGCAGGCAGAGGGAGAAGCAGGCTTCCTGCATGAGCAGGGAGCCCGATGTGGGGCTCGATCCCAGGACCCTGGGATCATGATCTGAGCTGAAGACAGCGGTTTGACCAACTGAGCCATCCAGGTGCCCCAACATGCTGTTTTTAATATACTTAAAACTCATAGGCTTCTATTCTATCCTTTCAACTAGAAGAGAATATGGGGTCAAGTGAGGACTGTTGTTGATGCTGCATCTATTTGATTGGGCTTTCTGGAAACAGATTCTGAAGACTTTCACATAATGGTTTGCTGAAGAGGGACACAGGAACTATACCTATAAGAACTCAGAAAGAAAACAATGAGCAGAAGCTATCAATCAATGCAATTGCAACTGAGACCTCAGAGTTCGGATTTGAGATATTTCTTCAAAGTGGAAGAAATCCCCTTCTTGATATTGACCACATGTTGGCTCTGGGAGGGGAAATAACTGTGGATTAGGAGCTACCTCAGAATAAGGGCAATTCTGAATGGGTAAGTAATAATCTATCAGTAGCTGATATTCCCTTTGGCTAAGGGATAGATGTATCAACCCTAAGGAGGGTATCTGCAACCCTGGTGAAAATATTTGGACAGAGAAATAAAATATTCACTCATTGTGTGGGATTTTTTCCAGTGTTATGAAGCTGTAATTGACATTATAACATTGTATTGACATATATAACACAGTAAATTGCATAAATTTAAGATTTACAGTGTGATGATTTCATACAGGTATATATTATTATATATATAACAAGAACAAGAAGAAAAACCAAAAAAAAAAAATCAGAATTGAAAGAGAAGACATTACAACCAATACCATAGAAATACAATGGATCACAAGAGACTACTATGAACAGTAAGTCAAAACTGGATAACCTAGAGGAAATAAGTAAATTCCTAAAAGCAAACTACCAAGACTGAATCTTTCAACTCATAATTACAATTTTATTGTTACTGTTATGGTAAGAGCATTTGAGATTTGCTCTCCTGGCAATCTCCAAGTATACTATATGGTATCGTTAACTGTAGTCACCGTACTATACATTAGATCCCCAGAACTTAATGATCTTAGAGCAGAAAGTTTGTAACCTTTGACACAACTGATTTCTTTACATTGATTTTTGTATCCTGTGACTTGACTGAAATTGTTGATTAGTTCCAACAATTTTTGGGGGGAACCTTTAGGTGTTCTATATATAAGATCATATCATCTGCAGAGACCATTTCACTTCTTTCTCTTTTAATTTGGATGTCTTTTACTTTCTTGCCTGATTATTCTGGTTAGGATTTTCAGGACTATATTGAATAGGAGTGGTGAGAGATGGCACCTGTCTTATACCTGATCTTAGAGGAAAAGCTTTCAACCTCTTACTGTTAAATATGATGTTAGTTATGGGTTTGTCATATATGTTTCTATTATGCTCAGGTATGTACTTTCTATACCAGATTTATTAAGAGTTTTTATCATGAATAATGTCAAATTTTGTCAAAATTTTTTTGTATCTTTTGGGAGAATCATATAATTTTTATCTTTTATTCTATTTATGTGGTATATCATATTAATTAAATTGTATACATTGAACCATCCCTGCATTTCAAGGATAAAACCCACTTGGTCATAGTATATGGTCCCTTTAATATGTTGTTGAATTCAGTTTTCTAGTATTTTGTTGAAAATTTTGCATCTATATTCCCCCTACCAAGCTTGCCTGTTGCATCCTCACTGGCTTTGATATCAGGGTTATGTTGCCCTAAGAAACAAGTTTGGTAGTGATCTCTCCTCTTCAGTTTTTTGAAGAGTTTAAGAAAAACTGGCTAAAATTCTTTAAATGTTTGCTAAAATTCACCATTAAAACCATGTAGTCCTGAGGTTTTCTTACTGGGAGGTTGAATTACTGATTCAGTCTCCTTAGGCATTATCGTTCTATTCACATTTTCTATTCTTAATGATTCAGTCTTGGTAGTTTGCTTTTAGGAATTTACTTATTTCCTCTAGGTTATCCAGTTTTGACTTACTGTTCATAGTAGTCTCTTGTGATCCATTGTATTTCTATGGTATTGGTTGTAATGTCTTCTCTTTCAATTCTGATTTTTTTTTTTGTTTTTTCTTCTTGTTCTTAGTTGGTTTAACTAAAATTTGTCAATTTTGTTTATTTTTTCAAGAAACCAACTTTTTTGGGTGCCTGGGTGGCTCAATCATTAAGCGTCTGCCTTCAGCTCAGGTCATGATCCCAGGGTCCTGGGATCGAGCCCCACATCTGGCTCCCTGCTCCACAGGAAGCCAGCTTCTCCCTCTCCCACTCCCCCTGCTTATATTCCCTCCCTTACTGTCTCTCTGTCGAATAAATGAATAAAATCTTTAAAAAAAAAAGCTTTTCTGTTGATCTTTTCTATTCTTTCTCTGGTCTATATTTCTGTTCTGATCTTTGTTATTTTCTTTCTTCTAACATTGGGCTTAGTTTGTTCTTATTTTCTACTTCCTGGAGGTATAAAATTAGTTTGTTCATTTGAGATCTCTCTTTCTTTTATGTATGTTTATTGCTATAAGCTTTCCTCTTTAAATTTTTATTGTTATGTTAATTACCATACATTACATCATTAGTTTTTGATGTAGTGTTCCATGATTCATTGTTTGTGCATAATACCCAGTGCTCCACACAGAACGTGCCCTCTTTAATACCCATCACCAGGTTAACCCATCTCTCCACCCCCCTCCCCTCTAGAACCCTCAGTTTGTTTTTCAGAGTCCATCCTCTCTCATGGTTCGTCTCCCCCTCC
>NW_027397066.1:28252987-28400173 GCF_003265705.2 Callorhinus ursinus | reverse complement strand
TTCTTAACATATATTGCATTATTTGTTTCAGAGGTACAGATCTGTGAGTCAACAGTCTTGCACAATTCGCAGCACTCACCATAGCACATACCCTCCCTAGTGTCTATCACCCAGCCACCCCATCTCTTCCACCCACCCCCACTCCAGCAACCCTCAGTTTGTTTCCTGAGATTAAGAATTCCTCATATCAGTGAGGTCATATGATACCTGTTTTTCTCTGATTGACTTATTTCACTCAGCATAACACCCTCCAGTTCCATCCACGTCATTGCAAATGGCAAGATCTCAAGCTTTCCTCTTATAATTGTTTTTGCTGCAGCCTGTAAATTTTGGTATGTTATGCTTTTTGTTTATTTGTTTCAATATATTTTTATTTGCTTTTTGATTTGTTCTTGACCAATTTTTTTAAAGATTTTATTTATTTATTTGTCAGAGAGAAAGAGAGAGAGCACAAGCAGGGGGAGTGGCAGGCAGAGGGAGAAGCAGGCTCCTCTCTTGAGCAAGGAGCCCAGTGTGGAACTCGATCCCAGGACCCTGGGGTCATGACCTGAGCCAAAGGCAGCTGCTTAACCGACTGAGCCACCCAGGCATCCCAACCCATTGTTTGTTCAGGAATGTATTGTTTAATTTCTACATACTTGTGAATTTACTAGTTTTCTTCTTGTTATGGATTCTAGTTCTTTATCATGGTGATCAAAAGATACTTGGTATGATTTTAATCTTCTTAAATTTTTAAGATTTCTTTTGTGAGCTAACATGAGACCTCTTTTGGACAATATTCCATGTACACTTAAGAATGTGTACTTTGCTGCTTTTGGATGGTGTTCTGTATATATGTTAGGTTCATTTTATCTAAAGTATAGTTCAAGTCCAGTGTTTCCATTTGATTTTCTGTCTGGATGATTTATCCACTCCTGAAAGTGGAATATTGATGTCTCCAATATTATTGTATTGTTGTCTATTTCTCTCTTCAGATTTCTCCCAAACACTCCCTGCCTCCTGGTAACACAGCACCCCTCAGTAATTCTTGATGAGACAAGATAGAAGCATCTTTTTAGCATTGTCCATCAAAGCTGGGCAGGCCTGATACTCATTCACATATTCTCATTTGTCCTTGTAGGAGAAATCACAGGTCAAGATGGTCTCTCATGGGTAGATGATGACAAAATTTGCTATAGCTGGTCTGCAGGCCACCTCAGGGTCTACAGTCAAGACTGAGGTCTATATGCCTATAATCCAACTCATAAATGGGTGTGATTACCCTTAGGTCCCTTGGTGTATGTTGCTGGTGACAAAACCAAAGCCAGACCGGACTAAGGCTAGATCCCCAGGAATACAGAGCTGTTTCTAGGCACAAGTCAACTGCTTGAGTAGGGGGCTTCTTTTTCAAAAGGGCTTTTCTCTGTCAGACTACATTAGGCTTCATAATCTCCACCTGGATCTCAAAGCTCCTACAAAAGCATTTCTGTCCATGGATGGATACCAAATTATTGTTGTCAAGGGGGACATACATGTGAAGGATGTCTGATTCGGCCATCTTGCTAATATTACTCCTGATTGCATCATTTCATTCTTTGTACTTCTCTGGGTTGTCTTGTTCTGGAATAATGGCTGTTCTCAAATATCTGAGTGATCTGGGATGCTTATTAAAAATACATATTTCAGTGGGGCACCTGGGTGGCTCAGTTGGTTAAGTGTCTGCCCTTGGCTTGGGTCATGATCCCGGGGTCCTGGGATTGAGCCCCGCATTGGGCTCCCTGCTCAGTGGGGAGTCTGCTTCTCTTTCTCCCTCTGCCCTTCCCCTCACTTATGCTCTTTCCCTTTCTCTCTCTCAAATAAATAAAATTTAAAAAATAATACATATTTCAGGTAAAAATACATATTTTAGGGATTCACAGAATATTTCATAAATCATAAATTCATAGAATCAAGATAAAGAACCACATTTTTAATATGCATCAAATAATATTGACATAGGTGACTAATGGTTTCCATGGTTAGGAAGACTGATCTCCACTGTGAACTCAATGAAGGCAGATTGAATCTTATAAATCTTGTTTCTCCATTTACAGATACATAATAACTTATTAATAAACATTTATTTTTTACTGAATAATTGTTTATCAATGATAATACATCAATCAATGTCAATTGGCAAAAAAAAATTTGTTATTGATGCAGACATCATTTTACTGTGAAACTCATTTCATTCAGAAATGGAATTACAATCTTTTATTTTGATAGATGCAATACATTACTGTGAGATTATTAGCAATGTGTTTGTGCTGATGTAGATAGAAAAACATCAACCTTTTATTCATAATTGCCAAAACTTGGAAACAACCAAAATGTCCTTTAGTAGGTGAATGGACAAATAAATTGTGGTACATGCAGACAATGGAATATCATTCAGTGCTAAAAAGAAATGAGCTATTAAGCCATGAAAAGAGATGAAAGAAACTAAATTATGTATTACTAAGTAAAATAAGCCAATCTGAAAAGGCTACATACTGTATGATTCTAACTATATGACATTTGGGAAAAGGCAAAAATATGAATAAAATAGTAAATAGATCAGTTGTTGTCAGGGATGGAGGGTGAAGGGACAAATAAGTGGAGCACAGAGGATTTTAGGGCAATGAAAATACTTTGTATAATACTATAATGATGAATATGTCATTATACATTCATCCAAATCCATAGAATATATAACGTTAAGAGTGAATTGTAATGTAGACTATGGGATTTGGCAGATTATGATATGTCAATGTAAGGTCACCTATTCTAACAATTGTGCCCTTATAAAGAGGGATGTTGATAATGGGGAAAACTATGTGTGTGGGGGGTCATGTGGTATATGGAAAATGTCTATACTTTCAGTTTTGCTGTGAGCCTAAAACTGTTCTAAAAATGAAATCAAGAGAAAAAAAGAAGAGTAGAGAGTAATGGGGAGGAGAAGAAGTTGGAAAAGCTTAAGCTTCCTTTCACACACAGACCTTAGCTGAGGAGAGGAGAAATGTTTTGTTATATTTAGTTATGGCTTCTCCTATGGAATCTTGTACTGGAAACTTATTAACTGAATAGTGATTATATTAGTTTCTAGAATGACTGCAAGAATATAATGTAAGAATAAGCTGAAAAGACATAGGACCTGCCATGTTTTTGTGGAGAGGCAGGAAAAAATAACCCTTATTGAATAAACTTTATAAAGAGATTCTCAGACTAGAATAAAGTTACATTTTTTATTTAAAAAACAACCCTGACCAATATTTTTCCCACTCTTAGGCCTTTGGTAAAAACAGTACATCTCATTGGTTATTAGATGCATTTACTATTTTTAGCAGGAAGTCTTGTGAATGTCATTTCCTCTAAATGCTTGCTCAAAACCTTACAGGCAAATATTTATGAAATGTAGATAGCTAGCATAAAATACATACTTTCTGAAAAATAACATTATTTCATATGGTATATATGTGTGTTTATCCTTGCTGAAGTAATTCACACTTTTAACAGGTAACATTAGAGATGAGTAAATCCTAGGCCGGGAAAGACCTTAGAGGATATTTCTATTCTAGGTCTCAGGATTCAAAAACAACTAATAGACTTCAGGAGATAGATTCAAAAGTTGCACTCCCAACCTGAGTTGAAAACAGGGCATATTTATGTTTTGTCTTGGAAAACCTATTAGAATGCCTGAAATCTAAGACTTATTTCAAAGGTTCACTGACACCGTTCACTTTGTTATGTCTTCCATCTTATTCTTGTTTTCTGCATTTTGCCTTGAGATTTATAGTAAGCATCATCTTTTTTTTTTTAAGAGAGAGAGAAAGAGTGCATGTGTGAGCAGTGTGGGGGGAGGAGCAGAGGAGGAGGAAGAGAGAGAATTTTTTTTTAAGATTTAATTTATTAATTAAAAGAGCGAAAAGAGAGCACAAACAAGAGGACAAGGGGAGCTGCAGAAGGAGAGGGAGAAGCGGAACCCCTGCTGAGCAGGGACCCCCCCCCAACACAGGGCTCTATCCTAGGACCCTGGGATCATGACCTGGGCCAAAGGCAGACCCTTAAACAACTGAGCCCTCCAGGTACCCTAAGAGAGAGAATCTTATGCAGGCTGCATATCCAGCATAGAGCCCAATGTGGGGCTTGATCTCACTACTCTGGGATCATGACCTGAGCCAAAATCAAGAGTCAGACACTTAATCAACTAAGCCACCTAGATGCCTCAGTAAACATCATCTTTTAATTTTTAAGAGACTGTTTGAAATTAATTAGGATAGTACTAAGAACACCAAGAATTCCTGGATTTTCTTCCTATTCAGAGTAATTATTAGTTCTTAATTATTGATTGAATAGGACAAAAGCCTTACAAAGCAGAAAAATAAAAATATGAATAGCAATAAAATAATCTGTGACTTTTTGTAACCAAAACCAAGTCCACCATATCACTAACTCTTCAAACTCATGGTCGTATTTTTGAAACCCTGCAAAATATTTTACTACATTTTCCTCTTCTTTTGAAGTATATTGTCGTGGCAACATCACATATCAATTACAATAACATCATCTTTCATCTGTGGCTTCAATTTATATTTCTAGACCTGAACTTTATTTCAGGCACTCATTTTTTCATTTACTGAACAGACGTTTATTCAGCACCAGATACACATGCATGTGGGCTAAAAATGTTGTTTGCTACCATGTAACTTACATTGTAAAGGGAAAGATAAAAAAATAAATAATATATATGTATATCTAGTCATTTAATATTTATATAATTTAATAATACATTGTATAGACCACATATTTGTGTCCCCCTCAAAAATGCACATGGTGAGGACCTAATTCACTATGGGATGATTCTAGTAGTTGAGGTCCTTGGGAGGTAACTAGGGTTGGAGCCAATCCTGACAGCTGGACCCTTTGATGGGATTAGCTCTCTCTCTCTTTTAAACTCTCTTTTTCTCGGTCTCTCTCTGTCTCTCTCTTGGTGCTACATGCTCACACAAAGAAGAGGTCATGTAAGCACACAATGAAAAGAAAACAGTCTACAAATCAGGAAGAGAATCTTCATTGCGAACCAAACTGGCCACACCTTGATATGAGGCTTCCCAATCTCCAGAACTGTGAAAAGTTTCCATTAAGACACAGTCTATGATATTTTTTTTTTTATAAAAGCTTGAGCTGACTAGGACATATGTGTTCATAATGGTAATTGTGATGAGTTGTGATGAAAATGCAGAATGCTGAGACATTTACCAATAAGACAAAACATAGTTTATGGGGTTTAAGAGAGCTTTCTTAGGATTCCCTGAAGAATTAATGTCTCTTCCTGGACTACAATATGAGAAAAAGTAATCCAGATAAAGAAATTGTAGCTAAGTCAAGTCATTGTGTATGTATCAATTAGTAAGTATCATGACCATAATTGTTTTTCAAAGACCATTCTTTTTCTCTCTATTCTTTCTTTTTCTCTCTACTCTCTTTTCCCATTCTTCTATTTTGAAGAATGAGTTTTAGAGGATCAAAACTAGAAGCATGAAGCATATAGGTTAGGTGAGAAATGAGAGATGATTATGGCTTTCTTCACAGTGGTAATTGAAGTAGTAGGTTTTATTAGATGAATTTCAGATATGTTTGAAGCTAGAGATAAAATAAACTGATAATGGATTTGATGTAGTTTTGGAATATAGGTGAAGTTTAGTGGAGTGGGGTCCGGAGCCAGTGGCCAAGAAAGAATTCTTGAGATGTCTTCGGTGCAAAAATGTGGTTTTATTAAAGCACATGGGACCCATGGGCAGAAAGAGCTGCTGCACCAGGGTTCTGTGGGGTGGCTGATTATATACTTGGAAATTGGGGGAGATAAGGAAAAGGGAGGTTTCAAAAGGATTTTCATGTTAGAGACTCACAGATATCAGAAGACTTACCATCGTCAAGTTCAGGTTGTCTTTTCCTCTAGCAAGGCATTAATATTAAGATAGTTGGAAGTTTCCTGGGAAACTCACATATCCCACCCAGAAGTGGGGTGCGGGTGAGGTTGCAGGGTATCAGCTTGTGCTTTGTCCTTAGCTAGCCTTCTGCTCCCTCATCAGATTGACATAAGAATAAAAGAATTATCTAAAAACTAAACATACATGTATGGCTTGAGAAATTGTGTAGCTCATTGTGGAGTTTTCTAAAGAGCATTCTCAGACTGGGAGGATATAGATTTTGGAAAGTAATCAGTAAGCCTTTGGGGCCTATGTTAAGTTTGAGATGGCTGCTAAACATCTAAGATAAGACATCAAGTGGGCACATTTGAATATGCATATCTGGAATTTTGTAGAAAAGTCAGTGCTGAAGATTCACACTTGAATTATAGATTATACTTATTTTAAAATCCAGGAAACTGAATGCATGCTCATTGGATTGCATATAGATAAAATAGTGAGAGAAAACCCAAGATGCATCCTAGGTTTTATGTCAGGAGAGAGGGAGTAGCTAACAAAAGAGAAAGATCAGGAGCTGTCAATAAGATAGGAAAAACCCATGAAATGTAGGGTAAAAGAAGACACCCCCCCAAAAAAAGAGAGAATGCTATCAATTTTCCTAAATATATCTGAGTTTAAAAACAAAAAAAATGAAAAGATACTTGATCATTGAGTTTAGAAAGCTAGAAATAATGGACACCATTGAAGAGAAGAACTTCAATGGAACCGAATAGAGAAATAGTAGAAAATTGTTATGGAGACAAGAGAAAAAAATTGTTACAAGACAAGAAGTTATTTGAAAACAACAGTGATGCACAAGAAGATGACCTACCCAAACCCAAACCCTCAACATACAGTAGTGCAAGGGAAAACAAAACAAAACAAAACAAGCCTTCACATAAAATGGCTTCAGGGAAATCAGTCATTAGAAGAAAGCCAACACTGAAGTTACAGTAGGAGGTAAAGATGAGAGGAACATATAAAAATTGAATATATGGACAAATTTGTTGATGAGAAAGGAATTTTAGAAAAGAGAAATGTAGGGATTTGTATCATATTATTGGATGTGTAAGATAATGTGCCAGTGAGAGTCTGGGCTGGGTCTCTGGTTGTTATAAGGTAAATAGGTACATGAATCATTGCAGGGCTCCATGGAAATATATGTATTAAAAAAGGAATGTGTTCTAGGGAATTCACAAATAATGACATTAAGGTTACAGATGTTGATTACAGCATTATATTTAAAATAACATTTGACTCTTTTATGAGGCCTTCCATAAGCCTCTTCTGCCCAGGTTTCATTGTTACCTTATATGTTCCTATATAGCCATATACGTATCTCTGTTCTACCAATTATTCTGTTCTACCAATTATTCTATTTTCTAATTTTCTATTCATTTATCTTTCTCTCCCACCTTATCTTTGAGGGGAGAGATTGTGTATAAAATATCTTTAGATTCTGGGTACATAAAATGGTACTTAGGAAGTGTTGGGATATTGGAATATAGGTGAGGTTCAGTGGGGTGAGGTCCAGAGACCAAGAAAGAATTCTTGAGATGTCTTTGATGCAAAAAGGTGGTTTTTTGGGGTGCCTGGGTGGCTCAGTTGTTAAGCATCTCCCTTTGGCTCAGGTCATGATCCCAGGGTCCTGGGATCGAATCCCACATCGGGCTCCCTGCTCGGCAGGAAGCCTGCTTCTCCCTCTCCCACTCCCCCTGCTTGTGTTCCCTCTCTCACTGTGTCTATCTCTCTCTCAAATAAATAAATAAAAATCTTTAGGAAAAAAAAGGGAGGCTACCTCCATTAAAAAAAAAAAGTGTTTTTTTTTAATTTTTTATTGTTATGTTAATCACCATATATTACATCATTTGTTTTGGTGTAGTGTTCCATGATTCATTGTTTGTTCATAACACCAGTGCTCCAGGCAGAATGTGCCCTCTTTAATACCCATCACCAGGCTAACCCATCCCCCTACCCTCCTCCCCTCTGGAAATCTCAGTTTGTTTTTCAGAGTCCATCATCTCTCCTGGTTCGTCTCCCCCTCTGACTTACTCCCCTTCATTCTTCCTCTCCTGCTATCTTCTTCTTTTTCTTTTTTCTTAAAATATGTTGCGTTATTTGTTTCAGAAGTACAGATCTGTGATTCAACAGTCTTACACAATTCACAGCGCTCACCGTAGCACATACCCTCCCCAATGTCTATCACCCAGCCACCCCATCCATCCCACCCCCGACCACTCCAGCAGCCCTCAGTTTGTTCCTGAGATTAAGAATTCCTCATATCAGTGAGGTCATATGATACATGTCTTTCTCTGATTGACTTATTTCACTCAGCATAACACCCTCCAGTTCCATCCACGTCATTGCAAATGGCAAGATCTCATTCTTTTTGATGGCTGCATAATATTCCATTGTGTATATATACCACATCTTCTTTATCCATTCATCTGTCGATGGACATCTTGGCTCTTTCCACAGTTTGGCTATTGTGGACATTGCTGCTATAAACATTGGGGTGCACGTACTCCTTCGGGTCCCTACATTTGTATCTTTGGGGTAAATACCCAGTAGTGCAATTGCTGGATCGAATGGTAGCTCTAATTTCAACTGTTTGAGGAACCTCCATACTGTTTTCCAGAGTGGCTGCACCAGCTTGCATTCCGACCAACAGTGTAGGAGGGTTCCCCTTTCTCCACATCCCCGCCAACATCTGTTGTTCCCTGATTTGTTAATTTTAGCCATTCTGACGGGTGTGAGGTGGTATCTCATTGAGGTTTTGATTTGGATTTCCCTGATGTCGAGCAATGTTGAGCACTTTTTCATGTGCTTGTTGGCCATTTGGATGTCTTCTTTGGAAAAATGTCTGTTCATGTCTTCTGCCCATTTCTTGATTGGATTATTTGTTCTTTGGGTGTTGAGTTTGATAAGTTCTTTATAGATTTTGGATACTAGCCCTTTATCTGATATGTCATTTGCAAATATTTTCTCCCATTCTGTCGGTTGTCTTTTGGTTTTGTGGACTGTTTCTTTTGCTATGCAAAAGCTTTTTATCTTGATGAAATCCCAATAGTTCATTTTTGCCCTTGCTTCCCGTGCCTTTGGTGATGTTTCTAGGAAGAAGTTGCTGCGGCTGAGGTCAAAGAGGTTGCTACCTGTGTTCTCCTTTAGGATTTTGATGGACTCCTGTCTCACGTTTAGGTCTTTAAACCATTTGGAGCCTATTTTTGTGTGAGGTGTAAGGAAATGGTCCAGTTTCATTCTTCTGCATGTGGCTGTCCAATTTTCCCAACACCATTTGTTGAAGAGACTGTCTTTTTTCCATTGGACATTCTTTCCTGCTTTGTCAAAGATAAGTTGACCGTAGAGTTGAGGGTCCATTTCTGGGCTCTCGATTCTGTTCCATTGATCTATGTGTCTGTTTTTGTGCCAGTACCATACTGTCTTGATGATGACAGCTTTGTAATAGAGCTGGAAGTCCGGAATTGTGATGCCGCCAGCTTTGCTTTTCTTTTTCAATATTCCTCTGGCTATTCAGGGTCTCTTCTGGTTCCATACAAATTTTAGGATTATTTGTTCCATTTCTTTGAAAAAAGTGGATGGTATTTTGATGGGGATTGCATTGAATGTGTAGATTGCTCTAGGTAGCATTGACATCTTCACAATGTTTGTTCTTCCAATCCATGAGCATGGAACGTTTTTCCATTTCTTTGTGTCTTCTTCAATTTCTTTCCTGAGTATTTTATAGTTTTCTGAGTACAGATCCTTTGCCTCTTTGGTTAAATTTATTCCTAGGTATCTTATGGTTTTGGGTGCAATTGTGAATGGGATCGACTCCTTGATTTGTCTCTCTTCTGTCTTGTTGTTGGTGTATAGGAATGCCACTGATTTCTGTGCATTGATTTTATAGCCTGCTGGTTGACTGAATTCCTGTATGAGTTCTAGCAGTTTTGGGGTGGAGTCTTTTGGGTTTTCCACATAAAGTATCATATCATCTGCAAAGAGTGAGAGTTTGACTTCCTCTTTGCCGATTTGGATGCCTTTGATTTCTTTTTGTTGTCTGATTGCTGTGGCTAGGATTTCTAATACTATGTTGAATAGCAGTGGTGAGAGTGGACATCCCTGCCGCGTTCCTGACCTTAGGGGGAAAGCTCTCAGCTTTTCCCCATTGAGAATGATATTCGCTGTAGGTTTTTCATAGATGGCTTTTATGATATTGAGGTATGTACCCTCTATCCCTATACTCTGAAGAGTTTTGATCAAGAAAGGATGCTGTACTTTGTCAAATGCTTTTTCTGCATCTATTGAGAGGATCATATGATTCTTGTTCTTTCTTTTGTTAATGTATTGTATCACGTTGATTGATTTGCGGATATTGAACCAGCCTTGCAGCCCAGGGATAAATCCCACTTGGTCGTGGTGAATAATCTTTTTAATGTACTGTTGGATCCTATTGGCTAGTATTTTGGTGAGAATTTTTGCATCCATGTTCATCAAGGATATTGGTCTGTAATTCTCCTTTTTGATGGGGTCTTTGTCTGGTTTTGGGATCAAGGTAATGCTGGCCTCATAACATGAGTTTGGAAGTTTTCCTTCCATTTCTATTTTTTGGAACAGTTTCAGGAGAATAGGTATTAATTCTTCTTTAAATGTCTGATAGAATTCCCCTGGGAAGCCATCTGGCCCTGGGCTTTTGTTTCTTGGGAGATTTTTGATGACTGCTTCAATTTCCTTAGTGGTTATAGGTCTGTTCAGGTTTTCTATTTCTTCCTGGTTCAGTTTTGGTAGTTGATATATCTCTAGGAATGCACCCATTTCTTCCAGGTTATCTAATTTGCTGGCATAGAGTTGCTCATAATATGTTCTTATAATTGTTTGTATTTCTTTGGTGTTGGTTGTGATCTCTCCTCTTTCATTCAGGATTTTGTTGATTTGGGTCATTTCTCTTTTCTTTTTGATCCGTCTGGCCAGGGGTTTATCAATCTTGTTAATTCTTTCAAAGAACCAGCTCCTAGTTTCGTTGATCTGTTCTACTGTTCTTTTGGTTTCTAGATCATTGATTTCTGCTCTGATCTTTATGATTTCTCTTCTCCTGCTGGGTTTAGGCTTTATTTGCTGTTCTTTCTCCAGTTCCTTTAGGTGTAGGGTTAGGTTGTGTATTTGAGACCTTTCTTGTTTCTTGAGAAAGGCTTGTATTGCTATATACTTTCCTCTCAGGACTGCCTTTGCTGTATCCCAAGGATTTTGGACAGTTGTGTTTTCATTTTCATTGGTTCCCACGAATTTTTTTAATTCTTCTTTAATATCCTGGTTGACCCATTCATTCTTTAGTAGGATGCTCTTTAGCCTCCATGTATTTGAGTTCTTTCCAACTTTCCTCTTGTGATTGAGTTCTAGTTTCAACGCATTGAGGTCTGATAATATGCAGGGAATAATCCCAATCTTTTGGTACCAGTTGAGACCTGATTTGTGACCTAGGATGTGATCAATTCTGGAGAATGTTCCATGGGCACTAGAGAAGAATGTGTATTCCGTTGTTTTGGGATGGAACATTCTGAATATGTCTGTGAAGTCCATTTGGTCCAGTGTGTCATTTAAAGTCTTTATTTCCTTGATGATCTTTTGCTTAGATGACCTGTCCATTTCAGTCAGGGGGGTGTTAAAGTCCCCCAGTATTATTGTATTGTTGTCAATGTGTTTCTTTGCTTTTGTTATTAATTGCCTTATATAATTGGCTGCTCCCATGTTCGGGGCATAGATATTTACAATTGTTAGATCTTCTTGTTGGATAGACCCTTTAAGTAGGATATAGTGTCCTTCCTCATCTCTTATTACAGTCTTTGTTTTAAAATCTAGTTTGTCTGATATAAGGATTGCCACCCCAGCTTTCTTTTGGTGTCCATTAGCATGGTAAATGGTTTTCCACCCCCTCACTTTCAATCTGGGGGTGTCTTTGGGTCTAAAATGAGTCTCTTGCAGACAGCATATGGATGGGTCTTGTTTTTTAATCCAATCTGATAGCCTGTGTCTTTTGATTGGGGCATTTAGCCCATTTACATTCAGGGTAACTATTGAAAGGTATGAATTTAGTGCCATTGTATTGCCTGTAAGGTGACTGTTACTGTATGTTGTCTGTGTTCCTTTCTGATCTTTGCTGCTTTTAGGCTCTCTCTTTGCTTAGAAGACCCCTTTCAATATTTCTTGGAAGGCTGGTTTCGTGTTTGCAAATTCCTTTAGTTTTTGTTTGTTCTGGAAGCTTTTTATCTCTCCTTCTATTTTCAATGATAGCCTAGCTGGATATAGTATTCTTGGCTGCATATTTTTCTCGTTTAGTGCTCTGAAGATATCTTGCCAGTCCTTTCTGGCCTGCCAGGTCTCTGTGGATAGGTCTGTTGCCAATCTAATATTTTTACCATTGTAGGTTACATATCTCTTCTCCCGAGCTGCTTTCAGGATTTTCTCTTTGTCTGTGAGACTCGTAAGTTTTACTATTAGATGTCGGGGTGTTGACCTATTATTATTGATTTTGAGAGGAGTTCTCTGTGCCTCCTGGATTTTGATGCCTGTTTCCTTCCTCACATTAGGGAAGTTCTCTGCTATTATTTGCTCCAATATACCTTCTGCCCCTCTCTCTCTTTCTTCTTCTTCTGGGATCCCAATTATTCTAATGTTGTTTCATCTTATCGTATCACATATCTCTCGAATTCTGCCCTCGTGATCCTGTAGTTGTTTCTCCCTCTTTTTCTCAGCCTCTTTATTTTCCATCATTTGGTCTTCTATATCACTGATTCTCTCTTCTGCCTCATTTATCCTAGCAGTTAGTGCCCCCATTTTGGATTGCACCTCATGAAAGCATGCGGACAGGACCCATGAGTAGAAAGAACTGCTGCACCAGGGTCGTGAGGGGTGGCTGATTACATACCTGGGAGTTGAGGGAGATAAGAAAAAAGGAGGTCTCAAAAGGATTTTCATATGTTAAAGAAGCATCCCAAGATACCAGTGGCTGTGCCATTGTCAAATGAAGGTTGTTTTTCCCTCTAGCAAGGCATTAACATTAAGATAGTTGGGAGCTTCCTGGAGGAACATTACACTCTACCTGCTTCAATTAACTGTCAATGGGCTGCAGGTTATAAGGACATCTAATTGTATCTACATTTCCTCCTGGAAGCTAGGTTATTGATAGAAATGCTTTGTTCTTGTAGATTGCTAAGACATTTGTAAACTGAGGGAGACTCATGTCTTTCAGGATTGTGATCTCTATAAGGTTACTATTTGTTTTTCTTTTCCTTGGCTTTAGGACAGCCAGGAGTGCATGAGGAATGTCACATATATCCCATCTGGTGTGGGAGAGTTGTGGGGTGTCAGCTTCTCCTTTGTCTTCAGTTTGCCTTCTGTTCCCTCATCATGAAGTATATAGAAGACACTAGAAATAAATTAGTTGATAGTATTAATTGACTTTAAACACTTAGAAAAAAAATACTCAAGTGTCATCCAGGGGCATAGTAATGAGATGTTCTTTGTAGATTTCTTTTTTTTTAAAGATTTTTATTTATTTATTTGACAGAGAGAGTGAGAGAGCACAAGCAAAGGGAGTAGCAGAGGGCGACAAGGAGCCCAATGCAGGGCTCGATCCCAGGATCCTGGGATCATGACCTGAGCCAACGGCGGATGCTTAATCATCTGAGCCACCCAGACGCCCCTGTAGATTTCTTAATATGTAATATGAAGCATAAACATTTTAATTTCCTAAGAACATGGGACTTTTCTTCTTAGAAAGTTGTGCTGGAAGTACTGTTTTATCAAAGAGATTCACTCTTATTAGAAGAATCACCTAAGAGTTCCTCTAGTCTTTATCTCTTTAAGCCTAAAAAAGAAACAACAATCTGTTTGTATGCAGGGAGAATTAAAACCATCTAAGTGTTTCAATCAGAGAAAATTTAACACAAGGAATTGGTTACATGGGTGACTGGATACCAAAGGAAGACAATTTATGAGAAGGTAAGCAGAGATTAGAAACAGCAGGAAGCACTACCATTCCTAAGACTGGGGGGACACATGAAAGAAGTGATGTTATGAGAGCTCTGTAGCTGGTGCTCTATAGCAAGGGCTAAATTTTGCAGGAGCTGACACAGAGGGAAGGTGTATTTTGTAGGAGACAGAATAATGAAGAGAAGGAGCTGATGCCAGTGAAGCCACTGAAAACAGAGTATAGAAATAATCTTACTTCCTTAATACACTTGAACTACATTCTGCTTCTGATTCCTATCTTTGGCCAGAGGCAAAGGCATTTGGACAATGTTGTTCCTACAATACTAAGCAAATCAAGAAGAAGTATTAGAAATGTATTTTAAAAATAGGCAAATTACTGGCATTCAGAGATAAATCTCTCAAATATATCTTACTAAATAATATAAGATGATAACAAAACATTTACAATTGTATTATCGCTATGGAATAACTTGGTTGAAACTGCTGTAGGCAATGAACTTATTTAGAAGTGTTGTCCATTAATTCATAAATTTGTATCAGTACAGAAAAATCTATGACTAAGTCTTTATTCCCTCATTTGGTTCACACATCAGAAGAAAAAAATCCATTCTTCTTATCTGATTTAGAAAGAATAGTATTAAGATGGTAGAGCTCACTGACTTTTGAAAGCATAGTAAGAAACTGATTTGAGCAATATTTCTAACCTCAGATCACTGTTGTATGCCATTTTTAGTTTGAAATTACCCACTGATTCTGCTACAGGAAAATGATGTTAGACAATTTAAGTAATAGCAATCAAAATTAATGAATATGTTTTCATTAAATTCAAATGAACTGAAAGTATTGTCATTGAAATCACGTTTCCCTTATACAGAAGGAACACCTTTTTTTCAATTTTTTTCACAATAATTTTCACATATAATGGGATAGACAAGTCAAAATAAATCCAATGTATTTGACCAACAATTGCCTAATTGGAGATTGAGCTCCAGTTCATTTTTCTTCTGTAAGAGGATATATCTGTTTAAAAACAGAAGGGGAGGAAGTTGATTAACCATGGTTGCTGCAGTGACCAGAAGACTTCTGGAAAGATGGTGGAGTAGGATTCTAGGTTCCTCATCTCACAGATACAACTAGATAACGTTCACATCAGTGTAAACCACCCAGAAAATGACCTGAAGACTGGCAGAATGAACTCCACAACTAAATGAAGAAAAGAAGCCACACTGAAGAGGGTGGGAAGGGCAGAAATGCGGTCAGGAACTAAAGAGAATTGCAGGACTATGGGAAAGAAGGATGCTGTAAACGTGGAGAGAGGAGAGAGATGCCCTCACACCAGGGAGCCTGACTGCAGAAGATGAATCCCCATAACATTTGGTTTTGAAAACCCAGAAGAGCTGAATTTTGTGAGTTCTTACAAAGAGCAAGACTTAAAACCTGGAATTTTAGAAGATCCATTGGCTCAGCTCAGGGAAAGTTGGTGGGAAAGAGGAAACTGAGTCTCTGACCTTAAAGAGACAGTATAACAGCCTGTGGAGATACAGCAAAGAAGCAGCAGTCTAAAATGTGCTTGGGGCATATGTGAGGGAGAGTTATTTGGGTAGAAATCATTGGGGAACTCCTCCAGGAACAATGGAACTAGCAGGTGTCATTTCTCTCCCCTGCCTCCCAGCATAAACACACAGCCACCTGTGAGACTTGCTACCTAACTTGCTAACACTGCTTCCCCACTCCTCCATATTGTGCTCCTGAGAATCCACCCTTCTGGACAGCTTGCCTCAGTCCAGGTGCTGTAGGCCTCCCCCCACAGAGGACCTCAGCATTCAAAGCTTGCTAGCACCACTGCACTGCCCTTCTGTGCTGGGCTTCACCACAGTTGCCCTCTCCCATATGCTTTAGGCCAAAGCCCATATAGGATGGTACTGTAAGCCTGGAAGGGTGCAAGCAGCCCCTACAGTAGCCAGCACCACTCCAAGGTGACTCCTGCCCCAGAAAGAGGGAAAGATAAACACACACACCAGTCAAAGGCCCCAGCATTGGGCTGGAGGCAGATGGTGGTCTGACTGCAGGTCCCACATACCAACAAAAACTTCTCAGAGCACAACACTGCAGGGAAAGCACCCTGAAGTTTTGTGCTACTGCATCTCTGGCAAATACTTGGTCTGACTCAACTCAGCCCAAGGTGTCTGGCCCATTAACACCACAGGGAACAAACACTGCCCACAACAGGTAGAGAGAGCTCTTGTAGATGATTGCACTGAAGGAAAAAACAGTTCAGTCACAACACCAGGGTACATGCATCACACAGAGAAAACACCCCTGAAGTTCCAGGTTCTGGTGAACAGGGGATACTACGTGGTAGGGCACTACAGGACCTCTTCTTCATAAGGCCACTATTTTGAAGTGCAATAGACATAGCTGTCTTAACACATAAAAACAGACACAGAGAGTTAGACAAAATGAAGAGACAGAGGAATATGTCTCAAATTAAAGAATAAGACCAAAGTCATAGCAAGTGACCTAAGTGAAAGATAAGTAATATGCCTGATAGGAAATTTAAAGTAATGATCATAAAGATAATAACTGGATGTGAGAAAAAAGTGGAGGACATCAGCAAGACCCTTAACAGTGAAATAAAAAAGAACAAATCAGAGATGAAGAACATAATAAATGAAAAGAAAAATACACTAGATCAAATAGACTAGATGAAACAAAAGGACAAACCAGTGGCCTGGAGGATAGAGTAATAGAAACTGATCAAGTGAGAGAAAAAAATAATGCAAAATGAGAATAGACTTATGGAACTCAGTGGCACCGTCAAGCATAGTGTCATTGGTATTATAGGGATCCCAGAAGGAGAAGAGAGACAAAAGGGGCAGAAAATGTATTTGAAGAAATAATAGCTGGAAACTTCCTGAATCTGGGGAAGGAAACAGAAATCCAGATGTGGGAGGCACAAAGATCCCTCAACAAAATCAACCCAAGGAGGTCCACACCAAGACATAGTAATTAAGATGGCAAAACATAGTGGTAAAGAGAGAATTTTAAAAGCAACAAAGAGAAGAAAAAAAGAAGAAAAAAAAAGCAGTTACATACAAGGGAAATCCCATAAAGCTATTAGCTAGTTTTTCAGCAGAAACTTTGCAGGCCAGAGGGTAGTGTCATGATGTATCCAAAGTGCTGAAAAGAAAAACTCTGCAGCCAAAAATACTCTATCCAGTAAGGATTTCATTCAGAATTGAAGGAAAGGTAAACAGTTTACCAGAAAAAAATACAAGTTAAAAGAACTCATGACCACTAAACTAGCCCTACAAGAAATGTTAAAAGGGACTCTTTGAGTGGAAGGAAAAGAGTAAAAGCAAGAGTAAAGAAAGTAGGAAGCACAAAAGCAGTAACAATAAGTATATCTGCAAAAAATCAGTCAAGGGACTCAAAAAATAAAAGGATATAAAGTATGACACTATATACGCAGAGGAGTAAAGAATAGTTTCAAACTTAAGCTTCCATTAACTTAATATAGATGACTAAATACAAAGGATGTTATGTATGAACTGAATGATAACAAACCAAAACCAATAATAGATATGCAAAAAATAAAGAGAAAAGATCCCAAGTATCATTAAAGAAAGCCAACTAATCATGAGAGAAGCTAGCAAGAGAAGAAAGGAATGAAGAAAAACCACAAAAAAACCATAAAACAAGGAACACAATGGCGAACTTACCTATCAATAATTACCTGGAATGTAAATGGACTAAACATTCCACTCCAAAGACATTGAGTGACAGAATGGATAAAAAACAAGACCCATCTATATGCTGCCTACAAAAGACTCATTTCAGACTTAAAGGCACATGCACATCGATGGCTGAGTAGTATTCCATTGTATATATATACACCACCTCTTCTTTATCCATTCATCAGTTGCTGGACATTTGGGCTCTCTCCATAATTTGGCTATTGTTGATAATACTGCTATAAACATCAGGGTTCATGTACCTCTTCGAATCTGTATTTTTGTATCCTTTGGGTAAATACCTAGTAGTGTAATTCCTGGATAATAGGGTAGTTCTATTTGTATCTTTCTGAGGAAACTTCAGAGTGGATGCACCAGTTTGCTTTCTCACCAACAGTGCAAAAGAGTTCCTGTTTCTAAAAAAATAAACAAAATAAATAAAATAATAAAATAAAATAAAATAAAATAAAATCTTGCTATTTGCTTGCCATTTGCAATGATGTGGATGGAGCTAGAGTGTAATATATTACATGAAATAAGTCAGTCAGGGAAAGACCATATGATCTCCCTCATATGGAGAATTTAAGAAAGAAAACAAATGAACATATAGGAAGGGGGGAAAGAAAAAAAGAGAGAGGGAAATAAACCATAAGAGACTCTTAACAATAGTGAACAAACTGAAGGTTGATGGAGGGATATGGGTGGGTGATGGGCCAGATAGGTGATGGATATTAAAGAGGGCACTGTTAAAAAATAAATAAATAAAAAATAAAGAGGGCACTGTTGTAATGAACACTGAGTATTTTATGTAAGTGATGAATCACTGAATTCTACTCCAGAAACCAATATTTCACTGTATGTTCACTAACTAGAATTAAAACAAACAAACAAACAAACCAGAAAAGACACATGCAGATTGAAAGTAAAAGGTTGGAGAAACATTTAAGATGCAAATGAATGTGAAATGGAAGCCAGGTAGCAATATTTATATTAGACAAAATAGACTTTAAAACAAAGAGTGTAACAACAGACAAAGAAGGACACTATATAATCATTAAAAGGACAATTCAACAAGAAGATAAAACAATTGTAAATATTTTTGCACCGAACATACTTAAAGCAGTTAATAACAAATATAAAGAAAGTAATTGATAGTAATACAGTAGTAGTAAGGGACCTTAGCATCCCATTTGTAATCAATGGACACATCATCCAAACAGAAAATCAATAAGGAAACATTAGCTTTGAATGACACATTAGACTGATGGTTTTTACAGATATATTCAGAACATTCCATCCTAAAACAGCAGAATACATTCTTTTCAAGTGCTTATGGAACATTCTCCAAAATAGGTCACATATTAGGCCACAAAACAAGCCTCAACAAATTCAGAAAGATCAAAGTCATTCCATGCATCGATTGTATCACAAACTATTAAACAATGAATGAATCAAAAAGAAATTAAAGAAGAAATAAAAGAATACATGGAGACAAATGAAAATGAAAACACAATGGTCCAAAACATCTGGAATTCAACAAAAACTAGTCTACAAGGAAGTTTATAGAAATACAGGCCCACCTCAAGAAGCAGGAAAAATCTTAAGTAAACAACCTAAACTTACACCTAAAGGAGTTAGAAAAAGAAGAACAAACAAAACCGAAAACCAGTAGAAGGAAGGATATAATAAAGATTAGTGTAGAAATAAATGATATAGAAACGAAAAACAAAAACAAAACAACAGCAACAATAGCAAAAACAAAACAAATCAATGAAATAGGACATAGCTGGTTTTTTGAAAAGATCAACAAAATTGATAAACCTCTAGCCAGACTCATAAAAAAGAGAGAGTGAGAGAAATGGAGAGAGGACTCAAAATCAGAAATGAAAAAGGGGAAATAACAACTGATACCACAGAAATACAAAAGATTTTAAGAGATTATGAAAAGTTTTATGCCAACGAATTGGACAACCTAGAAAAAATGGATACATTTCTAGAAATATATAATCTCCCAAATTGAATCAGGAAGGAATAGAAAATTTGAACAGACTGATTTACAGCAATGAAATTAAATCAGTAATCAAAAAACTCTCAACAAACAGAAGTCTAAGACTAGATGGCTTCACAGGTAAATTCTACCAACATCTAAAGAAGTGTTAATACTTACTCTTCTCAAACTACTTCAAAAAAATAGAAGAGGAAGGAAAACTTCCAAATTCATTCTATGAGACCAGTACTACCCTGAGACTAAACCAGATAAATATACTACAAGAAAAAAAAATCACAGGCCAATATAGCTGATGAACATAGATGCAAAAATCTTCTACAAGGTATTAGCAAACCGAATCCAACAGTATATTGAAAAAATCATTCACCATGGTCAAGTGGAATTTATTCCTAGGATGCAAGGGTGGTTCAATATTTGCAAATTGATCAATGTGATACATCACATCAATCAGAGAAAGGGAAAAAACTCTTATAATCATTTCAATAGATGCAGACAAATCATTTAACAAAGTACAATAGCTATTCATGATTAAAAGAAAAAAAAAACTCAGCAAAGTATGTTTAAAGGGAACATAACTCAACATAGTAAAGACCTTATGTGAAAAAACCACGGCTAACATCATACATTTTGGTGAAAAACTGAAAGATTTCCCCCTAAGATCAGGAAAAGACAAGGGCGTCCACTCTCACCACTTTTATTCAATATAATATTGGAAGTGCTAGCCACAGCCATCAAACAACCAAAAGAAGTAAAATGCATCTAAATTGGTAAGGAAGAAGTAAAATGTACACTATTTGCAGATGACATGATACTGTATATAGAAAGCCCTGAAGTCCACCAAAAACTGTTATAACTGTTAAATGAATTCAGTAAGGTTGCAGGATACAGAATTAAAGTACAGAAATCTATTGCAGTTCTATACACTAGTAATGAAGTTATAGAGAAATAAAGAAAGCAATCCCACTTACAACTGCGTCAAAAAGAATAAAATACCTAGAAGTAAACTTAACCAAGGAGGTGAAAGACCTGTATTCTGAAAACTATAAACCACTGATGAATTAAATTGAGGATGACACACAAAAAAATGGAAAGATATTCCATGCTCATAGATTGAGAAAAGAAATATTTTTTAAATGTCCCTACTACCCAAAGCAATGTATAAATTTAATGCAATCCCTGCCAAAATTCCAACAATAGTTTTCATAACTGTAGAACAAATCATCCTAAAATTTGTATGGAACCACAAGACCCAAGATAGCCAAAACAATCTTGAAAAAGGGAAAAAAGTTGGAGGTATCACAATTACAGATTTCAAGGAATACTACAAGGCTGTAGTAACCAAAACAGAGTAATACGGCACAAAAATAGGCACATAGATTAATGGAACAGTATAGAAAGCACAGAAGCACACCAATTATTTTATGGCAATCAATCGACAAAAGAGGCAAGAAAATAAGAATATGCAATGGGAAAAAGACAGTCTCTTCAACAAATGGTGCTAGGAAAACTGACAGCTACATGCAAAAGAATGAAACTGGACCACTTTTTTACACCATGCACAAAAATAAACTCATAATGGATTAAAGATCTAAATGTGAGACTTGAAACCATAAAAATCCTAGAAGAGAGCACAGGCAATAATTTCTCTGATATCGGCCACAGAAACATTTTTCTAGATATGTCTACTGAGGTAAGGGAAATTAAAGCAAAATTAAATTGGGACTACATCAAAATAAAAATCTTCTGCACAGTGAAGGAACAATCAACAAAACTAAAGGGCAACCTACTGAATGGGAAAAGATACTTTCAAATGACATATCTGATGAAGGGTTAGTTTCCAAAGTACGTAAAGAACTGATACAACTTAATACCCAAAAGACAACATGATTAGAAAATGAGCATAAGACATGAATAGACATTTCTCCAAAAAAGACATCCAGATGGCAAGCAGACACATGAAAAGATGCTCACCATCACTCATCATCAGGGAAATGCAAATGAAAATACAATGAAATATCACCTCACAGCTGTCAGAATGGCTAAAATTAAAAACACAAGAAACGAGCGTTGGTGAGGATATGGAGAAAAAGGAACCTTATTGCACTGTTGTTGGGACTGCAAACTGGTATACCCACTGTGGAAAACAAAATGGAGTTTCCTCAAAAATTAAAGACAGAACTACTCTATGATCCAGAAATTGCACTACTGGGTATTTACCCAAAGAATACAAAAACACTAATTCGAAAAGATAAATGCACCCTGTATTTATTGCAGCATTATTTACAATAGCCAAATTATAAAGGCAGCTCAAGTGTCAGTGATAGATGAATGAATAAAGAAGATGTTTTATGTTTACATACAATGGAATATTTTTCAGCCTAACAAAGAATGAAATCTTGCCATTTGCCACAATATGGATGGAGCTAGAGAGTATAATCCTAAGTGAAATGTCAAAGACAAATACCATATGATTTCACTCATATGTGGAATCTAAGAAACAAAACTAATGAACAACGTGGGGAAAAAAAGACGGAGAACCAAACTAAGAAACAGACTCCTAACTATAAAGAACAATGTGATGGTTACCAGAGGTGGGGTAGGTGGGGGAATTGGTGTAATAGGTGATGGGGATTAAAGAGTATATTTATCATGATGAGCATGGTAATGTATAGAATTGTTGAATCACTAGATTGTACCTGAAACTAATATAACTTACTGTATGTTAATTACACAGGAATTAAAATTAAAAAATAATAGAATAACATTTAAATGCAAAAAATATTTTGCACTTAATGCACTTTAACCTTTAGCATCTTTTTGGGCTTACCTAATCAGTGTTTTTCAGGCAAAGACCAAGACCAAGTGGGACTTGGAGGAGCAATAGATGTGTAGTTTAGACAGAAGAAATACTCTGTGCAAGAGCCTAGAGGTAAGTCATATCAGGGACCAGCAAATAATTCTACATAGGTAAAATGTTGAACACTGATGTAAATGTAACAGAATGTGCAATGTTTCTAAGGAGGATCCATGTCCTGAAAGCACTGGAATTTGGTACATTATTCTAAGAGCGATGGGATTTCACTGACTTTATGAAAGGGAGGACATGTTCAAATTTTCATTTTACAGCATTCTTGCCTTATGTTGAGAAAATATTGATAGCAATAACTGTGTTGGTTTGAAGAGAGAGAAAGCAATTCAAATACTGTAGTAATTATTCTTGAAAACGATGCTAGTTCCTGAGCCACTTAGATGTCAGAGGAATTAGAATTGGGATGATTTAAAAGCATAAAGAAGAAAGCAGTGAAAAGTCATTGATTAGATAGATGAGACATTGGAATTAGAAGAAAAGAGTTAAGTATGATTCATTGAATTTTGACTTCCTGACTTCTGATTCTAAGTGAATTTTGGATTTCAGTACATTCAGTAAAGGTGATAGCATCTTATAAACCTACAGTTTTTGGAGGAGGAGCTATAAATGGGTCTTTTCAAGCACAACCACCATGTCTTACTTTCTACAATAAATAAGATGTAGAGTAATAAAACCAGAAGTGGTTTTCTCATGACATTGCTTGGTGCTTTACCTTATTAGTAGTAATGGATATGAATTTTAATCCACAAATTAAGGTATGCATGAAATTTTATTTTCTTTTTCTGTAAGTAAACACAAATTACATCCTAAGTGCCAATGTTGTTAATTGACAGATATTTAATCTTCCCTTGCACTACAGCTTAGTTCCTGAAGACTTATGTTGTATCACAGAAATAGAAAATTAGAGCTACGGGTATCAGAATGTGGAAGAGCTTTGTCCATACAGAGATGACTGTCCTAGCTTAGCTTTTCTCTCAAGAGGCCCTGCTATTCTGTGTCAATTCCCAGTTCTTGTCCTTAAGGCTCCTTTAATCCTAGTGCTTTTCATGGCAATTAAAGCTTCTCTCAGGTGCCCTGAAATTCATTTTGCTACTCTTCTCCCACCATTGGTAAGAGAAAACCTGGTGAGATTTCTAAGACTTGTCTGCCGAGATGATTAAGAGAGTATTTCACTCTAATTTTCTAAGAATCTCTACGAGAGGGAACATCTGTTTTGTTTTGCTTTGTTTTTCTTTTGGATGTCTCAAATCTGTAAGGGAATATACTCATTTCCTGACCCTGCTCTGCCCTGCTTCTTACCACTAATTGGCTCAACCACTGTGGGAAAGGCAGGGTGTCTGAGTGACCTGCTCTGGGGTCCCTTACTTTCTTCCCTTCTCTTCACATTGTTCACTCCTATGGGGTATACATAGATGATTGAGATATAGAAATAAAAATGCAGATAGAAAAAAAATTAGAGAGATGTATATGATCAATGGGTGAACTATCTTTCAAACCACTATCTCTTGCCCCTTGATGTCCCCCTCTGCTCTTTATCAAGTATAATTCCACAGTCAATTCTTAGAGTCTGTCTTTTGTTTAATCCCTCACCAGGACTGTCTTGCCTCATTTGTTTTACACACTTGTCTAAACCAAAACCATGATGAAATCCTTAACTCTGTCTACTTTGTGTTTGTCTTGTGCAGCTTCACATGGCTGGAGGGAAAACCTACAACCACATGGACTGAATCACAGTTAATATGTGTGTGGCTTCTTAGGGCTTCCTGGCTCTCAAGCTATGCTCTGCTAATTTACTTGCGGTCCCACTATCAAAAATCACTATTTCACACCTTTTTCACTCTAGTCAGTCAGTCTGTATTTCCTTTCACACTTATCTTCACCTGATGTCCTTACTTGTACTTCCCTAGGGTAATTGGAAACAACTCCATAGACTCTTATCATAGTGTCTACTCACCTACCTGCACAAATATCTACACTTATTTTTTGCCTAGTTATACATAATTCCTCTCAAACCCATCCCTTTAGTTGAACATTAGATCCTATACCTCAGAACCATAATATAATTTTCTTTTCTCTCCAACAACTTAATATCAGAGCAGTAATGTTTTCTACTTTCTCATCACTCTAATCACAACTTCATGGCTTTAAATGTTATCTACACATTGATAACTGATTTTTTTTTTCCTCCAGTACAGTTCCACATCCAGATATTCCATCCCTCTTGGCATTTCCACTTGGATATCTAATATATATCTCAAACTTAAGATAAATATATATCTCAAACCAAGGTAAAATTGTTGCTCTTGCCCCTAAAACTAGTTCCATCAATAACTTTTCTTCAATTGGTTAACAACAACTTTATCTTTCTGCTTGTTTGGCAAAACAAAATATTTTTTGGGGAAAAATATTTTGAAGTCGTTCTTGATTTTTCTTTCTCTTATATCCTATATTGAATATATCACAAGTTTTATTTGCTCAATGTTCAAAATACATCCAAAGTACTGTCACTTCTTGTCACTATGTTACTACCACTCTGACCTAAGCCATTATCATTTCTCTTGGATCAGTGCAGATAGACTTCTAACAGATTATCCTGCTTCCATGCCTGGTCTTCTACCATCTATTCTTTGGCCAGAGTAAGTGGATCATGTTACTCTTCTGTCAAATGTCTCACAATTGTTCCTCATACCACAAATGCAGCATAAAAGTCATTGAAATGGTCTACAAAGTCCTTCTACAATCCCCATTATCCCTGGTGGGTGGTGACTTCCTATTACATCTGACTTCATCACTCACGTCTCACTCATTGCTGATTCATTCCCTGCTATACCAGCTTCTGCTTTGCAGCTAAAATATATTGGAAATATTCCTACCTTAATATATTTTCTCTAAATATTTCCTTTGACTGGATCACTCAATCCCCAGATAGTCACCTAATTCCATCACTTCAAATCTTGGCCTAAATCTTATCTTTTCTATTAGGTCTACACCTTCCTATTTTATTTAGTACTACAGATTTCCCTCCTAGGTGGACCACTTTAAATCCCCTTTAGCCTGCTCATTTCCTCTTTTTTAAAAAATATAACATACTTATTTACTATATTTACTGGTAATTTTCATCTCATCTCTGTAATAAAAGGGCTGATATTTCTGCTACTTTTTCATTGATATATCCTAAATGACGAAAACAAAATCTGAAGCATAGTAAGTGATAATAAATATTTACTAAGTTAAAAAATGCATGGGTGAAATCTATTACTTTTGCCTTTATTTTCTTAAGGGCATTTCTATTTGTAGTATAAACATCTTCTTTTCCCTTTTCCTGTAGCATCTCATCCTGAGATCATGAAGATCATTAGGTCTAACTGATTAAATGAGATAGAGGCCAGGGATATAAAGAAAAATACCTTAAAAATTATCTATTAGTACATCAGATGTTATCTAGAGGTTGTTTGTTAATTTAGTCCTTAGAACCATCTGAAGATTGAATTAAGACTCACATTTTCTTTAGAAGGAATAAGATATTCAGTAAAATAGAGTAACATAACCAAGGCCATACACCAAGAAAGTGGCACAATTACTGTTTGATCAGAAGTATTTTCAACTTTATTCCCTTCATTTCACACGGAGAACGATGATCATCTTCTACTTTTTATGTCTTAATTCTTTTCTGAAGGCCCTGTTTTTTCATATGTTTTCTACTTTCTCATCACTCTAATCACATTCTTTAGGCTATAAATTCAGTCAATGATTACAGCCTGTTCCCCCAAATCAGAGCACATTTGTGTATCAAGTCTTGGTTTCAATTTGGGTGTATAAATATGGTAATATGTGTCACAGGATTATTTCTTTTGAAGCAACACTTGTTCATTCCAGCAATGTAATAACAGTGATATTGGTGCTTGCCTTGGCATGACTACTATATTTAACTCTCTCTATGATGACCAGGAGGAAATATGTATTTGCTCCCAGATTGCTTGCTTGCATTCCTCCTTTGTGTTTCTGTTCTGTTCTTAATGTCTCTCTCCCTTTTACATTTATAAGAACCCTACTAAGTGTGACATATTAGGCGCTTGGAAGCACAAATGTAAAGGCAACTATAGTCAAGACATTCAGAGTACAAATTGAAGAGATACTTGCATACATCAGACTGTGATACATTTTTATCCAAATGCTTTGATGTAGATACATACAAACAGGAGAGAATTAGGTTTTATTAGCATCTCATTATTTTTCTAAACATATTTTTCATTTGTTTCTGTGCATGCTTATATAAAAAATGATTTTAAACCGAATCTTTGTCATTAAAAAAAATCCAATTTCTGTTTTTAAGTGTGATTATTAACAAAGAGATACAGGAATTACTTGTCACATATTCTCTAAAATTTTAAAATTTTTATTTAAATAATATTTAAGATATTGTCATATAATTTTGTTTCAACCTTTGAGAAAAATGTTCTACAGAGACTGAGCACATTGTAAAGCATTTTGCAGGCTTAAACCAGAACTATTTTAAGGACAATTTAACATTAAGCTAGAAGATGCTTTAAATAGTAGTAGCATGCCTTTTGAATTTAATGGCTGCACAACTTCAATCACCAATACTTTCTCAATTTTTTTTTCAAACTGAAAACTAAAAAGGGGTGTTAAATACTCCACCCAGATAAAACCTAGATGAAACTTTTGTTCCAGATATTGTTATACTTGTTTGACTGAGTCAAGTTCAATATTATTGTGAATGTCAGGAGGAATTTGGCATCAGTGCTGCACATATTTCGTTTGAAAATGTGTATTTAAACAGCTGAGTCAACATAGAGGCATCTGTGCATCTTTCTACTAACAAGGGGTCCAAAGTGTGTCTTCTAGACATCATTGCTACCAAGGACCAGTGTGGCAAATCCTGGAAGAAGTGAAAATAATACATTCATCACTCAGAAGGCAATGTTTCCAGTTGATTTGGGGGAAGAAATAAGAGCAAATTCATAGAATTACATAGGAGCAGAAATATAGAAATTTTTCATGTGATCATCAAGCATTTTTGAACTCCTATCTTTGGCTTGGGAAATTTCTCCTGTTACAAAGCCAAAACTTACCTTTCTAGTCATAAGACCAGAGATACATAGGTCAGTGATTGAAAAATGAGAAAACAGAAATGCACAGAATTCATCTTTTCCTGAGGAGAAACTGGAGATATCCAGCTTTGGGAGGACAGCAGAATCAGGAGTTTTGCTATCCAATCCCTTTATATACCAATGAAAGCACATACGGATATGATGAGCTACCCAGCGCAGAATGGTGGCAGCAGTAATGTCTTCCATCAAGCAATGCCCATATTGTTCTAAGTGCTTTTTCTGGTTGAGTAACTTCCCATGCCAAACTCTGGCACTCTTGGAAAGTCCATGAGGTATAAAATATTATTTAATACATTTACTGTCTGATTCCACCCTGATGTTTGTAACCAAGAGCTCTGTCTGATGCAAATGTCTTTGTATCATGGCTCAACTTTTCCATGACTCTCTTGACAATTTTTTCAATTTCCTTGTTTTTCTGTTTCGGTCACAATCTTCTAGAAAAATACACACACTCAAAACTTTCATTCAGGGTTTGGTTTCCTCTTTGCCTTTATGCAGACTTTCTGAGTGCTCCAGGAAAAAAAAAAATCACATAGCTAGGCTTGCTGATACTGTGACAAATTCATATTAATCAACCTCAATCAGGCCCTCCTTACCAACATTTAAACAGTCTCAAAGTTCTAAAATATTGCAAATTATATATTCCCACTGCATTTTAACTACATTAACTACACATATATCTTTCTTTTGATATGATCCTGATAGGCCTTTGTCACTTTTAACAACTTTGAGGCCCTTGTGTTGAAGTGGCTCCACCCTATAATGAGGGTAAGACAGGGAAGGGATGACTTGGGTTGGCAAACCAGAGAGTTCCCAGTGGGACCAGTTCAAGAAGCGGTGTTTATCTTGCCGAGAATGGGCTGGATGAGTCTGTGTTTACAGTCAAGTTAAGAAAATTATTCCTTGACTTCCCTGACACATAACCTCTGACTTTTCCTGTCTCTTTTTCTTTTTTTCTCAATCTGAGCTCTAATTCCCAACACTCAACAATCAAATAATCATTCAGCAGTCTCAATGTATTTTAAGCTTTGTGCAGCCACACCTGGATGTTACTTGACATTACTATAAATGGAATTTAAAAAACTAATTTCGTGGAATCAGTTACTGGAAATTAATAGTCATATTGTGGTAGAAGGCATAGGTTGAGAATATAGAATGATTATATATAAGGGCTTGGTCACAGAGCTTAAAAAACAGTCTTAAGAGCCCAAGACCACCAATCCATTTTTTTATGATCAGGAAATAACATTTTATTCACTGTTTAACAAATGAAAAATAGTACTTCATTGGAATGGTATTTTGAATATCTCTACTACCTATTAGATTTGAATACTTACCACTTGATTTACCCTAAGTCTGTTTATAATTTACTGAATTATTGATTTAGATTTTTGTGTTTTCCATATGAATTTAAATTATTTAATAATATATCTGTCTTCTCTTCTAGTATTTGCTTCTTTTTTCCAGTTTTATATTTGCTTTTATTATGTGTGTGTTTTACTTTTTTTCATTTTTTTCACCATAAACTTTTCGACTATTATTTAGTCAAAGCTGTGCTTTTCTCTCTCTCTTTTTAAAATGTTTTATTTATTCATGAGAGTCAGAGAGAGAGAGAGAGAGAGAGGCAGAGGGAGAAGCAGGCTCCCCACAGAGCAGGGAGCCTGATGCGGGACTCGATCCCAGGACCCAGGGATCATGACCTGAGCCGAAGGCAGACGCTTAACCATCTGAGCCACCCAGGCAACCTGTGCTTTTCTCTTTGAGATCATTTTGATTTTAGAAACTCATTTTCTTTCTAGGCAAGAGGGTTAGTATTGAATCTTACTTATAATTTGTAAAATTATTTGCTTGTTCCTCATTTTTATTTTTAGATGATAAGAATTAGGACAAAAGTGATTTAGTGACTTCCAATATCTTATTAGTTATTAGTTGCAAACTAAAGAAAAATAAATGGTTCTTTTTTCTCCCAGTTTAATCTTTCACATTTTTCATTAACAGATTGAAACATATATGTTTAAAAGGAAAATTGTACTTTCCCCTTTGAAACATTAGATTTCTAGCCTTTAGTTACCACAAATCCTCTTCATTTCTGGTCAAACTGCCTATGCCTTTTTTTTTAAAGTGGATCAAAATTAAATGCATTTGCGATAGCATTTTCTAAAAATATAAGTAAACAGAAAATGTCACACATAAATTTTGTATAGTATAAATATATAAATTAACCCATATTATGTAAACTTAGTATACCAGCTCATGTAGAATAGTTACTAGATCATTAAATGGTAGAATAAAAGCAGACATTGTGGGCATTTGTTTTAAAATTCTAATTATCGCAGATCTCTCTCTATGTGGTTACCTAATCTATAATCAGTTTAATGATGAACAAGCATGATTCTTGGTATATAATAATAAACTTCCTTCCTTCCTTTCCCTATTTTTTCTTTCTTCTCTCTCTCTCTCTCTTTATCAATCTTCCTTAATGTTAATATTTAGAATTTGCTGTACCCACTTGCTAAGATGACATCATTCTTACATAATTAAAAATGCTTTGCTATTACTTCAAATCCCCAAACCCAATCTCAGTTTAGTAATAAAAATGAACAAGTACTTTAAATCATCAAAAACTTCAATCTTTAATTAAAGTTTAGATTTTTGCACATCTCATTGCTTTGGCCTGTTTCTGATTGGCAATGGTTTCAAGGCTATTCTCCATGGGCTAGTCATGTTTCTGTACATCTTGAGAGTAGAGGCACTGACTGCCTTTATTCTTGAATATCTTTTCAAAGATATTTGCATAGTGAACAACCCTGGAAGAGAGAGATTATGTCTCCCTCTGGAGAAGAAGGTAGGGTTTTATTGTTTTGCTTTATGTCCATTTTTAAAAATACCTTTATTATTGCAAGTAATGTTTCCAACTGAGACAAAGGAGATGTTTGTTTTCTGAGGTTTATTCGGAGATGTTTGCTTGCAGCCTATTATAAAAGTGAGGTTTCCTATGTCAAGATTCTTCACCACATATTATGCAAACCCACTACAGTCTCAATATCTATCCAGGCCCATGACATATAGAGAACTGGCACAAACATAAGTTCATGTTGCCACCTTTGCCATGCATATTCATTGCCATGAATAATATTTTCCTGTCTATAACTGTCTATAACTGAGGAATCTTGTTTTGTAACAACATCCCTGAATCTCTAATCCTTCACAGTTCATTAGCTACCTGTGGGTAACAATAGATTTGGTTCACTGTCTCTGTGTCTTGCTTTACCCATTTCCCTCTATCTTGGAAATTCTGGTTTCTGACCATTTTGGGACCAAAGATATAGAGATAAGGGGGTAAAAGAGAAAGGTGAAATAAATTTTGAAGTTCATTGCTCTTGGCATTATATTATCTAGAGGTGTCAGGAGTTTAAAATTATTTCTTTCACTTACGTTATGCATTTATGGGGTCTTCAGAGATAGTCATCCCCAAACTGGAATTTCCCATTTACAATGTCCTTGATATGAAAGAATATATGCCTAGCTAGTCTTTAACTGCTACTTTTACGGACTTAGGAATTTGGCATTAGCTTGCCAAAACAAATGGTCCTCTTGAATGACACATCAATCCACCCCGTACTGACTCATTTTCTTTCCTGGACATCATTTTTTACACAAGGTATTTACCCCAACAAAAGGGCTGTTAACACATAAAGCCATAGATGCAGCAACATGCCTTTACTTCCATTTCAGAAAAACTATGTAGCCAGGCTTGTGCTCTCTTGGTTTCTCAAGAATAAGGCAAAACCGAGAATACGGTGTCCCTAAAAATTCATAGGATACATAAAATCTTCAAGTTTCCTTTGAAAAATTTTTATCTCAACTTGAAATTAAGAGAATCTTAATATAACTTCTCTCACATTGGGAGGAAGTAATGAAAAGTACACAAAACTCAACTTATTATTATTTTTTTTTACAAAGAAGTACTTTTCTCAAATTCCAGCCCCTGAAATTTATATTCTAAAATATGGGTGAAGGGACTAATGAAAAAGTGAGGAGTCTTGACCCACGTTTGCAAGTCGTATATGACAGACTTTGGAATGTGACTTCTATTTCTTGGAGACTCAGTTGAAACTGAGTTCAAAATTGTTCTAATTATGAAACTGATACATTTATTTTGGCTAACAATATAGTAGCCCAAGTGCTGTACTACACCACAAGGGCTATTATTTTTAAAAATCAATTTGTTTTCTTTCTCGACTTTGCTCCCTGTCTTTTAAAAATACAAATACAAGTGAGATAAAAGGTAAAAGAGAGGGAAGTAAATGAAAAACAGAAAAAAATGTAACCAACTTGAATATTTGATAATATTCTGATAGTATCACTGCTCCTGGGTGCAAAGTGAATATATTTTCTTTCATTTATTCTGTAGTACTTGTGGGGATTTAGCATTGGCTACAGGGGCTAGTCTAGAAATAACCTAGATGAAGCTTTGACCAAATTAGAAAGTTATTGTTTTAATAGTTAACAGAGCAATATGAAATATAGGGAACTTCATTAGCCCTTGTTAAGATTATAGTTATGTTTCTTTCAGGCCTCAGAATACATGTTTAGTTTGATTTTAAATTAATTTCTTTTTGAGTATTGAACAAGTATCTAGTGGGAACTTTACTATTACAATTAGTAAGACAATCCATTATGCGGAGTTTTCTAGGGAGCTGACACAATATTGAGAAGATTTCTATGCCAAATTGAATGTTGAGGAGCTAGAGATTATTGTTTGTCTCTCTCTGACAACAATGAAGCATAGCAAAGCATAATGGTGGATAGGCCATAACTGGTGACAGGTGACTGAATGCAAATATCACTGGTATATATTGCACATGCTTGCTTGCCTTTTTTTTTCTCCCCAATCTCCAAGTACTGGCAAGAAACCTTGCCAGGAAGAAGAGTGACCACATTAGGGAATTGGGGTTTTGTCCTACAAAGCTGTTATCTCCAAACATTTTTGACCATGTGATCAAAGATGATGCTATTTTCTCAAACTCCCTCATAAATGCTGTATTACTAGACTCAGTCAGGAAAACAGAATAAAAGACTTTAACACAGGAATTAGGATTTACATGAGAGAAATGAGAAAGGTAGAAAACACTTATCAGTATAGAACACAACAAGGACCAACATAGCTGCAGCTAGAAGGTCAAATCAGTAGAGACTGAGGCCCTTAACTGGATTTATTAGAGCAGGTGATTCTCAAAAGAACCTGCTGCGATCCTCAAGAACATCCCTTCTCTCTGTCAACAGCATCCTAGCAGATTGTAGATAAGCAATCCCAAACTCTGTGAATCTCATATTTGTTCACACATATGACCACCTCTCAGGAATCACATCATTTATTTCTGTTTCCCTTGCCCAATTTCAACAGGAGTTTGTGTTATTGTCATTCTGACTAGGTATCACAGAGGGAAGGAAGGAGATGCTGACAAACATGGTTCCAGATTTCTTCTCTCTACGTTATAAAGAACATCACGGGGAGTAATGCCAGTTTGACAAAAATTCAAAGCAATGTATGGGGTAGAAATTGCCATCAGCTGTTTAATAGAGGAAGAATCTAAAGTTTGTAGAGTTACAGTGGCTTGCCTAAAAATGGTCAAATATGAAAGGAAATAATCAAACCCAGTATAGTTTAACTTCAAAGAAAGTGTTATTTTGTTGATTATGCTGATTGTTTTGTTGCCTTCTTAACATCAGGGATTTTGTTGAATACGAACTTCACATTAGATTTACATAGGGCTTCTAAAAATTATAAGTGGCTATGTGCAGCTCCAGAGATTGTAATTTCACTGCCCTGTGTTAGAATTAATGTTATTTGATTTCTATGAAAACATCCTAAGGGACTCTGGAGCACAAGCAGGTATGAGAAAAACTGAAGTAAATCAGACTTATATTCATCCAGTATCTTCAAACTGTGGATCATGGCACACAGGTGGGAATAAATTTTCTTTTCATGAGCCTTTAACATTTAAAAGAATTCAAATCCATTCTTGTTCTTCCAAGTACATTATAGACAATTCTATGAATTATTGTTAGTATTATTATTATTTTATTTTCCATATCTTAATGGCTTATATATATCAATGATTATTTCCATTTGTGACTCATACATGCTGCTAAAAAAATCAGACAAGTATTCCATTCTGAATTTTGGCGTTTTTTCACAGTTACAAAACTCTCACTGCAAATTTATGTAACTAAACAGATTGCTCAAAGATTTCTGGGAAAATTTCTAATTGTACAGGCAATATTTTTATGTTTAGTGGATTTTGTCTTCCAAATATTGTTTTCTTATAATTTATTATAATAATAAGTGATTTGATATGTAGGGAATTACTTAGGATCATTACTGATGAAAGAATTAGTAAAGTTTTAAAAAGTGAGAAAGACAAGACATAAAAATGCATATACTGAAAAAATTTGCATTTTTAAAAGATTTTATTTTTTTATTTATAGAGTGTGTGTGAGCAGGAGGAAGGGCACAGGGAGAAAGAGAGAGAGAATCTTAAGCAGACTCCCTGCTCAACGCAGAGCCAGAAGCAGGGCTCCATTTCAGCACCCTGCAATCATGACCTGAGCTGAAATCAAGAGTCAGAGGCTTCACTGACTGAGCCACCCAGCTGCCCCAAAATTTGCACGGTTTTTGACCTGGTTTTTACATACTGCAACTGTAATACACATTTAAATTCTATTTAAATTCTATTATGGGGGGGTGCCTGGGTGGCTCAGTTGGTTAAGGGGCTGCCCTGGGCTCAGGTCATGATCCCGGGGTCCTGGGATCGAACTCCATGTCGGGCCCCCTGCTCAGCGGAGAGCCTGCTTCTCCCTCTCCCTCTGCCTGCCATTCTGCCTACTTGTGCTGTCTCTTTATCTCTCTGTCAAATAAATAAATAAATTTTTTTAAAAAAATAAAAAAATTCTATTATGGATATTTATCTCTATACATTTATCGGTACTATTTTTCATCAAGTCTATGATGTCATTGGTTGTAAGAGATGCCATTTTCATGTATAACTAAGAGAATAAAGAAACTGCTAAGAGAATTATGACACAAGCTTTATTATCACACAGAATGCTTATTTTGTACCCTTTGACAAATCTCTTAATCTTATTTAGAAACAGATTTTTATCCTTAAAGAAAGGAAGATATGGCCAAATTAAATTAGTTTAAGTGATAGATCTTACACATGTCCATTCTCTTCCATTTCTGCATACATGAAAGGCTAAGATCCTCAGTCCCATACTGTGGGTTATTGCCATGTCCATAAACCTGACAATAAAATGGGAATAGAAGTGAAATGTGAAGTTTCTGTCCTGAAGTAGTGAAAAGCTCAGTCATGGCTCTCCAGTTTCTCTCTTCCCCAGCCACAGCAATAGTGGACAAAACTTCATGCAAAAGTGTTAGAGCCACAGGTTTGAGGCAACTTGAGCTATTGATTCACTACACAGAAGACAGTTGCCCCAAAAAGTGAGCTACACTTAAAAAAGAATTTGCATGAATGAAAAATAAATTTGTATTGCCTTAAATCACTGAAATGCTGTTACTACAGCCTAACATATCCTATTCTGATAAATATAAAAATTAGCACAACAGTAGGGCAATGGCATACAAAGCCTAAAATATGGGGTGCCTGGGTGACTCAGTCAGTTAAGCGTCTGTCCTCGGCTCAGCCATGATCCCAGGGTCCTGGGATTGAGCTCCACACCTGGTTCCCAGATCAGTGGGGAGCTTGCTTCTCTCTCTCCCCTGCCCTGTTCGTGCTCTCTCTCTCTCTCTCAAATAAATATATTTTTAAAAATCGTAAAAACAAAACAAAATAAAAACAAAACCTAAAATACGTGGTGGGCAGTGAGTGGTGAAGGAACCAAGATGAGGGGCTGAAGTGATGGCGTTCCATGGTTCAGTGACAAAACATTCACTAACATTACTGCATATGCTACCATGGGAAGTTGATTATGTTTTTATTGAAATTGCAGTGTGCTTTGATTGTTATCCATGGTATTTTTGCTAGGTATCACCAGAATTGAATGAGCATGGTAAAGAATGGGTTGATTTGTATGCACATATGAGAAGAAAAAAAAAGTCCAGAAGTTCAGGGAATTGTAGAAGTAGAAAAGACAGATGCTTTTCCATTCTAAAGAGTAAATAAGTTTGAGAAAGCACGAGAAGGAAACACACAATAAAGAATTTCAACTGAGCAAATTTCCCTATTATACCAATAAGACTAAAGGTGTTGAGTTTAGTAAATCTGATACAATGATTTTGGACAAAGAATTGGTAATTATGAGGTACCTTAAAAATGATAGCATCTTAAATAATTTTTGAGCCATCAGTAGACAAAGAAAGTCCTCAAAGAAAGCATATTTCCCAATATCAACTTCAGATTGGCCAAGGAATATAATAAAAAGAAAGAAACCTCTTTCCCACAGGGTGAAACCAACAGCTCCAGAGGAAAAAGAAGGAAGCTACTCACAGAGAACAAAATCAGCATCTAAACAGAAAACAAGAACATTCTCTCCCCAGAACTGGAATACTCGGTGCACATAGGATTTCATAATGTATGGACCAGTGGTCATATGTCTTTATGTGGCCTCTTGCTGAACAGGTAATTGAATTTTGGTATTAGGGATATGAAAGATGGATAATTTTTCTTCTTGGTTTAGTGTTTTTGTTCATGGGTCCTCAGATCAAGAATGACCTTGTCTAAAAAAGATACAAAAATTACTGTATATTACAGCTGTTGCCCTTTGAACTCTTAACTTGGGATTGAATGGTATTCAGGGTTTGCCTTCCTTGAGGAGGGTTCTATCAATGTCTGGAATAAATCAAATATTTGATGACCAGAAGTGGACTGTGATTGACATTATTTGTGTTCATCAATATCAAGTTTATTTCCATTTCCCACAATAAAGGCATCACATTCTAGATTGTCTGCACTCAAGTGGGCCGATGTGATTATTTCTAGCCAAAACTAATGCTGTGAAAATCCACATATGTTAGATTTTCCATTCTCCATTCTCTACTTCTTCAGTGACTATTGAGGTAGACTCAGGTAAGATAATGGAATCATAACGTAAAAACACCCTAACTGCTGCTTTGTGCAGAATAATTTTATGAATATTTATGATAGATAAATATTTGGTATAATAACCTACAAGCTGTTTGGAGACTGTTTCTCCAGTACAATGTGGCCAATCCTGACTGAGAGGGTTAAAGTATTTCTAAAATTTCTTTACATTTAGGGTGTGATTCTTCTGGATTGTTTTTGGCTCAGAATAATCACAACGATAATGTCTTTGGTTTCCTACACAACACTTCTCTGTGACATCAAGATAATGGTGATGCTGCAAAACTACTATCTCTTATTGGATAATTTATTAAGTAATTTCTGTGCTCAGTATGGGGCTTGAACTCATGACCCCAAGACCAAGAGTTGCATGCTCTGCTGACTGAGCCAGCCAAGCTCCCCTCATTAGATAAATTTTGATCCTGGTACCTTGTTATCTTACAAGAAAATATCAGCAGATGGATTTTGGAGTAAGTTCAAAGCACGTACTAACAATACCTCTGTATTAATACTGCAGCTTGGCTGAGAATAGTTGTAAGGCACCACCAATTCTAAATATGCATCTTAATTCCAGATATGTTAAAAAAAAAGCTTATCTTTAAATTGATGAGATAAAACACATCCCTCAAAATTTGTTTGTAGCCTGATGCTTTCTTAGGAAGTTGTGATTACTATTCTCTAATAAACAAGGAAGTTAAAACAAGAAAGAAAATTAAATGGAACTTAGCAAATGGATTCATCAAGAGAATTTAAGGTAATACCCAGACAATGATGTAGAGTAGGTCTAAAGAAGAAATAGTCCAAATTGGACAATGAAGCTTTTGGTAGATATAGACAAGAAATAGGGGTGCCTGGGTGGCTCCGTTGTTAAGCGTCTGCCTTCGGCTCAGGCCATGATCCCAGGGTCCTGGGATTGAGCCCCGCATCGGGCTCCCTGCTCAGCGGGAAGCCTGCTTCTCCCTCTCCCACTCCCCCTGCTTGTGTTCCCTCTCTTGCTGTGTCTCTCACGGTTGGATAAATAAAATCTTTAAAAAGAAAAGAAATAAAAATAAATAAAATAAAAATAAAGGTCATACACATACTGTAAACTATGAATTCAGCAAAATAGCTGATGTTACACATCTTTTGAATAAAATGTAAAAATCCTAATAAAGTTCTGGAAGAGGAAAAGAAAGACAAGAATAACTCCAATAATACTAACAAAAAGCTGTATATGAATGAAAATATAACTAGAGAATATACTTTGGTGTTAATTATCAATATTTGCTTAATTACAAAAAAATTGTGACTATTGATTGAAAATAAAAATGGCAGTATATTGTCTGGGAAAAATCAAAATAGATGACATTTGTGAAGGAGGGCCCAAATCTCACCTGTAAGAGGAAAATATAAAGAGATAATGACTAAATTTGATAATCCAAGAAATAGTATATAGGCAAATAATGCAGATACATGAAAATAACTATCATCAAAAAACATCAAAAGAAATGAAATAGTTATTTCTGGAAAAAGTTGCAGGATAGGACATGTTGGTTAGGAAACACAATTTTTGTTTGAAATATTTCATTGACAGTTGATATTTTAACTGTAAACATGTGTCTTATTAATATTAAAACATTTTATAAAAATAATTTATATTTATATAAAGATACTCATTAATGTCAACTAATGACCTCCAAATATCTGGCACTCCATTGTATAGTTAGGGGTTAGGGATTCTTTCCTAACTGACTCCTGCCACTTGGCCCACACCAAAGATTAAAAGTGAGAGTCCTTGTGCTAAACAACAATATTTATTTACACTGAATATCACGGATATGTTTTAGGGTGTCTGGTTTATATTGTCTTCCTTTAAGGCAGAGGTCAGCAAATTAGGATTATGAATCAAATCTACTTAACCCATATTTTTGTAAATAATGTTTTGTTGGAGCACAGCCACTCTCATTCATTTATGTAATGTCTATGGCTATTTTCTATGTAAAAAAGCAGGGTTGACTAATTGTAATATAAACTGTGGTCCTCAAGTCTGAAATATATATACTATTTGGCCCCTTACAAAAAGTTTGTCAATCCTTGCTTTAAAGAGTGTTGAGATTCCTTCTGGCAGGCAGTTAAATTACAAACCAGTCAAGATTGGTTTTATTCTTTGTTCTATTTCACTTTTATCCTTAGCCTGGAATGATGCCCTTGAGACATGGTCCTTAACTCCTAAGAAGTGGCTTCTATGGGAGTCTTAGCTGAATACTGGAAATGCACAGTGAGGTTTCTATATTCTTGATAAGGCTGGTCCAGCATCTTCCTGACATGCATGTCTCATTGACTCTTGCCTTGCCTGTATGTAACTTCATCTTCTGCCAAACCCCTGCAGGAAACCCCAATGTAGACTGTTGGATTGCCTTCTGTGTAGCTCCCTTTGTCTGATAATCTGCCCTATAAATTCTAGCCACGTTAGGAGACTTGAAATATGATATCTGCTTCCTGGGCAGAGCTTTGTGCTCTGCCTACTCTCTACCTCCCTGTACATCGTGGCCAATAAGTGACCTCAGAAGAAAACTAGTGGGAAGGTGTGCTTCCTTTCTCTAAAGGATCATAGTCCTGTATGGTCTATTGTCTAATGCCTGAAAACAGTTGTCTCATATACTGTCCCCAGTTTTACAGCTATTTAGACAGGACTATCCATTCCAGTACCAATTACTCTGTCATGCTTGGAATGGAAGATTCTAAACAGCAAAAATTTGAATTGTAGTGACTGGAAATGGTACAAAATCAGGCTTTGGTATAAATTAAATATAGCCTAGGAAAGTGTTAGCAATCATTAACTCGAGTACGCTTCCAACTCTGCAGGAGGAGGGGTGACCCCAGCTTCCAGGCCACATGCTGTTCCTCAGACCTATAGGTATGGGGCTCTCTGAAACCCAGACAAGGCTCAACTCCAGCCCTAAGACACAGCTTCAAAAGGAAGAAAGCTTTTGATATTTCCTTGATGTTTCTTGCCCCATAATGTGTAGGCTAGCTAGCTCCGATTTCTGTTCTCTAACTTCTGGCTATGCAGATTCATTACTGACCAATTTCTCTCTCTGATGTTTTTTGCATATGATTAAAGCCTTTCTCTCTCTATCTCTCTCTCTGACTTTCACTTCACTTTGACCTCACCCAAAGTACTTCATTATCATGATTGATCCCAAATATGTATCAGTATTAATTACACTAATATTAATTCAATAATAATAAGATAAAAATGACACAGGTAGACAATTATCATCTGACTGTGGGAAGCATGTCCAATGTTGAGATGAGATAATGCCTCTGTTTGTTAACACTCTTACTATTATAGCTAGGTAAACCTTATATGGGTAAGGGAAGTAGAAAATTTCCCCAAGTATCTGGAGTATGCTATGAAGTAGCCCTCAATAAGGGTGGAATATTTTAGAAATCCTCTGTTGTAATTAAAAAAATGGTAAATGTTTCTTTCTACTCTATAACATTAACATTTTATATAATATAAAATGGTTCAAATTCAAAGTTAAATCAATTAACTTCTAAGTGTACTACTCAGGAGAATTTCAGCTACAAGAAAAGAATACGGATAATGAATCAACTGAATAAAATTTACTAAACAAGTGTTTTCTCCTTTTTTTAAAAAATCTCTCACAACATGAAATTGAGAGAAAGGAAATTTAGGAATAGTGTAGGGTCTCGACTTCATAAAAGGAAAAATTCCATTTATGCTTTATCACTCTAATCGTGTAAACTTTTTAAATCACGGTTGCAGATGGCTTATTAAACTCCAGTGTATATCTTTGCCCAAGGCAAGGAAAAAGGTAAGATACTGACACCAGCCACATCCTTTTCCCTTAGAAATCCTTCAAGATTTATCATATCACATTTTCTTGGGTAGAGATATTCCACATGGGTACCCCTCAATCATTTCTAATGTAAACCAACAAATGGAACAAGAATCAGAATTGAGTTTTGCTCATCAGTCACCATCAATGCTTCAAGAAAAATATGTATTCCCAAGGGATGTGTCATGTTTCTCTGTGGCTCTCTTAACCTCCTGGCATACCCTGCAGTCATACACAAGTATGAAAATAAGGAAATTACATATAAAATATGTTTCTGTATCTTCTAGCACATATTTTATGTACATTACATAACACTGACACATTTTTTTGGTACTGATACTAGTATGTTTTACATCTTTTCCTCCATCAGCAATTCTTTAACCTCTACACACACACACACACACACACACACACACACACACACACACACACACACACCATAGACCACACACCACATACCACATGAATACCATACTAGCTCTCTACAAAGAAAAAGTCAGGTAACTAGAGACCATGTCCAATCTTCTAACTGGTATTATAAACTATTGTTGGCAGTATATATATTTTCTTTCTCTTTGTCTCTATAGAAATTCACATGCCTAGTAACCTTCAGTTTACCTATTTACAATGCTGAAAAAGCATTTTGATATTGACGTGAGAGTTTCTTTGTATTTCATTATACATCTATGTATATTTTAATGTAAAATATTTAACTTTAAAAACTAAATTAATTTCCATGACTTAGAATTTTTAAAAAATAAGTCAAACTTTTCAAACTGTTAGTAGTAAACACTTACTTGTAATCTGTCTCACAAGTATTATAACACAATCATGAGAACTTCTGGCCTATTCTTTATTATAGGCAGATTTTATGAAAGACATTTCTTTTGGACGCTTGATTGGAATAAACTGTACTTTCACCTTTTGTGGGTTTTTGTTGTTTATTTGTTTGTTAATTTATAATGCAAGAAAAATATTCTAGGAGTAAATAAAGGTGTGGCACAATCCATTCATGTCTCTATAAACTAGAATGAGCAGTAAAGTCTTAAAAAATTACCTTTAATATTGTTAATTTGATGTTGATATTTTTAGGGTTGACTTTTTCTAACAACAATGATTTGAAGGCTGGACTTGGTATATTAATATTATAAATGGAAATCTATTACAAAGGGATAGTGAAAAACATACCATACCCAAAGATTATTTTTTAAATTAAGTTAAAATTAAATTTCTGTCTAGTCTCTTCTCAACCTTGTTATTCTATTGCTTAAGGGAGGCTCCTGGTAACAATGACCACTATGTTGCAGATATGCCTTGATGTTGGATATAAAAATCCCTATAGGGAAGCTACACCTTTGCCTAGTGCTAACACATCCTTGGCAGCTAGGAGTTTTGCATGATAAATGCTGCAATTAAATCTATTGAGTTGTGCATAAAATAACCATCTTCAATCTTACATCAAATTTATCTGAACGCTATTAAAAGACCATAAAAAAGTGAAGTAGAATTTTCAAATAAGGAAAGTATATATTTTACATAACTCATAGCTTAATATTTTTTATAATAGCAATAATATTTTAAAATAGAAACAAAATAAAACTTTCTTTTACTAACAGGGGAATGTTATTCCAACAGTAGAGGGCATAAAAAATTCACTAAAATAATTTCACTTGACTATTGTTAAGAATATCTTGTTTTAAAATATGTGTTTAATGGAAGAGCATTTTTCTCTGTTATTTTATATTAGTGGTTAACTCTGGGTTTCAAAAGCAGAAAAAGTAACACGGGGTGTGTTTATTTTTTTAATTTTGATTTTTAATTCCAATATATGGGCATATTTTAATTTTACATTTATGTATAGTTGTGATTGTATACATTCTTGTAATTCTTGTCCACTTTTTTAATGGTCTGTTCTTTCTGTTTTGTCCCTTATGAACTCTCATCAGCTCCACCTTCCCCAATATTATCCATGTATCACCTTATGACAAAAACTTTCATTTTTACTGGTATTCATATCATAATATTGTATAAATATATATATATGAGTGCACGGGTGTACATATAAATTCCATGTGCATCTACACATGCAATGAGAAGTTCCATTTATTAGTGCTTCTTTTATGGAAAATGAAACTCTGTTATACTTACTTTTCTGCAACTCTCTCACTCAGTAATGTTTTCTGGAAATGAGTCCAAATGAGTGTCTCTTTTCCATTGTTTTAGCAGATGTGCTTGAAAGTCCATGTTCATATTCATTTTAATATATTTTAAAAGGATGCACATTCCATGGGTGCCTGGGTGGCTCAGTTGGTTAAGCATCTCCCTTTGGCTCAGGTCATGGTCTTGGAGTCCGGGGTATGGAGCCCAGCATTGTGTTCCCTGCTCAGTGGGGAGTCTGCTTCTCCCTCTGCCCCTCACCCAGCTTATGCTCTCTCTCTTGCATTCTCTCTCTAATAAATAAATAAAATCTTAAAAAAATAAAAGAATGCATATTCCATATGTGGATATATCATAATATATCGGTTCTAATGTTGATGTGGGGTTTTTTGTCTTTTTTTACTGCTATAGATAATACTGTAATCAACATCCTTGTGCATTAGGTAGGAACTTCAAATCTTACATGTTGATATTTGGCTTCTACTAAATAAATTTATAGGAGTAACACTGCTGGGCTTGTGTGTGTGTGTGTGTGTGTGTGTGTGTGTGTGTGTATCTGTGTGTTAATTTAATAGACATTACTATGTTTGCAAAAGTGCTGCAAAATTTCACATTTCCAACATGCAACAACATTTATTTTTTTCAGGATTCTATTTGTTTATTTGACAGAGACAGAGAGAGCACAAGCAGGGGAAGTGGCAGGCAGAGGGGGAAACAGGCTCCCCAATGAGCAGAGAACTCGATCCCAGGATCCTGGGATCATGATCTGAGCCAAAGGCAGACGTTTAACTGACTGAGCCACTCAGGTGCCCCAACATTTGTGTTTCTATCAGTGGTACCTAAGAACATTTTTTAACCAATTTATCTCTTTAAAACTTTGTCTAGTTGATAGGTGTGAAGTGGCATCATCTTAATTTTTAGTTGCTGATAAAATGGTAAATTTGGTTACACATTTGTTTGGACATCTTGACTTGTTGGTGATATGTTCTTGATCACATCCCTAGACTAAGATTTTTTTAGTCTGTTTTCTAATTTGAAAGATTTTGTATGGAAATGAGGATATTCCTCTCATAGCTGTTTTGGAGCATGAAATCAGCTAACTTCTATATGAGAACTTGGTAAAAGTTGAAGAATTATACGGGTTATATCTAAACAAACCACCCCCAACTACAAAAGTAATATGAAGACTTGGTTTCTTAACCTAGATAATTAAAGAAAAATAATTCCATCCTCTTCTACTTGAAAGTGCCTGGCAGCTGGGAAAAATAAACAGATACTTAAATTCTAAATTTGCACATAATTATCTCTAGTTTCTTCTTCATTTTGTTAGGATCTTCAAAGTCTCATGTTGTATTAATTAGTACTTACTACATTTTCTAGTCATGATTTACCCTAAAAATTTTCCCGTTCATGATTCTCCTCTTGTATCCTTTTCTTCTCCTATGCCCCAAGTGCTTTCATTAGTTACAACTTGCTTAGTAATTTCTAGAATGTCAGTTTTTCCCCATTCTTCTTCTTCCTCCTCCATCTCTTTACCGTTGAGTCTTCACTGTCTGCCCTCTAACATAGGTAATTCCCTAGGAAATTTCATTAGCTCATGAAACAGTGATCCATAGTTGATTAAGAATATTCTGCTTCCGGGGCGCCTGGGTGGCTCAGTCGTCAAGCGGCTGCCTTCCGCTCAGGTCACGATCCCGGGGTCCTGGGTTCAAGCCCCGCATCTGGCTCCCTGCTCTGCGGGAAGCCTGCTTCTCCCTCTCCCACTCCTCCTGCTTGTGTTCCCCCTCTCGCTGTGTCTTTCTCTGTCAAATAAATAAATAAAATCTTAAAAAAAAAAGAATATTCTGCTTCCATTACTATTGAGCTATGCACACACATATATATTCACATATATATTTTATGTATAAATATATATACATGTTTGAGTCTCTGTTAATGATTAATAACTTTCATTTTTATTTGCTATTACCTAGTTATAATTATATAAAAATGGAATTTCTAATATTAGTCTTTATTCATAATAATTAAATTCAGAGATAGATCTACTTTCAAGAAGATATTTTGATACTATGTATTTTCCACATTCCTCCTTTCTTGCCCCGTGTTTCAGGGTGGTGAGAACGGACCTGAGTATGGCCTTTAAGGTAGTAACCCAGCAACTGTGCTAGCTTGTGAGTAGGTACTTTAATTGTTGCCACTCCTTCTTATGATAGCTTTTTTAAGGATCAAAACCCCATCTCAGAGAATTTTCTCTTTCTTTTGTGATTAAATCAACTTACAGCCAAACTTGAGACTCTCTGGTGAGAGAGACACTTTATAACTTTAAAAAGTTGAATGCATGCAGCTTCTTTTCCAAGAATGCACAATAGAACTTGGGACAGTTAATCTGACACCACCACATAGATGTTACTCACATGTAGTCCCCAAACTTTGCTGATATAACAAAGTAGGTTTACTTCTCATTAACATAGCAGCCCTACATGTATGTTTTTGGTCAGTGGAGTACATCCCCTCTAGCCTTAATTCAAGAGCCCAGGCTTCATCCATCTTCTTGCTCTGTTATGCCCTAGTGCCTTGTAATCTTCTGCTAATGGCGAACTGGATGGGGAAATAAAAGGTGAAGTTGATTTACCCAGTCCCTGAAATGACACACATCAATTCCCTTCCCTTCAATAGCAGGAGCTATTCATATAGTCCAACCTGGATGCAAGAGACACTAAGAAATATAGTCCTTGCTTAGCTAACCATCTCCCAACAATAAATTCATTTATGAGGAAAAAGGATGAAGTTTTGCTGGAAAGCAAGCTTTCCTCTATGGACTGCATTGTGTCCCTCCTTAAATTGCATATATTGAATCCCTAACCCTCAACATGATGGTATTAGGACATGGGGCCTTTGAGAAGTAATTAAGGTTAAATGAGGTCATCAGGGTGGGTTCCTCATCCTGGGATTAATGTCTTTCTAAGAAGAGACACCAGAGAATTATCTCACATTCTCACTCTCTCTTGTTCTGTCTCCATGCCATGTGAGGACACAGCAGGGAGGTGGCCTCTGCAAGCCAAGAAGAGGTCCCTCACCAGACCCTACCATGCTGCACCCCAATCTCAGACTTCCAGCCTCCAGAACTGTGTGACAGTAAATTTTCATTTATGGTATTTTGGCTAGTAGCCATTGAGATTATTTTACTGAAGGTTGCAAAATATGAATATTCTAATTCATTTTTCCTTTGATTATTAGCTGGTATATTTCTATAAAGGTATATTTCTCCTCATTAACTATTTTTGTTTTGGTTCTTCAGATGTACAATTTCTATAGGAAAGACAGGAAAATTTTATATTTTTTCTCTTTATCATTTTCTAAATAATTGATTTCTCAGCCTCCAGCACAATAATCAAAAATACGTTTCTAAGTAACTTTATGAAATCATGCATTTAAATATGTTTTACATATTTATCACTCTGAAAATGCTCAAATTATCCATCACTTCTTAGGAGGAAGTTATTCAAGTTGGCTCTTCTTTTGATGTGACTCTAGCAGTCTTTTGCTGGTGTCACTGATGCTTGAGAATCTTTTTATACATTTTCTCTCCCCAACATGAAGCAAGCTTTGCTCTTTGAAACACTGTTCCTTACAATGGCATTGTTTTTAGAGACCAAATGCTGTACAAGTGAAGTGTTTATGGATGTGGTAATTGTTTCTCAGTGCTTTTATTATTTATTTATTTATTTTTAAGATTTTATTTATTTATTTATTTGACAGAGAGAGAGAGAGACACACAGCGAGAGAGGGAACACAAGCAGGGGAGTGGGAGAGGGAGAAGCAGGCTTCCTGCTGTGCGGGGAGCCCAATGTAGGACTCGATCCCAGGACCTGGGATCATGACCTGAGCCAAAGGCAGACACTTAACGACTGAGCCACCCAGGCGCCCTCTCAGTGCTTTTAGTTAACAGATCTAGAAAATATGTATTTTTTTAAAAAAATGAAATAGAAGTTCAGTTGACATTCAGAATTATATGATCCTTAATTCATCTCAATATTCTTACATTTCTATCTCTATTGTCTCACTAAAAATTTTAATTTTTTATTACATGAACTGAGTTACTTGTTTTATTTCGTACTACCTGCTTGACAGTCTCAAAATTGACAATACCATAAACAATATAATTAGTGAAAAAATAACAATTATGTTATTGTAAACATTTTTTGAATGTTTTCTATTCTTAGGGCATATCCAACCGGTATGCATAATTGAATTATCATGCTTGAATGTTCCTTGGAATAGTTCCATTATCTGTGGTTAAGTCACGAGTTTATAACTGTACACAGTTTCATTTGTTACAAGTTTAATTTTTAGGAATTGCTTTCCTGGTATTTAATTTTATTTTAATTAGGCAAAAAGTTTATGTATCCAAAATCATATTTACAATATAATATAGATCCATAGAAGGCTAGATTTTAATCTTACCCTCTCTAATCTTTTCCTTTCCTTGTCTATCAGTAAATATATCTAAAATTGTTATGGTTATCCCTCCGTGAGTTTTGAAGAATTAAACACAGATATTTGTGTATATGGGAGCTTCTTTCCCAAGCACTTTTTAATTGTTCTGAACCTCAAAAAAGGCATTTGTATATATATGTATTTCACTTTCTCTACCTTTTTTAACTTAAACCCTGACGTCCCTTCTTATAGAATATAGACAAATTTCAAACTCCTTTTTGCTGGTACATAGTACTCTATCGTATGGATTTTCTTAGTTCATTAAATCGGTTTCCTATTTATGAATATTTGAGTTTTTTTCCTGCCTTCTGTTATTACAAGTAGTGCCTCAACAAACAGCCTTGTATGCACATTCATCTTTTTGCCAATATTTATTTGGCATAGATCCTATATACAGAATTATTGGATAGAATGGTAAATTTATGTATCCTTGGATATGTGAAGGAGCTTATTTTATTTCAGATGTTAATTTTAAGTATATAGTCTGAATATTTATACCAACGTTATTAACTCTGAAAACACAACTGAAATAAGTTTTAAAAGTTTTAGTCAAGGAATATTATTTTAAAGATGTCAACTATATTACATATAATGCATTCCTTTTATACTATTAGGTGTTTTTTTTTTTGTTTATTATCACAGAAATATCTTTGGTTATAATGCCATTTTTAAAAGATCCATCAAGAGGAGAGTAGAGCTTGCCTTCTGTGACCTCTATTTTTATCAAGTTATAGCCTTCAAAGTCAGCCATTATTTAGGTTGACTGTGAAAAGGAGGTATTAACTTAGCCCTGATTTATTATTATCATTATTCTGATATACTGAGGAACTTAAAATAAATCTAAAAAAAATTTTATTGCATGAGAAAGGACATGTAAATACAAACACTTCAGATAAATTCAAGATTGTTGGGACGACATTTAAACTTAGTTTAGAATGGTACACATTAGCACTTTTTGTTAACATTTTACTTTTGATTTCTTTGAAAATATTCATGGTTTGCTCTGTAGCACCTATAATTGTCTGAAGCTTAAAAATAGCAATGTGTAAGTGTGCTTTTCTTTCCTTTAATTACCAGCTTTTGCTTGCATACAGAACTAATGACATTGCTTTTAGAAATGTTGATATAGCACACCTATTGATTAACTTTATTTCCAAAACCCTAAATCAGGGATGAAAACAGATATCACCACTTGATGGGAAGAGGGTCAAAATTAATTACTTAGAGAGGTATGAACATTAGTAAAGGAGAATTTATTGTGGCTATATTTGCAAAAAATTTGCTTACCCTTAGGCCTTACAAACTGTCACATTAAGAGCAACTGAAAGGAAATATGCAGTTAAAAAGGGAACATATGAAAATAGACCTTTAACAATTCCTTGAACATTTAACTTTAACTCACCATAGTTATAATTATCACATGTAAAACCATGTTCCTGTGTAATATATGGAAGGCCAAGTTGAAGAAGACACCCTCTTTTTGTGTTTTTGGCAGTGTTGCTACTGGCAGTGAGACCATGGGAAGAGTATGACAGCAGTAGAATTCTACTACCTATTTGATTTAGCTTTACTGCAGACAAGGTAGTAATTCTTATTAACCCATTGTCAATTTTTATGGGAATACAATAATGAGTTTCAGCCAAGAACCTGCTCATACTTTCCTTGAAATAATTATGTAAGTACCTGAGTTCAAGCATTATACATTTCTTATTTAAAATAGCCAGACTGTACTTTTTTGTTTCTTGGTTTATGCCCTGTACTGAATATCAGTGACACAGGGTCCATTTTGTCACAGCTCATAATTTCACAGTGCCTATTAAATAAACTAATATTTGATGAACACTCACTACCCAATTCATTCATAAATAACCACAATTTGCTCATAAATGTTCTCATTAAAATACACAACAAATGAGGAAAAGGCTCTTATGGATCCATTTGATAAATGGAACCAAAGCTTTTATTTTGGAAGAAAGAGCATACAAATAGGAAATGGTGAGAAGTAAGAAAGAAAGTGTGGATGTAAATTAGAGGTAATAATATATATGGTAGGCAAAATAATGGTTCCCCAAATATTCCCATGTTCTAATCTGTGGAATCTGTAAATGTGTTACTTTACCTAGCAATAGGTAGATGTGATTAAGTTAAGGAATTTGAGATGGGAAGATTATCCTGAATGATCTGGGTGGACTCAACCAGATAATCACAAGGCAAGAAAATCACAGTCAGAGTGATTTGAAGATGTCATGCTGCTGTCTTTGAAGACAGAGGAAGGGGCTATGAGCCAAGGACTATAGGTAGCCTCTAGAAACTGAAAAAGGCAAAGACATGGATTTTCCCCTAAAGCCTCCAGAAGGAAGGCAACCCTGTCAACATTTTGATTTTAGCCTAGGAAGACCTGTTCCATACTTCTGACCTCCAGAACTCTAAGATTATAAGTGTGTTGCTTCAGTTACTTTAATTTTTGGTGATTTCCTACAAAAGGAAACTGATACAGTGTGAGATCATATTTTTTCATTCTTTTTTTGTTAACTTATTTTAGTAGAATACACACACACACACACACACATATATATGTATATATAAAATCATAAACTGACCTAACTCCAACCAGAAAAAAGATCAAGGAAATTAATATCCCAACTCAGAATCTCAACCCCAAAGTCATTTTATATCAACATCTGACCTAATAGATTCAGTTTGCCTCTTTATTTTTTTCTTTACATAAATGGAATGATACAGTAAGTATATTTTTATTTTGGTCTTTTACTCAACATTATGTTTGTAATTGGTATCCATATTTATTTTTGTAGCTGTAGATTAAGTGCTCAATTCCATATATTCTATCTTTATAAATATACCATAATTTCTTACCAATTGTACATTAATGGGCATTTGAATACTTCTGATTTTTTTTTTAATTACAAATAGTGGCATTATGAACCTTCTGGAACATGTATTTTGGAAGCATATGCACATGTGTTGAGTATATACTGATTGGGATATACCAGATATAAAACCTTGTTGAGTTGTAAAATGTGTGTATGTTCAACTTAAGTAAATCTGGCCAGTTACAGAGTAAAGATGGAAGACAGCCCCAAATTCTTTGACATGCCTTCCATTTAGAGGTGAGGTACATTATGTCCCATTATGTTGAACCTGAGCAGGCTCTGTGTCTTCCTTGAATAAATGAATATGGCAAGATGATGTTGTACCTGTTTCTGGGCTAAGGCCACGAGACTGGCTGCCTCTACATCTACTTTAGAAATGTTTCATTTCATTTCCTTTGGGAACCAGCCACAAATGCTTTGAGAAACTCAGGACATATGGAGAAGGCACATGTAGGCACATTTTCAATCGTCCAAGCTAAGCTCCCAGCATCAACTACTAGCAGCGCAACCCAAGTGCCAGACATGTACGAAAAAAACCTGGAAAGTGGATTCTTCAGCTCTAGACATCCCATTTAACCCCATGGTGTTTAAAAAAAAAAAAAAAAAAAAAAGTCCAGTCAAACCTTTTTCAAATTCCTGGCTCACAAAATAAAATGGTGTTTTAACCACTAAGTTACAAAGTTGTCTATTACATACTGATATAAAACTTGAAGGGAATTGGGTATCTGGAAGTGGAGTACAACATAACAAAGGCCTAAGACCCATGACATTGTCTTTCAGACTAGGCAATAAGCAGAGGCTAGAAAGGGGTAAGAAAACTAAGTGAAAAGTGGGGCTGCATGACTTGCAGTCTGGAAGGATAGTGAGAAAATGTTGAAAATCAGAGGAAAGGACTAATTGTTATGTAATGGTGGCAAACTTGGCAACAATCTGCAGGAATGTGGAAAATATAGAGTATTTAAATTTAGTATCCAAGTTTTCTGGAAAGACTTTGCAGAGTAACACAGGCAGTGACATCTGGATTCTACTAGCTGCCTATTATAAAATGCCAGGAGAGAGAGGTGAATTAAAAAAAGGAACTATTATGATTTTGAATAGCATTTCCAGGAAATATTAAGGAGTGGGTAATTCTGGATTTGCAGATAAAATTACTTCTTTCATTTATAGGCTCTTCCAGAAAATGATTCTTAAAATAAGAAATAACTTCCAGGTAAAATTAAATTATGAAAGGAGGAGATATCCTAAGTTAGGTCCTCAGAAAATCTTAGGATGATAGCCTGTCTTTTCAGTTCACAAGTCCTTAGCTTTAAAATAACTGCACCTGAGAAACGTCTTTTATTCCTGTACCTGATTTAAATGATAAGATCTTGGACTTTAAGCCTGATCTTGTTCCTGTAATGAATTAGACCTTTCAAAGTCTTGAGAGAAGGGTATTTTGTATGTGTCAGGAATGTAAATAATTTGTGGCCGGAGTGTGGATTTTAGCGGCCTGCTAAAAGCTACAATTTCTTTGATATTTTTTTCGCATTTAGAGGTGGCTTCCATGACAGGAGAAACCCATGTGTAAATTCTCCTGTAATTGTCCTTGGAAGAACGGTTCTTAGTTTTCTATAATTTTAGTTAATCTGATCCTTAAAGATTCTACCAATTCTCAATGCCTTTAAAATGTGATTATGAAACTAGAAAATATCATTCTACATCAATTTAGTTATAATGAGGTATAGAAACACTGCTAATTGTCCCTCCCCCAATATCCATTTCACATTCTTTCTTTATAAATTAACCCCCAAATTTTCAAGGCAGCAAAAGGTTAAACTTAATCTTTAAGGTTTTCTTTAGTTGCAGGGATGTGACAAGGTTGTGGCCTGTGATATGTAGACCTGAATGGCTGGGAAGCATTTAAGTATCTCTTGAGAAGGTATCCTGTGTTCACGGATTGGAAGACTTACTATTGTTATGATGGCAATAGTACCCAAAGTGATCTAAAAAGTCAATGTAATCCCTACAAAAATCCCCAAAGTTCTTTGTTTTGCTTTGTTTTTTTGAAGGAGCAAAAAGTGATATTAAAATTCATATGGAATCACAAGAGACTCAAAATATACAAAGCGATCTTTAAAAGAAAAACAAAATTGGAGGATTAATTTCAACACAGCTATAGTAATCTAAACTAAAGTATAAGCTTATTTATAGGCATATAAATCAATAGAATAGAATTGAGAGTTCGTGAATGGACCCATACATTTATGGTCAATTGATTTTCAATATGGATGTCAAGATCATTCAGTTTAATGAGGAAAAAATAATCTTTTCAACAAATGGTGTTTGAACAACTAGATATCCACATGCAAAAGAATGAAATTGGACTTCTATTTTACAACATACACAGAAATCAACTCAAAATGAATCAATGACTTAAATGTAAGAGCTACACCTATGCAACTCTTAGAAGAAAATATGGGGGTAAGTCCTCATGACCTTGGATTTGGCAATGGATTTTTAGATATGGCACTAAAAGTACAAACAACAAAAGAAAAAAAATAGTAAATTGGACCTAATAAAAATTAAAAACTTTTGTGCATTGAAGGATGATATCAAGGGTTTGAAAATACAACCTACAGAATGGAAAAATAATATTTGCAAAACATATTCCTGATGAGTACCTAATATCCAGAATATGTAAAAAAAAAAAACAAAACCTACAACTCAACAATAAAAACACAAAGAACCCAGTTAAAAAGTAAGCAAAGGACTTTACTCAATATTTCCTCAAAAAATATGCAAATGACAAACAATGAAAAGATGGTCAACATCATTAGTCAGTAGGGCAATGGAAATCAAAACCACAATGAGATACCATTTCATACCCACTCAAATGGCTATAAAAAAGAAAGAGAAACTAACAAGTATTGGCAAGGATATGGAGAGACTGAAAATCGTTCATTGGTGCTGGGTATGTAAACAATAGTCTCTGTGCAAAAGTTTGGCAGGTCCTCAAAAAGTTAAACATAGAATTCTCACGTAAACCAGAAATTCTACTCCAATGTGTCCCCCAAATTGAAAACAGTTATCCAAACACTTATACTGGAATATTAATAGCAGTACTAGTATCAATAGCTAAAAGTGTAAATAACCCAAATTTACATCAATTGATAAATGCAAAAACAAAAGGTGGTATATCTGTGCAATTGAACTTTAGCCATAAAAGTGTATGAAGTACTCATACATGCTACAATGTGAATCAACCTCAAAAACATTATGATAAAGAACCCAGTCACAAGAAGTCACAAAATGTATAGCTTCATACATATGAAATATAGAGAATTAGGTAAATCCATAGAGACAGAAAATGGTTAATATTTATTTAGGGCTAGAAAGTGATTGCTTAATGAATATGGGGTTTCTTTTCTTGGTAGTGAAAATATTACCCAACTAGAGATGATGGTTGCACACTATCATGAATGTACTAAATGCCACTGAACTATACACTTTAAAGTGATTGATTTTATTTCTGTGAATTCTACCTCAACTTAAAAATAATAAACTACACACTCACACAAAATATTACTGTCTTAAGATATATGCTTTGAGTTCCTTCCTTACTCCTTTCACAAATGAAAACGTGATGCCTAGAGTTGCAGCAGTCATTCTGAGACCTTGAAAATTAAAAGCAAATATTGAAGAAAGTAGAACAGAAAGAGAATGTCTTTGCCTCAGTTGAGCTTATATGAGACAGAGAGAAAATAAAACAAAACCTACTGTTTAAAATCATGAAAGAGGTATTCTGTTACTTACAACCAAATTCAATCTTAACTGATAATTTACAAATAAAGGCCTCATACATTTATGTAGAAAAAAATCAAGAAAACATTTTAAAATTATTGGGGAAATAATTTTTGACCAAATTTAAGCTAATTTTTCATGTTAAAGTGAGCAACACTCAGTTTGAATGTGGATTTCAAGGAAGGTTGAAAAAGTATACATTGGTAATATGTTTCTCATGTTAAGTAAACAAGATGTTCATTAAAGAGCTATATTTTGGGGTGCTTGGGTGGCTCAGTCAGTTAAGCGTCTGCCTTTGGCTCAGGTCATGATCTCAGGGTCCTGGCATCTGAGCCGCCTTCCCCCCCACACACTGGGGCTCAGCAGGGAATCTGTTTCTCCCTCTCTGACTGGCTCTCCCCCACCCCCCTTCATGTGCATGTATTCTCTCTCCCTCTCAAATCAATCAATCAATCAATCAATCTTAATAAAAAAAGCTATTTTTGTGGATTTGCTGCATGGATTGTTTTTGAGACAGCTTTTTGGAGTGATGAAAGCAGTCTGGAATTGCAGAGATGGCTAGAAGTAAATTTGTTTTGAAAGGCTAAATAAAATTTGAAGTAATGACTGAATCCACTTAATTCTCTAAAAAATTTTCCCTCCATTCCACTAATATTTTAGGTATATAAATTTGAGTGATTTTAAAAATTTGTCAAATAGAATTTTATCTAAATGTTATAATTTGTTGTGGTTTATTTAATCATAGATAGTATACTCTATTTTACTACCTGATGATAATATTTCTCAATTTTCCCATATTTTAGAAACACACTTCAATGTTATAATCCTATAAGAAATGCCGACTTTTAATGGAGTAGATAAAAATGGGAAGGGTGTGTATATTAGATTATGTTGGAATGTTTTAATACTTAGCCTCATTTCAGCTCATATAATATGAAGAGAACTAGGTTGGAATTCCAGTACCTTTTATGATTATCACTACAAGCCCACAAAATGCAAAACCCCTGATGTTACACAATCCAATTGATTTACAGCCAAATTAGAACAAAGGACTGAAATTCAGCCAACCACCAAACCATGTCAAAAAAAGATAAGCACTTTCAAGTTGATTATATGCTTGTCATGTCAATTAACCCAGTATCCCATTAATAAGCTACTCATGTGGATTCAATTGCATCATGAGTACATAACCACCATTTTTCCTGCCAAAAATATCCTTATAAGAGATTGTTTGAACTAGAATTCTCATTTTCCTGAGGAGAGGGAGTTTCCTTTTGAAACTTTCCTCTGAAAAAATCCTCAACATGAGGCAGATTATTTGTATAAATTCTCAGAGCCAGGTTTTGTTTTGTTTTGTTTCTTCTTTTTTGTTTTTGTCTTTTCCATGTTATAGAATAAGTACCTGACAAATTATTATTTGTGGGATACTTTTAATATAAAGGTTTAGGGAAGTTGGTGCTGGAAGTGGTGTATTGTGTTACTTTTGGTCAAAGGTAAAATATAAGAGGAAATTTTGCTGTTGTTTAGGATCTTACCTTTTAACAACTTTGGCTAAATATACACAAAGTCAACTACAGAAGCCTAAATTTATATTTTATCTTGACATGTGCAGGTTCAGATTGTTTCACAGAATTCTGTCAACACTGAAAGGCGCCAGAGACTCAAACTTAAACCTCTCAAAAATCTTACGGTTGATTCAAGAGTTGTAATAGTTTCATCTCAGTCACAGAACCTGAACTGTCAAGTCTTTAACTTTTACAAACTCTGGCTCTTAATGTCTTAATGTTTTTGGCCCTTAGAATATGCCTTTAAAAATAGTCATCTTTTCTCCTCTGGCAAAAAAAGAAAAAAATATAGAAAATGTATCTGAACATGATAAGTTCCACACTATTCAGTGTTCACAGTAGTTTTTCTTTTACTTTTTAAAATTTCAGCTGATTGTAGTGTCCCGAGATCATCAGGTGTCACATGTATCCCCGTCCCAAAGGTTTGGTATAGTTGATCAAAATATTATCGATGTACAGAGGGACTCTATGATACTATCCACTCTCAATACAACTCTTGGAAAATTAGGAACAGGCAAAATTACTTGTATGTCTTCTGTTATTTAATAAAACTAGAATTTATAAGATCAAAATAGTTAATAGAGTTTAGAAGTTAGTGGTAGCAAATTATCAGAAACTTTCTCTTATTGTGTGGCATGCATAAAAGCTCAGGACAATAATAGTCCAAGATGATTTTGCTCATGAACCTCCCCCCTCACTCTCCCTTTTCAAATGAAAACACTCTCAGGCTAACTTACAGGCAGATCACATCAGCAACGTATTGTGGATCAACTGACTGACAAAAGGATGAGTAAACTTGAAAAGAAAGAGTTTTATGTAGAAGTCAATCTTATGCCATTGCAGTTCTACTCAGTAGATTTTATTTTAATTTTCAGTGCATTTACTCCTATACTTCACTGCAATTATTTGCAAGGTTCTATTGTCCTCTGACAATTGCCCAGAAAACTACAGTATGCAAAATCTATTGTAAAGGACAAACCAAATGTCTTAGTTTGTATGTGCAACCACGTGAATGTGTTACTATAGGTCTACATCTCCCTTGTTTCTTCCTTGTGAACATAAATACAAAATGTATTTCTCTGTTGCTGTTTCCTTGGGGTGTCAGTGCTCACTTATAATATGATTACAGTGGGTTTACAAGTTAGGCTTTAAGAGAGCAAAACATTTAATCTAAAAATAATACTGAAATGAACTCTTTAGTGATGAGTCTCTAATCTGTGACAATATGATGTCAGTGAACTGATCTAGAAGAAAATGCCAACCCAAATGAGAATTCATATTGGCTAGACCTTAGGGAACAATACAATAAAGTTTCTTTCTTTTTTCAAATTCCTGTGTAATGCATAGGCCCCTGATGCCTTGTAAAATACGAAGGTACATATGCCAGAAAAAACTAATTCTGAAATACTTAGTTTTCCATATGGCAAAACCAAGTATAATTGATCACCATTTATAACTCCCTATCCACTATTATTATATAAGAAATTAAAAATGCCCTTCTCACTACAACAACAGCGAGGACATTTTAATTAAAAATTTAAAAACACCAACAATTTTAATATATTCTTTGTTGGCATTTTGGTTTTATAATGGGACTTCTCTATTATTTACATAATTCTAGAGGGAGAAGGAAGTACACAGAAGCACCACGAAGACTTTCTTCTTTTCCCTCTTCATGTGTTTTTTTTTATTTTGTTTTTGTTTTGTTTTATTTTTTTAGATTTTTAGCGTCCATGAATTTGAAGTCCTACTTGTTAAGCATTGAACTATATATTTCTCCCTCTAGCTTTTCTCTTTCATGAATACTCAGATAATTTTATCCCCTACTCAATATTCAAAGAAACACAAAACAGAACACCCTCTGCTTTAGTGCCTTCGAATGTAATCATTGAGAAAATGTGGTTAAAATGTTTTTAATCAGCTGTTAATTGGCTGAACTAAATTTTGCCAGTACTAAAGCTAAATCTTAATCTTAGTGTAGGTATGTATGTAAGTCAGAAATCTTTCAGTTGACATTAGCCCATCTCAAATTAGCTTCACCATAAATGGGGCTAATGGACTTGCATAATTATGAGGACACTTTGGAAATACTTAAACCAAGGGCCTTGATGTCTCTAGCAGTTTTTTTATTCTCCTCACATTAGTTTTTCTGTGCATTCAAATTCATTTCTCTTCTATTTCTGACTAGAGTTTTCTGCTTGTTGGCATGTAGAAACAAGGAAATGGTGAAAGCTCTTGGTAACACAAGAGGAAATGTGTTATCTTTTTCCACCCAAAATTAAACAGAGAGAGGGGAGTGGGGGGAGGCAGGGCAATGATATAATTAACATTGGTTATATACCATCTCTGATTCAATCATGGTAGCCACTGGAATAAAGTGCTATCCTCAGGCCAGCCTCGGTCACATGCAGGCCCCAAAACAATTACTATATAATAAGTAGTATAATAAAGTGAGTAACATAGAAAAAAAGCAAAAGTCTCAGTGCCATGTAGTAATCATGAGAAAGCATAGAAAGGAAATTAGCTTGTTTATTCTCTGAATTAGGGAAAAACTCTCTGTAGGAAGCTTCTGACTTGGTCTAACACATAGAATGATTTTTGTCAAGTAAACAGAAAGGGAGAGCATGCCAATAGATAGATGTTCTTAAAAGGCCTGGAGGTGAGAAATCATGGTATGAGTATATTTTAAGTATTTCTCATTATGCAAGACACTTTTAGGTCTTTTTGAGGGTTGATTTTTAAATATATTTTAATGTGGCAATTTGTGTAGAAATTGAAATGGTTTACTGAATGCAGTGGACATCGGTGGGGCATTACATGTGATAATGTTACTTAGTTTAGTATTTCAAGGTACCTCACAAGATGAAGTCATCCAAGTTCTAGCATGTCTTTACTTGACCCAATTTTAGCACTATCACATGTAAATGTACACATATTATTTTGTATGACACACTGTCTTTTTATTAGATAGAATACATGGAGAATTATACTAAACTATATTGTTTGGATTTTCTCACAAAGTAAACTAATTAGGCTTAAAATGTTATTAAATATTACGATAGGTATGATATTTTAAGGAAAATAGGAGAGGTATGTAAGATATGAAAAATGAAATCTGTCTTTACAGAGGAAAACACACTATAAATGCAATTATTTATAGAGATATTCTGAAAGAAATTAGAAAGAAAGCCAAAAAGCTGAGAGGTGGTTTCCATGTAAGCATGACGTGAGATAAAATTTTCAGTAATAAATATCATGAACAAGCCAGACAAAGGAGGTAAGGAGACTTTCCTAATCAGTAAATAAGAAGCAGATCAAGTAATATCCCCAGAGTAAGTTTCTACTAAGTCTTTAAACATTAGGAAATACAAAATACCTTTAGTTCTTATATCCAGTACAAAACTGATAGTCCTATCTGGCTGTCATATTTCTCTTTAAAAACCCTGAGATGTTATTATTAAACCTTTCATAAAGGCTTTAAGATAAACTACCAGTAGAGTAAGAGAGGAGTTAGTAAATACATATTCTGGGTTCTTTACCTGAGTAGTATGTAACATATTACCACAAGCATTCCAAAAGAGGCTGCTACCTCTGAGAATAAAATTCCTGTTACATATTTCACCCACTGATTCTTTTGTTGTTGTTGTTATTTTCCATGGATGTTTATTCTTTAAAATAGATTCCCATGAGGAGTGACATGACTGAGTCGATATTGCTTTCCAAGAGGGTTGTAAAGGATTCAATTTGCGGGAGTTCCCATTTCACTCATCTTGACATCTTTGAATGTTAGTACCAGAAAACTACCTAAGAGATTTGGGTTTGCTCTTTTGTTTATTTTGGCAATGGTATGGCCAGATTTATTTTATAGGGAGATTGCTCAGCGTTGGAGAACAAGGAGAAAGATTGGTTATGGGACAAGTAAAAGAGCCACAGGTGGAAGCCCACACAGAGCTCTTTTTTGGGGGGGTTCACAAGAATTGGGGGACTGCTGTAGGTGCTCTTATGGAGGATCAGATCTTCGAGGTTTTCGCTCCCCCCATTATTCCAGATATTGAAACCCCAAGTGGTTCTTAAATATTTCAATTAAGGAGGCTAACTTTATAAAATGATTGGTGTCAAAAAAAGTGACTCTGTATACCTAAATTTCACCTTTCTTTAAAGATCCATGAATAACAAAAACAATGATGTAGCTATGATATAGAAACGAGGAGCTTCTGAAAGAATAGACTCAGCATATATATATTTTTCAAAGAGTTTCACACCCAAAAAAACAAGATTTCTGAGTACATGGCCTCACTTTTCTACAGGAAAGTAGGTAACTAATATAATATGATACGATATGATACAATACAATACAATACAATATATCATGTCATATCGTATCATATATGCCTCATAAATGATAAATGTAATATAAGTATAATAAATATAATTAATTTAATACAATTAATATAGTATAAATATTATATTTGTTAGGAAAGGTAGTCATACTCAGCTTCTTTCTCCCAATTCTGGACTTGTTCTATTTAGGTGCATGCATCAGTGACCCTCAGACATGTCACCAGCTTTCTGTATGTCAAACCCCATGGTAGAGGGATGGGGGTCCTTCTACCACAGCATGAAGTGGGCTGTGTGTAGCCACATCACGTGCATCTACTGTGGAATGGATACACTAAACTTGGGGATTGTCAAATTGCAAGGGGCTTTATCTTGTGCACCATCTGTCCCTCCTTCTTGTAGGGAAACACTGTACCACTTAAGCCTAGTGTGGGATTTCTCTCCTCAGCCATCTCAAATAATGCACTGCTTTGTTCTCTAGGGGATACTTCTCTGCCTTTTAGCCTTGGTCACGTAGCTCATGTGTATTGGGCCCAATGTATAGAGTTTTTAGCATAGAGTTAGCATAGAGCTCTTAGCAGGGGTCCAAGTGCATATTAAAAAATGAATAGATGTTATATTTTTTCCATTATTTTAGACATGAACATACCTAAGCAGATGCTGAAAAATGTTTAAAAGTAAATATGATATATTACGGTATTAGTATGGGCTTTTGAAACATTACTAAATTAAAATCCGAAATTTAATAACTCCTAGCTGTGTGACCTTTGTGAAGCTGTTTATCTTTAGTTTCTTATGTGTAAATGGGGTATTATTGGTGGTGATGTCATTAGTTTGGTATTAAAAAATAAGTGTAAGGATACCAACAAAGTGGCTAATTTTGTACCTAGTACATACTAATCACTAAATTAGTATTAGCTGTTATTAGTATCTCCTCCTTGCTGTAACTTCTTGAAACTTCTGTGTTCCCCAGTTCTTTCTATTCCTGCTATGGATTCTTTTGCTCTGCTAAGAGATGAATATGTGTCCTACAGAATGTGAGAGCTATTTGGTTATTTTAAAAATTTTTTGAAGAGAGGATTCATATCCAAATTGGAGTTAGGGAGCTGAAGTAGCCAGTAAGTATTTGTTTTAACAAGTGAAGCAAGCAAGTGTACACGTAGAAAACCCTTGAATGATACGTTTTTATAGTGGAATATATTAACTATATATAAATATATATATTATATATATAATTATATTAGATTTGATGGAATATAATATAATATATATGACAATATAACTTTCATCTTGAAAGAAGAATAAAAGTACTGAAATGAGAAGGCAAAACCCCAGGACTGAATGCATGAGACAAGATGAATTAGGACAAAGAGAAAAGAATTAACAAAATTAGGAAAACACAACCAAAGAAGTCCCAAGATGGGACTTTGGTGAAACCCATGCCCGTTTTAATAATATGTAAAGTTGTCTAAGTTTTACAATGAATGGAAGAGCTACATAGACCAAGGAGTTAGGACTCAAATACAGTGTGATGCTTACAGAGGAACATATATTGATTATTGTGACACAGGCAATGTGAAGAATGTTCAGAAGGCATATGGCCCTATTCACAAATATCAGGCTCATTGAGACCTACATAAATAATACAATGTGCATTCATTTTAGGTTAAAGGATATTTTAAGCCAAAATAGAGCAAATAATTATTCTTTCTTACCACTAAAGGTAATACCTTGCATAAGAACCTTACAACTCTATTTTGCATGGTTCAGAAATCTTTCAACCCTCAAAAAAGTCCTGATTTAATTTATTCACTCGGGCTGAGGCCTAGCAACCCAAAGAGATTCAAATACAAGGATGCATCATTCACTCTCATTTCTTTCTGTTTGTAGTCATAAGTTCATAATTATATCTAATTTAATTTAACCTTTCTAACAACTAAAGTTTAATATTAAGTACTAATCAGAGGTGAATAACATCAACTTTTAAACCTTAAAATAATGCCTCGTATTCTAAGGACCTTTCAGTTTTCCATAAAGCCATTTTTGCTTTAAATTCAAATTGTTTAACTCGTTTCAACATATTGCACTTGATCCATTTTCTAGCTATTTAGTTGTGTGTCTGTCTTTTGATTCTTAAAATACAGTTATGGAAAAAAATAAATAACTTTTATTAAAACAGGTCTTTCTAATTCTGACAACTAACTGATGATCAAATAGACTGAAGAAGATATATCTTATAACAAATTATGTGAAGTCATGTCATGTAGATAGTCAAACGTGGCACAATTAGTCTCTTTTCTTATCAACTTCTTATAAAGTCTAGTGAGGCTATTAGATTATGTTCCCATAAAATCAGGCAGTGTCAGTAAACTAGTTCCTCTAGTTATGGATGGGGGTGAATTTTCATTTTGAGAAAAGCAGAACACTTTGTGAGAATTAACATATTGACAGCAGAAGACTCTTCTGAGTACTCTCTAAATAAGAGAAGAAACTCAAAACATACTCTTTGGTAAGTTTAATGTAGAGTGTACTAAATCTCAAAGATTTACAGACATGAATATTAAAGACCAAATCAATAGAAAAAGCAATTGATAATCTATAGCTTTAGCAACACTTGCTTTCTTTCCTTCAGAGAAAGGGAAAAATGAGTTTTTTAATGCCCAGAGATACATAAAGCATATTTTTATAAAATTAGTGTGGCCACTGCTAGTATTTGAGGTGAGTTAGGAGAGAAAAACTCCATTAAAATAATTTTCAAGTTGAAAGAATTTTATCCACTTGGACTTTGGTTTAGTATTATAAGATAAATTAATATCCATATCTAGATATTTTTCTTCTCTTTCAATCTCTCTCTGTATGTTGAATTTATATATTCATAAATACATATATGATATATATAAAATTCAGATTGAAATCATATTTTCAACACAATCAGAATTCAATCTTAATGTTTTTGATGTATTTTTGTCTCAGAAGTGTGAAACAAATCTTTATATCAGCATTACTAGTCTTTCTTATGGCTATAGACATAGTTGATTCTCCAATCCTTCCCACAAACCCTAATATACCTGCTTGTTGATATACCTATATCAATCACACCGTCAAGCCCAAGGATCAAGGCCCATGTGTGTTTTTGCATAAGGGCAAGGTCTCTTCTTTGCTTCATTCTATGCAGTAAAGATATTGCATTAAGTAAGTCACTGGACAAGGGATGATTGTAATGTGAAATAATTCATCAGTATATCACTACTGATATATATTAATTCAATTCATCAAGTCTTAATAACTCTGGAGCATTCATTATATTTATGCTTTAAAAAAATGGAATTGAAGTGGAAGGAATCTTGTTTAATAGAAATGCTTTGGACTTCACAGGAGTGAACAGCTGTGCAGGCCTAGAAACAGATTGTTGTTCATTTCCTACAATTTAAAAAGTGCCCAGACATACAAGTTAAGTAGTTATTATATTAGCTCTTGACTCTAACTTCACAAAATGGAGACCTTGCATTTGGTTATCTTGCTGGTCTGCTTCATCAATTCTCACTGTAATAAACCTTGAATATTTTAGAGTGGATGCAAAACCTTTATTTAACAAATTTCAGTTATTTAATTTATTAAAATATTAAAAGTATGTTTGTTAAGAAATTTGATTCCAAATCTTGGCTGCATTAGTTTAGTTTTATTCTCTTCAGTAAATTATCTTCACATCATGTTATCCTTTTATTCTATTTCCTATGATTTCTTCTTATATTTGTTAAAATACTAAAGAAACATCAGTGCGTGTATTAGTTTGTTAGCACTGTTGGAGCAAAAGAATATAGTGACTTAAACAACATGAATTTATTTTCTTGAAGTTCTAGAGACTGGAGAGGCAAGACCAACGTGTTGACAGGTTTGCTTTCTTTGAAGGTCTTTCTCACCTTGGCTTGTAGATGGTTGCCTTCTGACTGTGTCCTCTCCTGGCCTTTCTGCCTTGGATCCCTGGGAGGGGAAGATGAGCTGCTTTCAATGAGGGCACTTCTAAGCTTCCAAATCAACTTTCTAAGAGACACCTCACCCTCCACCCCCACTGGCCTAGGAGGTTTTCAGAACCTTCCTGTACTTTTCTCAGTTGGGCAGGCTCGGCCCAGCACAAATCCCCAAGGAACCTAGAGAAAGAAAATCCGCCCCCTGCCCTTGCTGAGAATTCTTGTGTCCTTATGTTTAATGGGTCAGAGGGAAAACAGGGATTCTGAGCTTTTAAGAGAAAGTCTCTCAACAGAAGACTTCCTGGTGCTCACCTGACACCAAAAACCTATTAAAGTCATAAACTTCCTTGGGAACACTTCTCAAAAATGTATTTACCTAAATAACATTTGTGCTTCGTCTTAAGCTCAAAAAAGAAAAACTAATGACATTAAAATGTTACTCCATGTTACAGAAAAGATATGGCTTTATATTATTTATATTAAACAAGCCAGTACCTTAAAACAAAGCAAAACAAAAAGCCTCCCTATCCCTTCTGTGATGTACCCCCGGCCAGAGGGAACACTGTACCCCCTTTCAAACGACCAAGATCCTTTGCAGGGACTGCATCCTGTAAAAACATCCTCAGATTAGAAACATCAGCTCTGGCTTAAATAATGTGGGCAGATGGGGGGGTGGAGAAGGAGCCAGTCCAGACTTGGGCAGGGGATTCTGGTTTCCTCTGGCAGGCTGCCCTCAGACCCTTGCTGTATTTCACTATTTTGGGGTGGTTAGTTTGAAGGTGTTGGCTTCCTGTCTGGTCCTCTTCTTTGAGAACACCATCCCTATTGGATTAGGGACACACCTTGGTGACCTCATTTGACTTTAATTACCTCTTTTTCTTTTTAAAGATTTTATTTATTTTATTTTATTATTTTATTTATTTATTTATTTATTTATTTATTTATTTATTTATTTATTTTGAGAGAGAGAGAGAGAGAGAGTGCATGAGTGGGGGAAAGGGCAGAGGGAGAGGGAGAAAGAATCTCAGGCACACTCCTCACTGAACAGGAAGCCCAATCAGGGGCTTAATCCTTGATCCCAGGACCCTGAGATCATGACCTGAGCAGAAGTCAGATGCTTATCCACTGAGCCACCCATGCACCCCAACTTTAATTACCTCTTAAAGGCCCTATCTCTAAGTACACTTACACTGAGGGTTCAGGCTTCAACACATGGATTTGGGGGGTACGCAGTTCATTCTATAACATAAGTATTAGTTATAACTTTGCCCATGCCTAAAAAAGAGTACCTCTATTAGTTACTTCAGCAGAGACTCATGCTTGCTCTCTACATAGCTCTTCCAGTCTGTCCTTAGAATTACATTCTTAATTTGTAAATCCTATTCTCTTAGCCCTTGCATGCAGATATGTTACTTGAATTCAGTTGATAACAAATGGAAATATGTTGTACTCTTCCTAAACTTTCGAAGTATATTTTAATGAAGGTATTATTTGATTTATCCATTTTAACTTTGCAATATAGTTGGTTTTGTTGCTGGGTAATCTTTTTGTCCAGAGTGTAGTCTTAATGCAGGAGAATCTGTTTGATTTATATTTGACACCTATTTTTTTTAAGATTTTATTTATTTATTTGACAGAGAGAGAGAGAGAATACAAGTAAGCAGAGCAGCATGCAGAGGGAGAGAGAGAAGCAGGCTCACCGCTGAGCAGGGAGCCCGATGCGGGGCTGGATCCCAGGGTTGTGGGATCACGACCCGAGCCAAAGGCAGATGCCCAACTGACTGAGCCACCCAGGTGCCCTTATTTGACACCTATTTTGATCAGACACCATTTCAGCATTCAGTGAATAAATTATTGATCAGTAGTGATCAAATTTGATTTGATAGATTTATTACATCACTAAATGTAAATATGGAGCTTCTGAAGAACTACATTAATATGTAGATTCTGCTGTTTTTTTCCCTTATATTAGAATCATTGACAATTTCACTGAGTAATAATTGATTTCAAATAAAGACCTCTCTCTGTTCTCTAATTTGGTAATTTTGCTTCCCAGCCTTTCAAATATGACAGACCCCCCTCTTTTATTGCAATTTACATGCATATATAATTGGGGGAGTTTTAGTAGTCAGCATATCCATGAACTCCTAGTGAGTCTCCTCTCTCAACTAATTTTCTTAACAAAATCTACTTCTCCTTGAATCACAGATACTTGTTTTGTCCAACTCTCACAGTAAGTCTCTCCAGCTTGCTTTCTCATCGATTACATGCTTTCCACAGATATGATACTGGAACCATAGAAAGGAGCCTGATCTTGGAGATGTTATACTCCTCATTTTCTGTGACTATGCATGTACAATCTTGATAGATAAATGAACAGCTCTATTAATTGAATAATAATTTTGAAGTAAAATTATTAAAGTCTAATGTATGTCAGTCAGAGAAAGACAAATACCATATGATTTCACTCATATGTGGAATTTAAGAAACGAAACAGATGAACATAGAGGGAAAAAAAGAGAGAGAGAGGTAAACCATACGACAGACTACCATAGAGAACAAACTAAGGGTTGCTGGTCAGAGGAAGAAGCAGGGAGAAGGTCAAGTGGGTGATGGGTATTAAAGAGGGCATTTGTTGTGATGAGGAATGGGTGTTGTATGTAAATGATGAATCACTAAATTCTACACCTGAAACTAATATTACACTGTATGTTACCTAACTGGAATTTAAATAAAAACTTAAAAATTAAACAACGTAAAAGAGAAATAAATGAGTAAAATAAAATCTAAATTTCAAAAGGCAAAAAATTTACACTTCTCCTGATCTTAGAGCATTCCAAAACATGGTAAATAGTTAAGTACTTTTTATTCATTGTGGAATGATGGACAACAACTGCAAAAACCCTAGAAATATTGGCCTTCCTTAAGGATGATACCTTGACTTATTTTCTGAGAGACCTAGAAAGATCGTTATGTCCTTTTCAAAAACTATAATAATTTACTTATCAAGTTATTTGACAACAAAATCTTGAGAGAGATAAGGATGTGTTGGGAACACTGATCATGGTTAATGCCCAAAAAATGTGTTCTGTAGCCTCTGGCAGATGACTCAAAATTGAAATTTCACAACTCTTAATCTGAAATTTAATTTGTATCAATTTAATACTATGAGTGTTTATCTTGTTGATTAAAAATAAACTATTTTGAAACCAAAGCTTTTAAATTATTTTGTATACTTAGTATCAATTTATGTAACCAATGATTACAAAGATTTTGAGCTTTTGGGCTAGCAACCATTTCTGCCAAAACTTATAGAAAGTGTGGGTTTGGGAAAAGGCTTTCTTACGTGAAAAAAAGTATTCTTGCTTTTATTGCTTAATCTCAAGCTTGTCATCTGCATGTGCGTTGTTTAATCATAAGAACACTCGTCAATTAAAAATGTTAAAACTTTATCTGTACTTTAGAATACTAAAAGACGCACTGGAAAAATTTGTAAAAAGGAAAGTGTAACTATATACTTGAGAAGAGTTTTAAAAATATATATTATAATATATAACATACATATAACATTTATAATATATAAATTATATATTTTATATATATTTATAAATCATGACATTTTACAGCTAAATCATATTCACTTAACTCTTAGCAAAAGGACCAAAAGGTTCTAATTGAACTCATTTCTTATGTGAGATGGGGGAGTACTTGGCTTGAGGGAAATTAAAATAAATAAAACATAAAACTTCTTTTCTAGGAATTTATAGAGAGTAGGAATGAGAAATATTGTTAATCTTTATATCATGTTTTTGGCTTTTATTAAGGACTTAGGTAAGAAATGAACATATAAGAGCTGTTTACAATTTTTTTAAAGTTTCTGTTGAGAACTGTATCCAATTTTTATTTTTATATTATGTATATAAGGACATACAGTATGAAAATTTGTTAGAACTTATCAAGAAAATTGTTCTTTTCCTAATTATATCACTTTTTCTCTTTTATTTTGTAATTAGACACATATCTTGTTTCCATTTGTTCTGTGACTTTAAGGAACTTTAAAAGTAATTATAATATTCAATCTGTAAATGAATCGGCCTATTTCTCCATATGAATATATCACTGTATTTTTTAAATTCCCTTACCCCAGTATTTTAGTTTGTTTGAGGTTTGTCTTTAACCTCAAATACTTTTTTGGAACTAAATAAAAAATACTTTACATATGATAGTTCAGTCAAACACATAAGCATCTATTTTACCTCAATATCATCCAAAGGAAAATCTGGCTAGAATCAAACAAAACAAAAATTACAAATTATCAGAGAACAGAGAAATGGTGGGCATCTATCCATATTTATTAAGCACTTACAATGTGGCATGTACATAGTGAAGTATGGTGTAATTCTTTATTTCTACGAGCTATTGGCCAAATGAAGTATAAGGTAAAATGATTTTTAAAATAAATTGGCACAGGGTATCTACTTAAGAAGAGACAACAGAAAGCCTCCCCCAGGAGTCACTGTTTTAGCTGCATTGTGAATGTCAGTAAGAGGTGGCTTAATGAGGATGATAGGAAGCAATATTTCAGAAATTAAGATTGGGATTTCCAAAGTAAAAAATCATGGGAAAGAAATGGCAAACTAGAAGTACTTCAGAATGTTTGTATCATAAGTAATTTGAAGGAAGGGCAGTACCTAAAGAGAGAAAAGTATCAAGATAATCAATTATCTGTCTATACAGAAAGTAAAGCTTAGTACTATGTTGGAAGAAAGTACAGATGACATTCAGGAATGGAAAGCCAAATCCCCATATGATACACTTGATAATTTTCTGTCCCACACTCATTGACATGAATTGCTCTAATATTTCACTAGATTTTTTTCTAGTATTTTCTAGTATGTTCACACAGAAATAAGAGTTGCTGAGAATCAAACCCAGGGTATCTGGATCTCTTAGACTCTATGATATGCTGTTTATATTTTGTTACAGTAGCGCTATGTTAAAAACAACTTCAAAATCTCAATAATTTCCAACAACAAATATTTATTACCTGCTCACAGATCTGTAGGTAAGTTGTAGTGTTTCCAGCAGCTCATCCTGGATCATCCACATCCAGCATCAGCCATACATCTTTATATCATCTTTAACCATGATGTTCTCATGGTTATGGAAGTACTACAAGGGTCCAAGGCAATGCCTCAAGCACCTATCAATTCTCTGCTTGGATATGACATTGATCATTTTCCTTGGGCCAAAGCAAACAATATATATTCATTATTAACAGGGAGGAAAACTATACTTATTCCACAGAGCAAGACCATAACAGTGTGTTGATATTTGCTGAAAAGAGTAGAATTTTTAATACTGACTTTTAATTTAAAAAATTACCAATTTTTGGAAAATGATATAATGCAGCAATAAGATATTGCATATAAGATACAATATTAAAGTAAAAAATAGTTTAATATTTTAATGGTAGTTGGAAAATGACAGATCAAGCAAAATTCCTAGAAGCTGAAACGAATACGAGATTCTAATTCCTATCTCCTAGAAGAAGAAGTTCATAGATGAAACATAAAGAGAAAAATTATTAAACCATCGTGGGCATGTCCAGAAACCAGTGCAAGGTAATTATAGGGTAATGGAGTACCAAGAGGGGATGGAAATGCACGGAGAAAAGGAAACCAGTGTGTGGATAAGCCAGAAAGACACCTCTCTGAAATAAGGGCATCTTTGTCTGCCTTGACACTGGTAATGAATTTCATTTGGAGCCAAGCCCTCTCTAGTTAGTAAACATAACCACAGATCCTACTCAGAGATTCCCTTGACTCTTCAGAGGAAACTGCTGGCTGATTGTGGAATCACAGGGGAATATATGTTGGTCAGTTTGAATGTGATATTGACAAGTTTGTCCCTTGTTTCAGTTGATTGCCCATCTCCAGTTTAGTAGTTCGAGTACACCCTCATCCTGCTGGAGGTTTAAGTCTTAAAATCTTCTATATATTTTCATTTTCCAGACTTATTTTTAAAATGGATAATATTCATAGCCAAGTAAATCCATGGTTTTGGTAGGAGCAAATTTGTGAGTAACTGGTATTATTTTCTAAATTGTTCCCTAAAAAATCCAAAAAGAATATTTGTTACTAGTTTAAGTCAGCAATTCTAAGTAGAGTATTACAACACCCCGGTGCATACTGATTGGTAGAACAGGACAGAACTACAGCTCTCTTGCCAGGAATTTCATTGGTAAGATTATTTTACCTATTCTGAAGTTTTTTAACGCTTTGGTTCTAACCTTGGGAGTGTATCTTTTGAACTGCTAGTTTAGAGACAATATAAAGAGTCTTTAATTGGAATTTTGCTCTACTATTTACTAGGCGTATGTCTTTCAGTAAGAAGTTTTCAGTACTGTAAGTCAGGGTTCTCCAGGGGCACAGAACATCAAGATGTGATTTATGAAAGCAAGAAAGAGAGAGAATTTAAGAAATTGGTTCACAGAAGTATGGAAGGTTGGTAAATCCAAAATCTGCAGGATAATCTGGTAAACCAGAAATCCAAGGAAGAGTTGCAGTTCAAATCCAAAGGGAGTCTGCAGGCCCTCAGCTGATTGGATGAGGCCCACCCACACTATGGAGGGTAATTTGCTCTCTTTAAAGTCCACTGCTTTAAATGTTAATCTCATCCAAAACAAAAACAACAAAAGAAAACACTTTCACTTTCACAGAAATAGACCAATTAGGTAGGCACAGTGTCCCAGCTAAGTTGATATATAGAGTTAAACACCATAGACTGTTTCTCTGGCTATGAGATTGCCAAAATGTTAGTATTTGCTTCATAAGATTCTTTGGAAAATTAATTGTGATAATCTATGGTAAGTGCTTAGCAAAATGCTTAAGAGATAGTAAGTACTTGAAAATAGTATTGATGATGAAGATAAATATAAATTCTCCCAGAACAGCTTCTTTTGAAAACATTTGAGCTACGAAGGTGACAAAAGTATTTTAAAAGGTGCATTTCCTCTACATGTCCCCCTGTTGAGTATTTATGACAATGCTTACCTCAACAAATTACAAAATACAGCTATAGTTTTCCCAGGGTTTTCTCTAGTAACTTTCCTTGGTGCTGTACTGTTTTACAAGTTTTTGTAACTTCAACCATATTTGTAATATTTTATTTCTTAAACAAGGTTACTTTTCAGTAGGTGTTCTTTATATATTTTTATATCACTTCATATATCCAGTGTATCTCATAATAACAGTACTAATTAGTTTAATAATAATAATAATAATATAAAGGACAGGGCTACTAAATTGAATGTCTGACATCATTCACTACAACAAGAAAAATAATAAACTAAAAATATCACACAGAAAGATATAAAACTGTCATTATTTTGCATTATTCAATAGAGTCAAATCAATCCCTAACTAATAATAAGAGAGAGAGAGAGAATTCAACAGGGTGTTGGTACATTAGACAATTTTTGGCTTCTAACCTTTGTTGAAAGGAATCGATGTTATAGGCAGAGAGATAATATGAATGACTGAATCCCCAAAATTCACAAATGTAAGAGAAATAAAGCTAATTTTGAAGTTTGGAAAATCGATTGCAGAAAGAGTTAAGCATAGACGGATAAAGTGAAATCAATATTGAAGACTGAGACCTTGAAAAGAAAGTCCATGCAGAGCCTTTTTTAAACATAGTGATTGTAAAATGTGCAGAATTTATTGCCTTGTACAAATTTTACTTCTCCGATAATACCTGTAAGTATTCTGTACCAATATTCCAAATTCAGTTAAGTAGAACACAGGTTTACTGAATAGACCCTCAGAACTATTTAATGAGCAAAATATGTTTGAGAATCCTAACATTATAACCTATTACATGAAAGTCCAAAATTACGGGGGTGCCTGGGTGGCTCAGTTGGTTAAGCAACTGCCTTCGGCTCAGGTCATGATCCCAGGGTCCTGGGATCGAGCCCCGCATCAGGCTCCCTGCTCAGCCAGAAGCCTGCTTCTCCCTCTCCCACTCCCACTGCTTGTGTTCCCTCTCATGCTATCTCTCTCTCTCTCTGTCAATTAAATAAATAAATAAATAAATAAAGTACAAAATTACATTAATATATCAATAATTTTGAGAAATGTGGCTTAGAGAAAATTAACTTTGATTAATCATTACTTGCCAAAAGTTCACTGCTGAACTGCTCCCAACAAGTAACACCCATAAGCATTCCTAAAAATTAGACCATTTTGAAAAACTTTGGGAGGAATAGTACATGCAGTAGATAAGAATATTTATTTCAGAGTCAGATAAACAAGATTCCAATCACAACCATGTCCATTCTTAATGACTTCGGATAAATCATTTAATATTTGTAATGATATATATGAGAATTTTCTCATCTATCAAATAAGCATAATGATAAATGTTTTATTGTGTTTGTAAATGATTAATAAGATGTCATTCAGTAACACTCTAGGAAACCTCATACTTTGTAAATATTGATGACAGTGATGATGATGACTCATCTCAATGTTCTTAACATTGCTAAAAATAATGATTTTATCATTAAAGGAGAAAGGAGAGGGACTATATGAGCAATGGCTAGCAGTGTTGGCCAAAGCCACCATAAGGTTTATTCATTAATTTCTTTATTTGCTGTGTTCTAGCTGCTTAAGTTCTTAATCTTTAATCTATTTTAAGGTGTGTTTTTGGTTTGTTTTTCTTAAGATGTGTTATATCTTCTTCTACATATTAATATTGGCTTTAAAAAATCTTCCCTTTTAAAAGTTTTATAACAAATCATTAAGGACTATGCAGTACTCTAGTATACACCCAGTTTTTAAATTTATGTTATTTTTGTTTTATTTCTATATATAATAATTAAATCCTTTAGATCTTCTCATAAATTCAAATTTACTTAGGACAATGGGCTACTTCTAGTAACTAACTAATAAACAACATATTGGTATTGTTTGGATTCTTTTAAGTGCTAGAAGAAAACTAGAACATCAAGCAAAAGTATCCTTTACCCAACTGCATAAGATAATACGTACGTGAAAAGGAAAAGCAAAGCTGGTGGCATCACAATTCCAGACTTCAAGCTCTATTACAAAGCTGTCATCATCAAGACAGTATGGTACTGGCACAAAAACAGACACATAGATCAATGGAGCAGAATAGAGAGCTCAGAAATGGACCCTAAACTCTATGGTCAACTAATCTTTGACAAAGCAGGAAAGAATGTCCGATGGCAAAAAGACAGTCTCTTCAACAAATGGTGTTGGGAAAATTGGACAGCCACATGCAGAAGAATGAAACTGGACCATTTCCTTACACCATACACAAAAATAGACTCAAAATGTTTGAAAGACCTCAATGTGAGACAGGAGTCCATCAAAATCTTAAAGGAGAGCATAGGCAGCAACCTCTTCGACCTTAGCCACAGCAACTTCTTCCTAGAAACATCACCAAAGGCAAGGGAAGCAAGGGCAAAAATGAACTATTGCGACTTCATCAAGATAAAAAGCTTTTGCACAGCAAAAGAAACAGTCAACAAAACCAAAAGACAACCGACAGAATGGGAGAAGATATTTGCAAATGACATGTCAGATAAAGGGCTAGTATCCAAAATCTATAAAGAACTTATCAAACTCAACACCCAGAGAACAAATAATCCAATCAAGAAATGGGCAGAAGACATGAACAGACATCTTTCCAAAGAAGACATCTAAATGGTCAACCAGACACATGAAAAGTGCTCAACATCGCTCGGTATCAGGGAAATCCAAATCAAAACCTCAATGAGATACCACCTCACACCAGTCAGAATGGCTAAAATTAACAAGTCAGGAAATGACAAATGTCGGTGGGGATGTGGAGAAAGGGGAACCCTCCTACACAGTTGGTGGGAATGCAAGCTGGTGCAGCCACTCTGGAAAACAGAATGGAGGTTCCTCAAAAAGTTGAAAATACAGCTACCCTATGACCCAGCCATTGCACTACTGGGTATTTACCCCAAAGATACAAATATAAGGATCTGAAAGGGTACGTGCACCCCGATGTTTATAGCAGCAATCTCCACAATAGCCAAACTGTGGAAAGAGTCAAGATGTCCATCGACAGATGAATGGATAAAGACGATGTGGAATATATATACAATGGAATATTATGCAGCCATCAAAAGGAATGAAATCCTGCCATTTGCAATGATGTGGATAGAACTGGAGGGTATTATGCTGAGCAAAATAAGTCAATCAGAGAAAGACATGTATCATATGACCTCACTGATATGAGGAATTCTTAATCTCAGGAAACAAACTGAAGGTTGCTGGAGTGGTGGGGGGTGGGAGGGATGGGGTGGCTGGGTGATAGACATTGGGGAGGGTATGTGCTATGGTGAGTGCTGTGATTGTGTAAGACTGTTGAATCACAGACCTGTACCTCTGAAACAAATAATATATTATATGTTAAAAAAAAGAAGAAGATAGTAGGAAGGGAAAATTAAGGGGGGGGGATTGGAAGGGGAGACGAACCATGAGAGACTATGGATTCTGAGAAACAAACTGAGGGTTCTAGAGGGGAAGGGGTGGAAGGATGGGTTAGCCTGGTGATGGGTATTAAAGAGGGCGTGTATTGAATGGAGCACTGGGTGTTATACTCAAACAATGAATCATGGAAGACTACATCAAAAACTAATGATGTACTGTATGGTGATTAACGTAACATAGTAAAATTAAAAAAAAGATAATATGTATGCTATACCTAAAGATATATATATGTATGTCATGTTTGCATATACATATATTTTTTTTCTTTAGTTTTAAACAACAATGAAATGACATGTTTTAAAAGGTCTTACTATTATAGTCTTTGTTCTACTACAGCGCAGCACAAACGTGTAAGTGAGAGAAAAAGTGGATAATAATAGTTGCCAACCGTATGTCTCGCAAGTATTCAGTGAGAATTAAAACGGCTAAATCAGCAAACCTTTCTCAGACAACATTCACACATTTTAAAGTTGGATCCTTAACATTTTTTTTTTAAATTCTTGATGCAACCAAAAAAAAATCTTTCCTTTTCAAATTTCATCAAGTTAAAGTTTAACATTTATTTTAAGTCATCTAGAAATATATTTATTTTTATTTTTAAAGGACAAAATGTGCCAATTAATCTTTTAAATTCAATGTATCTCCTTCTAAGTCAAAATGAAGGTATTAGTAAACTAGATTTTATCTAAATAAATTCTTTAGATTACAATCACTAGATTATTTTTGTGAGTTCAAAAATATGATTAGACCTTATAAGAGGAATGTGAGAAAATTATAGAAAGTTTTATCTTTTTTTCTTGTAAGAAAACTCAAGTTGTACAAGTGAAGAATGGGGGAATGATAAAAAGCCTGAGTAAGGAAACATTAGTAATATATTTTGTAATTTATTATATATAAGTTATATATAAAAATTTAATTTGTAAACATAAAAAATGACAATTCCACAGACAGATATTAGAAATATTATAAGAGAAACATTTATGGTATGCTCATTTGAAGTTATTTAGAATGTTGATGCTTGGGAAGGAAGAGCAACAAGCACTTTGAAATTCGAATCTGGGGCGAATAAGAACGTCTTGGGAAGTTGTCATTATGATGGTGTAGGAAGACCCTGGACTCACCTCCTCCAGTGGACACACTGGATCTACAGCTACAAATTGAATAATTCCTGTTGAAAAGGAACTGAGAAATAACTGAATAGCTTCCTCCACAGTAAGGGATAAAAGGGCCATACTGAGATGGGTAGGAGAGGCAGAGCTATGGTCTCCCTGAAAATCCCACACCCAGCACGGCAACCCATAACAGAGAGGGATCTCATGGATCTGGAGCTTCTCCCTGGAGAGTGGGGGGTTTGTGCCCCACATCAGGCACCCCAAACTTTGGGACTTGCATCAGAGAGATGAGGCTTCAAAAACATCTGCTTTGGAAACCTATGGTCCTTATGCCCAGGTGACTAAAGGTATTTTGGGGAATCTGAGATACTACTTTTGAGGGGCTCTTCCATAGACTCACTAGCCCTGGATCCAGCACAAGGCAGCAGTTTGAAAGGTGCCTGGATTATATGAGAAAGAGATTTGTTTGCTAATCTTAAAGCATCTGCTAGAGAGTTAGGGATCAGTTGGGATTTCTTTGCTGGCAAGTGCCTTTTTTTTCATTTTCCTTCTGCCTTTAAAGGGCAGTTAGGCACTCTCAGACATAGACCCATTAAAGCCACACAGTACGCTACTCCCGGGACTTTTTCTTGACCTCACTGAAGAAGATGCGGTGTGTGTGTGTGTGTGTGTGTGTGTGTGTGTGTGTGTGTGTTATACATGCACACACAATGGAATACTATTCAGCCATAAAAAGAAGGAAATCTTTCCATTAGCAACAAAATGCATGGAACTTGAGGTGTTATGCTAAGTGAAATAAGTGAGACAGGGAAAGACAAATACCATATGATATCACTTACATGTGGAATCTAAAAATAAAATAAAATAAAATAAAAATAAATGAAAAAACAAAACAAAGCAAATCCAAACTCACTGATACAGAAAATAGATTGGTGATTCTCAAAAGGAAAAAGGGCCAAGGGCAGGATATAGGGATATAGGCAAAATGAGTGAAGGGGGTCAACTGTATGGTCATGGATGCTAACTAGACTTACTATGGTATTTACTTTGTAGTGTGTACAGATAACAGATTATTATGTTGTACACTTGAAACTAACATATGTCAATTTACCGCAATAATAATGATAAAAAGGAACATTTAGAATGACTAAATGTTGGCTTTATTAGTATTTTTTTTTTGAGAGAGAGAAGAGAGAGTGTGTTTGGAGGAGTGGCTGAGGGAGGGAGAAAGAATCTCAAGCACATTCCATGTTCAGCACAGAGCCTGATGCAGGGCTTCATCCCAGGACTCCGAGATCATGACCAGGGCTAAAAGCAAGAGTCAAGACTCTTAACCGACTGAGCCACCCAGGCACCCTGATGTTATTAGTATATTTTGCTTCACTCTGAATTCTTGATTAACTTTATCTGTAGACGTCTATATGGATGGCTTTGCTATATCTGGTGATTTTTTTTTTTTTTTGGTATATTGGTGATTTTCTAGTAACCATCATTTTTAAAAGGCAATTTTATGTATTGCAAGTGAGTGTTGAAATATAAAAAGGAGTTTTGCATTGCCCCAAAGGAAACCTATCTCTTAAAAAAAAATCATGTTTAACTAAATTTCCTTTGAGAATTGTGAACTATAAAATAGAACAATAGATAACAGTAAAACTCCTGAAAATAGGCCTCTATAAACCAGTTACTTGTAAAATTGTGAAACTGAATCATCTTGCTCATATGCTTAAGTGATCTAATCCTCCCTGGTGTGTACCATTGTTAATTGATATGGATTCATGATAGTGTCCCTGGATAGACAAAGGAACAATGAATTTTCAAAAATAGAAATTGCTATTGGATCAGTTTGGTGTTAATGAGTTTACAATTAGTCTGCTTTACCTTTGTATCTTTTCTGTATGGTTGCTTCTAACAATTATATTAGTAATGTCTAACTTATAATTTAGATTCCCATGCCTCTCCATTTGCTATAAATTTATTAATTGGAAAATAAAGTTTGTAAGGAAGAAAGGTGAAAGTTGGAGATGCTAAAATTATGCAAAATCTTATAATATTCTGTGAACCAAAGCATATGCGGTGATAGAACATGTAGGCTTGGCATGTGTTAAAAAAAGAACTCTTCTTGATTCTTTTATCTTCAATTACCTGATTAAATGATAAGTAGTATGTATTCCCATATTATACTGTTCAGTCTGATCCTGAAATTATATTAATGAGAACTTTTCTATGGAAACAGTTGAAGCAATATATTTTTATGTATCATTTTCTGTATGGGCTCTTTATATTGAAATGGATATAAATTAACCAAATTTGGTCCTTTACTGTAGAGACTGCTTTTAGGCAAACAGGCTTGAGTGATGGAATGTAGAAAGGGGCCCACAGCGACCCCCTGGCTGGATACAGACCAGCCCATCAGGTGGCTTAACTAACCAATGGCTACTTACAACTAGGCACAGTTAGTTACCAATAAAGGGAAGATTCCATACCTTGCCATACCTCTTCATTTTCCCTTTTTAAAAAGAGACCCCCACCTGCTGCCTTCTTGCAGATAGCCTCCTCTGCTGTCCTACCCACAGCTCCCTTGTCGTGTATTCAATAAACTTCTATCTTCTTTTTTTTTTCTTTAAGATTTTATTTATTGGGCGCCTGGGTGGCTCAGTTGGTTAAGCCACTGCCTTCGGCTCAGGTCATGATCCTGGAGTCCCGGGATCGTGTCCCGCATCGGGCTCCCTGCCGAGCATGGAGTCTGCTTCTCCCTCTGACCCTCCCCCCACTCATGTGCTTTCTCTCTCTCATTCTTTCTCTCAAATAAATAAATAAAATCTTAAAAAAAAGATTTTATTTATTTATTTGAGAGAGAGAGAGAATGAGAGAGAGAAAGCATGAGAGGGAAGAGGATCAGAGGGAGAAGCAGACTCCCTGCTGAGCAGGGAGCCTGATGCGGGAATCGATCCAGTGACTCCAGATTCATGACCTGAGCCAAAGACAGTCGCTTAACCAACTGAGCCACCCAGGCGCCCTAAACTTTTATCTTCTTTGTTATGCCCGAGGTGAATTCTTTTACCTTTATACCACTGGCTTCCACCATATTGTCACCCCACATTTGGGAACCCCTATCTGATCAAGAGACACCCATTTATATACCATATTTACATAGCAAAAAATTGGAATATTTTCAGTTATACTTTGTACAGATATACATATACACATAAATATTTTTCAAAATCAGAAATTATGAAATAAAGAGATCAAATATATGTCAATTATTCTACTAAAATATACAAGTGAGTCTTCTGAGTCTGTGATAAAAGGTAAATAGGTTTAATAATGAAGAGTCTGGAGCACTTACTAACATTTTGCACAAATCAGAGGAATCCAGAAAGCCTGCTAATACTGTGAAAAAATTACTACTAATATAATATATTTATATTTCCAGATTGAAAAGCAGCTTGATTGTTTCAACTAAAATGAGTTACTTATTCATATCATGTAAATGTTTGTTACAAACTGTGCTCAAAAGCTGTATCATTAAAAGTTGAAAGTGTTCAATATTTATATTTCTTATTAAAACATCATTTATATTCTTTTAAACTCATGCTTGAAATAAAGGAAATTTGCAATCATAATAAGAGAAAAATACATGAAATAGTTTTCACACAATAAAGCAATTGAATTAAGAAAGAAAAGCTCAATAAAATATTTTATTCATTAGAGTTGATAAATAAAAAATATAAAACATCAGAACTTTTAAAAAAATGATCTACTGTGCAGTTAAAATAATTGAGAATTTTCATTTTATGAAATAATATTTATTTAGCCATACCAGTATAATCTAGTTTTATAGCACTGCATGTTACATAATGTAACTTGTCAGCTGAAATTAAGAAATATTTTTTAGAAGTTATAAATCAAGTGTATTGCAAATGCCTAAAATTGAGCTTTCCTGGGATTTAGCCCCCTCTCAGGCGGGCTCTGTGTTCCGTGGGCAGTCTGCTTGAGATTCTCTTTTCCTTTGCCCCACCCCACCTCCCACGCATGCTTTTTCTCTCTCTCTATCTCAAATAAATCAGTCTTTAAAAATGTGAATGTCAATAAAACTAAATCCAAATATGTTATTCTATTTTTTGTCTAAGTTTGTTATAGGTCTATTGAATAGTGTATATAAAATCACAATATTTAATGCCTAGAAGAATTTTTCATGATAGTAATGTTAATTCAACAGAAATGGAGAGAAAATATTTAATTGTTAATAACATCATAATATAAGTAAAAGTTTCTACCTATTATGTTTGGCAGTTACGTAGTGGCCAATGATTCAATAGGTAAGTTATTTCAAGAGTTTATTCTGTTGCTGTTAAATCATGGCATCTCTTGACTCAAGAGAATTGTTTGGCTATACAGATTGAGAGAAAAAATAACACAAACAAAGAAACAAATAAAAGGAGGGTAATTTCAACATTTCTAATAATTATCAAAATTTTAAACTATTCAGATAGTTTAGTTTACTTGACAATTTGTCCTGCCATTTATATCATTTGTTGTATATTTTAACATTATGTATAGTTTTACCTATTTAGAAAATGAAAGAGAATTTTAAAAATTTATTTATAAATTACTATGCATTTTAAAAATTGAATCTGATAACCTCTTTTAACCAATATTTAAACCATTTAAAGTGATTTTTGATATTATTAGATTAAAATTTAGTCCACATATCCTAATGGCTATGATTTCTTGGGCAACTATGAAATGAGAATATGGGCACTTAAAAGAGGAAACACGATATTGGCATATCACACTTTTATGGTTCCACACTATCAAAAGTGAGAGTGGAGACTATAGGCCTCAGAAAACCCCATAATGATAAAAGGACTATATGGTTCTAAGGATATGTTTGTTGAATGAACACAAAATACATTTTTTACTACTAGAATTTTGGCTGTACCCATGGTCCAAGCACCTGTGAGAATGGCCTTGTTTCCTTGTCAACCACTTAGACATACTAAGAGAAATTGGACCAGGATAATATTCTCTAAGCCAAACTTCATCCTAACCTACTGGAGTCAGGAGAAAAATAAAAAAACATATAATGATGGCATGGGTAAAAACTAGAATAGGTAATGAATGTGACCCTAGGAAAAGGATATTATTTGAGGTCAATAGATGATAAAAAGAATGATTAAAATAACCAAGGAAATATTTCATATCAAATATCCTGAAATTACTCTAAAAAATATAAAGCATACATTAGAAAATGTAAGTAAAGGTACTAATAAAGTCAAAATAACCTTGTAGATGTTGAAGAGACATGAAACATGCATCCCCTAAACTAAAGACAGCCTTAAATTCTGATGTTATGGCAAACAAACACGTACTTGGCACTGCTATGCACGTTTGTACCTCTGGAGTTTTATAAAAGTGATCTTTCCTTGGAAATGTAATTGTCAGGAAGTTAAATTGAATGGTTTAAGAAGCTTAACTTTTGGTCATTTAGTGATTGGATATGGTACCATGCTAAAGACTTATCTATTATGCTTATATTGATAACATTAAGAGTCTGATTGCTCAAGGCGTCTGGGTGGCTCAGTTGTTAAGCATCTGCCTTCGGCTCAGGTCATGATCTCAGGATCCTGGGATCGAGCCCCACATCGGGATCCCTGCTCAGTGGGGAGCCTGCTTCTCCCTCTTCCACTCCCCCTGCTTGTGTTCCCTCTCTCTCTCTGTGTCTCTCTCTGTCAAATAAATAAATAAAATCTTAAAAAAAAAAAGAGTCTGGTTGCTCAAACTAGTCATTAAACTATGGTGTAAAAGAATGGGTGTCGAAAGAAGCATACTTGTAATATATGAATGTTTGTGGTTGAGATGCAAGTGATGCAGAATCACAGGGCACATTGTTATGTATTGGTTTGATATAATTTCAAATCCAGTTGTTTATGGCAAAGATATAAATAGTTCTGTTTAAAATGAAGTTATGGGACACCTGGGTGGCTCAGTAGATTAAGCGTCTGTCTTCAGCTCAGGTCATGATCCCTGGGTCCCGGGATCGAGTCCCACATCCGGCTCCTTGCTCAGTGAGCAGCCTGCTTCTCCCTCTCCTTCTGCCCCTGTTTGTGCTCTCTCTCTAACAAATAAATAAAATCTTTAAAAGAATAAATAAAATTAAGTGAAATTGTTTTTGGGGTCCTTGAAAGGCTCAGTCGGTTAAGTGTCCGACTCTTCGTTTTGGCTCAGGTCATAATCTCAGAGTTGTGAGATTGAGCTCTGCATCCAGCTCCACTCTCAGTGGGAAGTCTGCTTGGGTTTCTCTCTCTCCCTCTCCTTCTGCCCGTCCCCTCGCTTGACCTCTCTCTCAATCTCTCTCTCTCAAATAAATAAATCTTAAAAAAAAAAGTAGGCTTGTTTTGATATAAAAATGAAGTAAGTTGTGTCAGGATGTCACCATCTCCTGTATCTTTATCGTTCATAAGAACTCTGTGGCTCTGCTGTTGAGGGTCTCCACAGGGGGCTTATCAAAAACATAGGAAGAAACAGCTGTGACAAGGCGACATACTGACTATAAATACCGAGAGTTGTGAGGGGTATCCAAAATTGTTCCGTCTGGGCAAGGCTACATTTGCTGATCTAAAATAGCTCTTTGAAGAACTTAGGAGAATTTGCTCCTGCCACAGTAAAGGTGACACTTTCACTGGCAGTGGTGAAAGCCATGCAAAGACCACTGGAAAAATACTCTCTTGCCCATCTTCATCAGCACCCTTGTTCCCTACAATGCGTTCTAGCAACATAGGACTTCTACTTTTGTATTGGCAGCTGGCATCCCCTCTCATTTAGCTAAGCTGTCAATCCCAAGTACCAATTCCTATAAAGGTCACATCAACTGAATTTGACCTTTATTCCTTTCATCTTCCTTGCCTAGAACAAGAGTGTGATTCATCTAAATTTGCTTTGGAGTGTGTTATTTCTTTATTGGTAAATTAAAAGACATTATCTGATACACTATTTGCTTTTTACATTCACACAATGAACCAGAGTTAAATACATTGTTGACAAAGACCAAAAAAATTACTATCTTTGTAACTGTTTCCTACTTGTTACCTGCTTTCTTCATTTTATATTTTTTTATCTTCTCTGTTTTTAATTGAGCATCTTACGTAATTCCATTTTATCTTTCTTGATAGGTCATTTTTACTCATTTCTTTAAAATTATTTTAGTGGTTGCCCTGGGGTTTGCAATATACATTTTAAAATAATCTGAATCCACCTTGAATGACACTATACTGCTTTCCATGTAGTTCAGCGACCTTATCATCTGGCATTCCCAATTACTCCTTCCTACCCATTTACTACTACTGTCATTCATTTCACACCTCTGTATGCTATATATATTCATTACACTGTTTTTGTTTTATACATATAGTTATCTTTTAGGTCAATGTATGAAAAAATAAGGTAATATGTACCACATTTTTTTTTGTTCATTTTCTCATAGTCTTGTGTTCTTTATGTAGACCTGAGTTCAGACCTATATGATTTCCCAACTCTCTGAAAATCTCCTTTTAAACTTTTCAGGGGAGATCTGCTGGCAATTAATTCTATCATTCTTTTTAAAAGAAAGTTTTATTTCTCTTTCACTTTTTAAGAACCTTATTGAGCTATAACTAAAATCCACCCTTTTACAGTGCACAGTTTTTTATTTTTATTTTTTATACAAAGTTGTATGGCCATCACTAGTTTCTAATTTCAGAAAAAAATTATTATCCCAATTAGAAACCCATACCCATCAGCTTCCCATTCACTTTTGAGTAATTCATTAGATATAGAATTCTAGGTGGGCAGACTTTTTTTCTTTCAACACTTTGAAGATTTTTACCCCACTTTCTTCTTGCTTGCATAATTGATGATGAGTTGTTTTTTTTTTTAATGATTCTTATCTCATTCTTCTGTAGGTAAAGTGTTCCCTCCTTCCTCAATTCCTACTAACCTACTGGATTCACTCAAGATTCTCTTTCTACTTATTTTTTGGCAATTTGAAGATGACGTGTCTACACGTTTTTGTGGTTTTCGGTATTTTTTGGTGGAGTCGGGGACAGTTTTTTTTGTGTGTTTTAGGATATTTATTCTCCTTGGGTTTCCCTGAGCTTCTTGCTTTGCTGTCTGTCATTCATTCTGGAAACTCCTCTGTCATTATTTGTTCAAATATTTACCAGCCCCACCCCCATTCCTTTTTCCTTTGGCATCCAATTATACATGTTACATCATTTGATTTTGTCCAAAAGTTCTTGGATGGTCTGCTATGTTGTTTTAACTGTTAGTTAAGACTACTAGTAATGATTTTCTTATCTATGAAACATGTAGAATTATATTTGTTTTACTTTTCTCTCAGTTTTTGATGATAATAAAAGACAATTAAACATTTTAATAATTGGTAAAAGAAATTGATTAATTAGTGTGTGAGCATATATGTGTATGTGAAATCCATGGTAAATTTCATATGAGCCATGAGTAACTTTTCCCAGAGAATGTAAGACGCCCATGTATATATGATTTTACATACAACACTAGCAAAAATTGGATTATCTGAAACCCATTTTGAAAATTCTATGTGCCTCTGAACCCTACATTGAGAAATCCCACAAAATAATCAGGAAATTTTCTTTTATCACCTTTTGAAACATTGTGCTGTTCTGGGTGGAGTACAATAAATTTTTGATTGATTTCTTGAATAGAAAATCTATTTTAGTATTTTACTGGCTGAAGATATCCAAAATGGTCATGTCAAGGAGGGCTATTTAATCCTTGGCTCCTCTCTCCAGGTATGTAACTATGATTCCATGAACCGAACTTCACTGCAAGAGGACTGACTGTGTCAGAAGCTATTTATGAGGATAAAAGCTCTTGGTCATTCTTAACATAATGAGTATGATACACAAAAAGTTACCCTGAAACTGGGAAGACTCAAAGATTTACCTTAAAGAAATAAAGTAATTCACCAATATAGTTACAACTACAGACTCAGTTTTACAGAAAACTGGAGAATACGTTTAGGCAGTTTTGAGTAGCAGTGGGGAGTGGGGACACCTCAGTGAAATCAGATTCATCCCTGCATAGCTAAAAACTAAGAATCTCGTGTGAAGACATGTCTGTAAAGAACTTCCAAGTACATTATAACACACGGGACAGGGAAAAACATAGTGATTTCAAGGCAAACATTCTTTATGATCTTATTATCTCTATCTTGTACCATTTTCTATAATTTTCTGGCCACCTGCTTTTAGGGAGGAATTTGAGATTAGAAAATGTGAGTTGTTCATTCAAAGTCACACATTTATCCTGAGCAAAGGGGTAATTAGAACTTTGCATTTTTATAAGATACTTGAAAACAAAATTTCTTTGGATATATATTCAATACTGAATAGAGATTTACAGTGAATTGCTAGGAAACAATAATAGCAATTTAATAGTTTCAAGATAAATCTTTGACAAACATTGACATTACCTACCTCTCCATTTAGTGTTGCTGTCAGAATTCAGAACTGCTCTAATAGACCCAATATTGTTACAGAAAAAAAAAAAAAACTGTTGTTCCCTGATGTCAGTGAACAAATAATACAATATAATAACCAATTAATACATTTGAAAACTTTTTTTACCAACAAATTTAAGTTTTAAAAAAGGCATGTAGCTTTTGGCATTACAATATTTTATATATATTTTTTCTATTAAGAAAACAGTCCTTTAAATCTATGACCAAAACAAAATACTAACTGAAGGTCATTCTTGGAAACACACTTAGGCATTTCAGAGAGTTTCCTTTAACTTCCGTTATGTTGAAAACTTTCAGAAACTATTTTTGGAGATCAAATGGGGTTCGCTTTGAAAAGCTCAGCTTGATTAAGAACAGACAACACACATTTAGGGAATAAAAGGAATCACTCACTACTTTTGTAAAATTCTTCAGGGATCTCACTCCAGGTAGACAAATGTGGGAAGAGAGTTAAAGAGGATTTTAAACTTAGATGTTTGGAAAGCCTTTGACAAAATTCTTTATGGTCATGTAAGATCAGTGGAAAGGATCGATAAAACCAATAGTAAATTGGCTCACTGTTGTGAACAATGACTTATGAAAAGGAAACAAAGTTACTAGAAATAGGGTTTTTGGTCCAAGCCACAATATGCTGCTTCTTCATAGGGTAGAAGCAAATCTCCAACTTACTAAACAAACAAACAAAACAAAACAAAACAACAACAAAAAACACCCCACAAAACTTTAAGTAGACTTTTGTTTAAGATATAGTAAAAATTTACTTTGCAATAAGTCAAATAAAATTGAAGTTTATATAATACTTGCTCATGACAAATAGAATGTGACAAATAAATATGTGTGTTCATATTTGGGATTCTTTGTTTCTTAAATGGTAGTGGATTTTTGGAAAATATCTTAATATAGTCAAACACACAAAGAAAATATTAAACAGGTTCTAAGAAATGATTACTTGAGCCATCGTGCTTAATATTATCAGAAGAACCAAGTAACTGTAATTCTATCTAGTTTAATAGTTTTATTCCAGTGAATATAATAATACATGGCATAGTAAGTTTTCAATAAATCTTTGTGAATAAATGAATAAACAACAAAAGGAGTGGGGTAGGGTGGTTCTATAATTGGAAGGGATCATTGAAATATCAACCCTTTGCGCTAGATTTTCTCCAAAAATAATTGGCTTTACCATTTATATTCTCTTTATTTCAGAATACATGATTGTTTATAAAAAGAAGAATTAGATATAGAAGATAAAGGAGCACAAATTCAAAATTTACAAAGAAAAGACTTTTTTTATTTTTAAGCACTGTTTTACAGGAAAGGGGGAGAAGAGTGCTCACTAGCTAGGAACCATCCGTCCCAGTTCTTTAACACATCAAAATAACAGGCTTTTTTTGTTTTAATACTTAAGAAAACCCCAAATCCCTTCCAAGATTTATTTTTCTGATCAGCAGTGGAGGCAGCACCTGAGGATTCTCCGATGGGGAAGATGAGACGTGGTGTCACTCAGCAGGGTATAGGAAAGTAAACCTTTATGTCATAAATAAGAAAACATAAAATGGCCATTTGAAGGGATACCGATAATATATGTTTGAGAGAGGTCACGGCCATGTGTCTGGTCTATCACTGAGAATCTATAAAAAGATTATAGTCTTTGTCCAGGACAGTACAGATTGAAGCTCTATAAGGGAGTTTTAGTATTTGATCGGTTAGTAAACCATTAAGTATTTTTTAATGAATTTTTTTAGAATGTTCTATATTTAGTAATGAGAATATTATCATCAACATTATGGTATAATAATGATGGCTTATATTCAATATATCTGGGTCTTAAAATATACCAGGCATTATATACAAAACTTCATATACCTTACCTCATTACTCCCTAAACAATTTTATGCAGTGGGGTTTTTTATTATCTGCATTCAGCAGATAAGGAAACTGAGATAGATAGTAAAGTTTTGAAGTGGGATTTACTTTCAACTACTGTCTAATGATGAGCCCATATTTTAACCTTCTATGCTATAGTGCCTTGACATTTCTTTTAAGAAGTAAGGAAAAAAATAGTTGCAAATGACATACCAGCTACATGTGTACTGGTATAAACTATACATTTTGATTAACTCTCGAAAGAGCTTAATAAAGGATATTATTGTCTCCAAATAGTTATAACTTCTAAATGGCTTCAAGCTACTGGGGAATCACAAAGTGTTTCAGCTGAATCAGGAAATCAGGATGAACTTTGCCACATTGCTGCAAACATAAAATCACTAGAGCAGTAGGGCATAGTGAGGACACTGCATGTGTCCTGGGAATCTTAAGGGAAATGAACCTCATCATTTAATGTTAAGTTTGTTTTGGACTGAGAGTATACGTTGCTGTTTTCCCTTTTGTTTCTATTTTTTGTTCATTATTCTTTTTTGATATTTTACTTTGTATGCTAAGTAGCTTTCTTTTTTCCATTTTTTTTCTATAAAGTTTAACATAAGTAGAGTCACATTAATTTAGACAGACTCTATTCACTTTAAGATTACTTTCATTATTGTCCAGGATAATAACAGAAATGAAGTATCCTAACACAGACGGGTCTTATTTTCACTACCTACCCCCAAAACTTAAAGGTAGTACTAGGGAGGAAGAGAGAATTTATTGGAATTAAATTCAGAAAAAGCTATAATTGAAAATTTTATCTGCTAAGATTTTAATTTATTTCAAGGTTTCTCTAGCCTGGTATTCTTTCTACTCCAAATAAAATCAGGTAGATACCTAGAAGATTTGCTTACTTATTCATCAAATTATTTCATTCGTTTCTTTTTTTAATCAAATTGTATTTAGTAAGAGGTTACTTATGTTCTGCACTATACAATGTGCTGGAGATAAAATGATAAAAAAAAAGATTTTCATTTCAGGCTCTTTTAGAATTTCTGGATGCTTTCAGATACTAGCAGTACTCCAGCAGGATAGGTATTTACTGATTGTCATAATAGCATCTCTCAAAGGCCATTGTGCATAATTAAAAGAACATAGTAAGTGAACACACAAAGATTTGGTTTTGTCTTGTGGCTATGTCATTGCCAACCATATGGCCTATAGAGAAATGTCTAGCTACTTCAGGCTTTATTTTTTTGCCTGCAAAGTAGACATAATAGTTAGATTCTTGAGATGTTGTGAGAAGTCAAAAAATAATACATATCAAAAGTTTTATATTGATGTTACACAGAAAACAATCAATAAATGCATTTATTCACTCACTCCCTATTTAACAAATATCCATTAAACAAAAATCTACTTAAGTGCAAGGTACTGTGCTGGGTCTGGAGATAAAAAAAGTTGAATATGGAATGGTATCTGCCCTCCTGCACTCAAAATCTCATTAAGGAGTCTGAGACTTTGGTGTGCCTGGCTGGCTCCATTGGCAGAGCATGTGACTCTTGGTCTTGGGGTTGTGACGTCAAACCCCATATTGGGCATAGAGAGTTCTTAAAGAATTTTTTAATTAAAAAAAAAACACAAAACCATAAAAATATGAAAATCAGAATATATAAACAAGGAGGCAGAGATTTAATATATAATTACACGATAAATCATTTAATGTAGATTGTGATTAATGCTAGGTAGCTAGAGTGTTAGACACCTTAGACCAGGAGTTGGGAGGCTACAGGATAAAGATTTGGATCAGAGAAGATTTCATTCAGAAAATCAGTTGGAAGTTTGTGAAATATGGAGAACAGAAAACACAATGTGAGGAGGACATGATGGACGATCAATTTGGTTCTGAGTTAGTGCATTGGTTTTCAATTGCTGCTTGACAAATTACCACCAACTTAGTGGTTAAAGCAATATAAATTTAATATCTTTTGGATGTATAGATAGAAGTCAGACATAGGTCTCACTGGACTAAAAATCAAGGTGTCATCATGGCTGCATTCCCCTCTGGAGGCTCTAGGACCATTTCTTGGTTTTTTCCAGCTTCTAGAGGCTGAGTGCTTTCCTTGGCTAGCAGCCCCTTTCCTCCACCTTCCAAACAGCAACATCAGTCCTATTCTTTCTCATGGTATCATCTCTCTGATTCTCCCTTCTGATTATACTTTCTACCTTTTAGGATCCTTGCAATTATAAGGGGTTTATCCATATAATCTAGAATAATCTCCCTGTTTTAAACTTAGATGATTACCAGCCTTAATTCCATTGGCAACCTTAATTCCCCTTTGCAATGAAAGGTAATATACACAAGTTCCAAAGATCTGCATGTGGACATTCTTGAGGTGGTATTATTCTTATAGTTAAAAAAAAAAATCTGACTATGGTCTGAATGCATTGAAGGGAAGCTAGCATAGACATGTACTAATTATGAGGTTTCCACATTGTTACACAAAAGAGGACTGTGGTTTGGTCTGGGAAGTGTAACTGAAGTGAAGAAAAATGATTAGGTTTAAGATGTGTTTAAGAAAAAGGATCAGTTGGGGTGCCTGGATGGCTCAGTTGATTAAGTGTCTGCCTTCGGCTTGGGTCATGATCCCAGGGCCCTGCATCAGGCTCCCTACTCAGCAGGGGAGTCTGCTTCTCCCTCTCTTTCTGCCCCTGTTCATGGGTTCTCTCTCTCACTCTCTCTCTCAAATAAATAAATACATTTTTTTTAAAAAAGGGGGTGAGGAATACGAATTCCAGGTTCTGGCTTTAGCAGCTAGCTAGGTGGAGAAACTTTTATCACTGGAATATTGATCCCTGGAAATGAGTCATATTTTGGAGAGAATATAATAAGTTCAAACATGCATATATTAAGTTTGACATGTCAATTAGACCAGGTGAAAATGTTATTTGACAATGGGATATGCAGGTCCAGAACCAAGAGTATTAGCATGCAAGTTGTCAACATAGTGATACCAAAGTAATGCATAGAACTGAATATGGTTACCTACAAAGAAGGGAATGAGTTGGGAATAGAGAAAGCTTAGATACCCTAAATAACTATCAAGCATTTAAAGCATGAGTAGAGGAATTTGAGGTATGAAAACTATTAATAAGTTGTAGAATTATAGGATAAAATCAGGAAATGGAGATTTTTTTTTTAAGAAAGAAAACAGTCAAAAGTCTGAAATGTTTTAAAGTTCAAGGAAGGTAACACCTGAAAAAAATTCCCTAGAAAGGATTTTCCTTCAGGCAAATTCTATTTAACACTTTCTGTGAGCCAAATGCTGTGCCACATACTAGTTGTAAAAAGATGCAAAAGGCATTAAAGCCTTATTTAATTAACTCACAGACTAGTGAGAGGAGTTTCATTGAAATTTGGTTAATTGCAACTTACAGTGACAACTGAAGTGGAGTTGTATACATAGGATGCCATCAGACTAGAGAATGGGAGACATATTGCCCCGACCAAAGAAGAAGCCCAAGCTGATCTTTGAAATTCAATAAAATGTCATTCAGATTAAGAAGAAAATGGCTTCTAGACAAAAACATCAGCACTGGAGGACCTGGGTGCTTCAGTCATTAAGCATCTGTCTTCGGCTCAGGTCATGATTCCAGGGTCCTGGGATTGAGCCCCACATTGGGCTCCTTGCTCAGCAGGGAGTCTGCTTCCCCCTCTCCCTCTCCCTCTGCTTGTGTTCTCTCTCTCTCGCTATGTCTCTCTCTGTCAAATAAATAAATAAAATCTTTAAAAAAAAAGGATCAGCATTGGTAAATATATAAAAGAAATGTAACTGTTTCAAAATGCCAGAAATGAGATTTCCTGATAGACAGAGAGAATGAATTAGCTTACTTAGGTCACAATATGTAGGACTTGATTCTTAAAGCTAAGAAGCTTAAAGTTCATCCTGCAAGATGGAAACAATCGACAGATTTTAACAGTTGATGTGAAATGGATTGGCCTCGCTGCAGTGTGCAGATGGCTTTCAGAGGGTCTGTCATAGCAAGGAAGAATAGAGAGGAGAATTTTGGCATAAGCTTGGTACAATAATATGAGAACCTCCAAGAAAAAGAAGGAGAGTGTAGAAACTTTTACAAGATAAAGATCAGTAAGATGTGATTAATTGCATTTGGAAAAAGGGAAGGAGAGGTTTAATATGACTCAATTTTCCGGACTGAGAAACAATGTAGAAGATAGTAACATTAAATGAAGAGGGAATGAAAGAACAGGTTATTGTAGAATGAAAAATGAGGCCAATTATAGAAATGTTGAATTTAACATTCTTATGGAAAGACAAGTTAGTAAAACCTATCACACATGTGGACAACAGAGTTTCAAGGAGAACAGGGTTTGTGACAAGAATAAATGAGATCACCCAGTGAAAATACATATTGTAGAAGAATGGGTTGAGTATGGAAACCTTGTTGAACGCCAGTGTTCAAATACCTGAGGTAGAAACCGACAAGGAAGAAAAGGAGAAAACGGTCAGAGAAATGAGAGGGAACTCAGTAAAGAATGGTATGGAAAAGGCCTATGTAATAGAGAGTTTCAGAAAGAGTGATCAGGGGCGCCTGGGTGGCTCAGCTGGTTAAGCGACTGCCTTTGGCTCAGGTCATGATCCTGGAGTCCTGGGATCGAGTCCCGCATTGGGCTCCCTGCTTGGGAGAGAGAGAGTGTGAGCAGGGCGAAGAACAGATGGGGAGAGGGAGGGAGGGGGAAAGAATCCCAGGCCGACTCTGCACTGAGCACCAGAGCTTGACGTGGAACTCAGTCTCAGGACCCGAGATCACGACCTGAGTCAAAGCCAAGAGTCAGATGCTTAACCAACCGAGCCACCCAGGTGCCCTGAAAAACAAGGATTTTGAATCAGGGCTGTAACAAACTAGAAGAGGAATGGATGCAGAGATTTACAGTAAGCAGTGGTAAGTCCAGTTTGAAGGGGGAAAGCAGCAGGATTCCTATGAGCTCAATGTTATTGTGCATTCCATTTAATACCCATAAAACAATTGTCCGAAAAGAACCACAATCAATGTTCACATTAATCTGAGCCATGTTGGCACCATCAACAGTTGTGATTGGGTGTCTAAATTAATTCCAATTAGATTGTGTTTCCATATACCAGATCACCTTAAATTATAATATTATGCTTTTTATTTTAAATACCATATGGATCCATAAAGTTACTTAGCCAATAACTGTTCTCATTTAATAATGAATAAGAGAACAGTGGTGTGCTAACAAAGATTATAATGGAAGCATTTTATGGGGATGGGAGCCATGTCCTGAGAGCTTGCTTCTGGGGAAGGCAAAGGTTTTCAACTTGAAAAACTGTTTCTCAGAAAGGGAATAAGCTGAAGACTGTGGGGATGATGTAAATAATCATCATCTGATGAGTCTAAGCAGGAAAGGACAATGTGAGTAAAAGTCTAATGAGTGGAAACCAAGAAAACCAGAGAAGGGAGCTTAGAGAATTTCCATGAGTATCAGTGAAATTCTGAACTCAGAAATTTGTGTCTTTTCGACACAAGATCAGCGTCCTTTCCAATATTTTCCATTTATTTCCTGAATTTACACCTTAAAGCATTTTTTTCTTATTACTATTTTTTAACATTAAAAAACGTAATTTTTTGACATGGTGTGGGTCAAAGTGTAAGTTCTCTCTCAAACCTGTTCCTGCCATCATCTTCCATAAATCTATAAATGGCATTACATACATCCAACTGATTATTTGTCTTAGCTTTGCCCTCATTTTATCTTTTCTATAACCTACAACTTTACTACTCTGAAAAGTAAACAGATGACCGGATGACAGATAAGATTTAATATCTCTTTGGAGATCTCTCTCTCTCTTTAGGGTTGTTGTTCAATCATCTTTTAATCCAGATATCAGTGCTCTTTGCTCAGAAAGCCCTGGCCATGCAGAAATGTGATATTTATGGAGCTTTGTTTCTTGCCTACATCTTTGACTGCCTTCCTTATATTTCCCTATCCTTCACTATGTTCCGGCCACAACTGCTATACAGTCCCTCCTATCTGAGGACCTTTGCTGTTGCTGCCCCACTGCTGAAATGCTCTTCCCCCGGACCTGATTTCATTTAGATCTCAGCACACAGTCAGCCCTTTGGAGAAGTCATCGCTGTGTGTCGTATTTAATAAAACTCTCTCAATGACTACCTTCCAGTCCTGCTATATTTTATCACTGCCTGAATTGAATTGTACATCTTTATTTTTTCCCAACTCAGACCATGTAAGTCCTCCTGTAAAAGGATTTTACAGTCATAGTCATATTTATATTCCCATCATGTAGAAATATTACTTGTTATAATGATCACATTCAATGTGTGAGTACCTACCTATCTTGTGTTGGACAATACATAAGTCTGTATATTTGATTTTTTTAAGCAAATTTCACTACAACCCTATCAGTATATTGGTGATGATACAACTTTGAAAAATCAAGAAAATTAATTGTTGAATAACTCTTCCAAGCAAGTTGGCCAGAATGTGAAAAGTGGGATATTACTTAGCTATTCTGTTAAGTAGTGCTGTCTTCTATTAACATTTGATCACACCTAAAAACATACTGAAGTATATATCTATATATGTACCTATATCTTTATTGTACTCTCTAATATGTCTATGTCTATTTCTATAGAGAGATATATAACAATATAATATATATTATCCTATAGATATATCTTAAGACATCTTTTTTTATTTTGTTATGTTATGTTAAGCACCATACATCACATCATTTGTTGTTGATGTAGTGTTCCATGATTCATTGTTTGCGTATAACACCCAGTGCTCCAAAGACATCTTGAAGCATCTTTTATTTTTATGTAATTGTGAGCATTTCCCATATCATTATTACGAAATATATGAAATAAAATAACTAGAATATTTGACCATCTCAGTGAAACTTATTTAACAAGTACTTCTTATTTGATATTTGAGTCTTTTGTTTTGCACAGATATTCATCCAGTGGCATAAAGACCTGAAATAAACTTGGCTATGAATTTATGCTCCCAAACAACTTTTGAAGTTGGATTTTTCTTTTTCATTTTTATTTATCTTAGGACAAAAGCATCAATCAACAAACATGAACACACCAATCTGTTTGATGGCTATACATTTCTTTTTAATTAATATTTTATTATGATGATTTTATATAACCTTGAGCATATTATTCAGATATCTGCCTACTTGAGTCAGGAGAGAAGAAAATATTTACTGTGATAGAGAACACAGCACATTGGGTAAAAGAAGATACATGTGACAGAGGCCAAAATGGCATTAGCCTATTACACTAATTTTGAGATGCTTTAGGGTAGTAAGTGAATACATAGCAAATACAGTTTTACATATATATATATATATATATATATATATATATATATATATATAAGTCTGGAGTTTGGGAGAAAATTTGGACCGAACTCTACATTTATTAATTATATAAATATTCATTAAAGATATGAGAAGCAATAAATAAACCACAAAAAATAAATATTTCCTATGATCACCCATGGACAGTACACACAGAATAAAATGACAAGTTCTGTTATGGAATATTGACAACACTAACATTTGTGGTGTGAACAGAGAAATAGATCATCTCAGAAGAGAATAAATGCAGCAGCCTGAAAAAGAGGGAGACTCACAAAACAAAGGTATGGACTATTTCATATCAGTGCAGCGTCCAGTAAGTGTAAAATATAAAGAGTCAAATTAGATAAGGATCAGAAGTGTCTAATGATCTCAGTTGCAGGGATATTTTTATGGACCTTGATCTCAGCCATTTCAGTGGATTGGATGAGATACCAGACCATAATGAGGTAAGATGAAAAAATAGAGTAATTGAAGGCTATTTTATTTTTTTCAAAAAAGTCATCTGTGAAGAGAGAGACTAATAAACAGAGGAAGGACTTGGGAGTGTCAGAAAATATGAGATCCAAAGTAGGGTCAATGAAATAGCTTTAAATTGAAAAAAGGACACTCCTAACTGGAAGGACGGAAGAACAAATGAATGAGGTATTGAGAATTAAAGATGATGGTATAACTATCTGAGAAGTGGTGAGTATATATCGGTGGGCTGTATTCCATTACTCTATAAACTCAGCATATGATTATATAAACTTTTTTTGAGCTTCAGTCAAATAAAATCCCAGGACATTTATGCATGAACGGCTGATTAAAAAAAAATCTTTACCATTCTATCGTTGTATAGTTGATTTTCTGAACTTCTGTGTTGTGTAATATAAGAAACATAATCAACTAGAGTCAATCAAAATTGGGATTCCTTTCTGACTCCAAGGTTTATAGTGCATGTCTTCCATCCTGATATTAAGTTTCACTGAACATTAGAATCATATTAACTACATTTGCAGCTGCCAGACTTTTTTTTTTTTTTTTGGTAAAGGGCCAGATTATAAATATTTCAGGTTTAGCTAATCATTGGTCAGTTGCAACTACTCAACTCTACCGTCACAGCATGAAAGTAGTTATAGACAGTACAAATTAATGGACAAAGTGGAAGTCTTATAAAACTTTATTTACAAAAACAGGTGGCAAACTGGATTGGCCCCCAGGCAGGATTTTGTTAACCTCTGACCTACATCATGATAATTAAAATGAGATCAAATATATAGAGCTTACAGAATGGTGCTTAGCATATAATAGAACCTCAGGAAATATTAGGTATTTTAAATATGTTTTACTATGTTTGGGCTTTTCAATTCATTGTGAAAAGGAAGCAAGGGAAGGAAATTGATATTTTAAAACCATTTATTTTCAACAGCACATTTATACTTCTTTTGGAAATGTGTTTCAGATATGCTGCAAAATATTGCTGTGCATTCAATTTTTTTCTCATTAAAATAATTAAATGTTATTTTTAACAACTAATATTTATCTGTAGTACTTGCAGTTATATGGGAGAGTGAACTTTCTGAATTTATTCTTATTTTTGTGCTTTAGTATTTATTCATTGTACCAACACCAGAAAAGTCTCTTCTGTAGTGACCATACAAGGCAGCAAGAACTTTCTTTTCATGTTGAATCATCTCACTTAGATCACTTCTTCAGTAGTGAGTTGTTTCCATAAGTGAATTTCTTTGTTTTGCCCACATATGTAAAATAGATTTTTATGTTCACTTAATTAGCTTTTATTTTTGTACAATACATCCAGAAATATACATGGAATGTATGCTTATTTCCTTAACTAATTTTGTAAATATTTTTAACTGGTATCATGTGGTGTAAAATATAAATTTAATATTTCCTTAATTACATTATTGACAGTTTTTACATGAATGAATAATCATTGTCTTTGATTGTAGCAAAGTGTGATTCTCCATGAAATTTCATAGTGACAATGATTTAATTTTATAAATTAAAATCGACAATTTCTAAAAGCAAATAATAATGGAATATAATTATATTAAGTCAAAGATTATAGAGAATCTAGTCACTTATAGGTTTGGATAAGAATATAACAAATATTTTAATCATATGTGAATATGAATGATTATTTGGGGCACATTTTAAGCCTTGCTTATAAAATTAAATTTGAAATTAATATTATAATTTTATCTAATTACATTTTTTTGCTATTTAAATTTTCTAATGTCATTTGCTTTGAAAAGGTTTCTAAGTTTGAAAACTACCCAAAAATACATTTTGAAAATGCAATTTTCAGAAATCATAAAGGCCTAAATTTCTTCTATGTATTTTATACATAAATACTTTTCATTTTAAGGATATTTATTTTCCCACCATAATGAACATTTGATTAAATCCGGAAGGCTGTCAGAGTCACAGTGTGTTATCATACTAAAAAATCTTTTTTTTTTTTTTGGTCACTTAAGAAATATAATGAGGATTATCTCACATATGGATTCTTGTGCCCTAATGATTATGCTATTCCTCAGCCTAACTGTCTCATTTGCATGGGAGAGTTACCAAATGAAGCAGTGAGAAGAAAACTGTGCCAGGTCTTCACCACCAAATATCTATTCTGCAGGGAAAGTGTTGAAAATAATTAGTTCCTGCAAGTGTGTATAAGAAAAAAAAAATTAGCAAGATCAAACTCTGTGCCCTGTTTAACAAATGATTGATACACACATGCATCTACTATGAAGGATTTGGCTGTTAAAAATAAAATTATCAAAGGTATTTAAATGCATTAAGGTAGAATTACATTTGGTATCAAATGCTACTTTAATGAAGTCAGAAAAAGTAAACTCGAACAATTTGAAAAATGTCATGAAATTTTATTTATTACTTAAAACTAATCCATAGTTATGAAACGGCACCTAGATCTATTCCATAGGCTCTTGCTTTTTTACTAAGAATGTTTAATTTTGGAATACCATGATCACATTAGTAATACCCTATCTATTTGGTCATTAGTTAAGACATGGCATCTTCTGTACACAGTGATGTATGTGAGTTCATCTAAGGAAAGACTTGTGTGTCTAGTCCCTGTTCTCTAGTTAATTTGGAGAAGTTAGTCATATGATATAACAGATACGGTTTCCAGCTTTCTGAACTGTAAAAAGAGGAATTGGCAATGTATAAATTATTTTTTAAGCTGAACTTTGGAGCTACTTTCAGGATTTCTCACACCTCGTTTGAGCCGCCACAGGAAGGGAATGTAGATGAAGGAGGCTAATCTCATTTGGATGCTCTACACTGTCTCAAGTTAAAGCATAACCTCTAACCCACTTTAGTTTTTTAGCATTATCCTGCTTGGTGTTCTCTGAGCTTCCCGAGTCTGTGCGTTGGTGTCTGACATTAATTTTCAGGAATTTCAGTTATTATTATTCAAATATTTCTTCTGTTTCTTTCTCTCTTTCTTCTCCTGGTACTCCCATTACACATATGTGTAACTTTTGTACTTGTCTTATAGTCCTTGGATATATTCTATTTTGGGATTTTTTCAGTCTTTGTTTTCTTTGCTTTTTAATTTTTGAGGATTCCATTGATATATCCTCTAGCTCAGAAATTTTTCCTCACCATGTCCAGTCTACGCTAAGCTCATCAAAAACATTCTTCAATCCTGTTACAGTGTTTCTTCATCTCTAGAATTCCTTTTTGGTTCTTAGGATTTCCATGTTTCCACCTGTTCTTGCATGCTATCACTTTATCCACTAGGGGACCTAGCATATTAATCATGGTTGTTTTAAAATCTTGGTCTGATAATTCCAATATCCCTGCCATGTCTGGTTTTGATGATTTCCTGTCTCTTCAAGTTGTGTTTTTTGCCTTTTATTTTGCCTTGTAATTTTTTTTCTTGTTGACCAAGCATGATGTACTATGTAAAAGGAAATGTTGTAAATAGGGCTTTGGTGACTTGGTGGTGAGGTGGAAGAGGGATGAAGCATTTTGTATTTCTGTGAGTAGGTCTCCAGCTTTTCATGCGGCTGTACCTCTGCACTGTGAACTTCACAAGTTTCTTAGAGTTTTTTGTTTGTTTGTTTGTTTTGTTTTGTTTTTGTTTTTTTTTTTTTCCTTTAGATGGGACAGGATGGCTGGAACTGGCTACAGTTTGATATTTCCCTTCTCCCAGGTCTGTCAGGCTCTGACAATAACCCCCAAAGGTGAGGCTCTGGTTAATTAGTTTCTCCTGAGGGTAGACCTTACTGAAAACAACAGAATGCTCTGGCTTTTTTCAAAATGGTTCCTTTCCTCCTCCTTCTACTGGAAGTATAAGGATACTTTTCTTCAAGATTTACTATGGGAACTTAGTTGAGTTCCTGGAGATAAATCTTGCAATATTGTGGGAATCCCCTAGAGATTGTAACTCTCAGATTTGTCCACATGGAGTCTCCAGCAATTAGTCTGTTACAGTTCAGGTTTCCTTACCTTGGCCCTGGTTCCCTAGGCTGTTTCTGCTCTTGAGTCTCTGTTCAGGTAGTCTTCCTGTGTTCACTTGTCAATCTCTCCAACGTTGAAGCTCGCAGTTACAACTCCCCTCTCTTAAAAATCCTGGAAGTGTTGTTGATTTTTCAGTCTGTTTAGCCTTTATTTGTTAGAACAGAGTGGTGACTTCCAAACTCCTTACTTGAGAACAGGAGCCAAAAGTCCTTACACATTCACAAGTTGGGTTTCACTTTTTCCAAAGAAATATTTGTACTGAAACTGTTGGTGATGAAATGTTCTAAAACTCACTGTGGTGTTGTTTGCACTTGTCTGTGAAAATACTGAAAACCATTAAATGGTACACTTTAAATATATGAATTGTATTGTATGTCAGTCATGTTTCAATAAAACTGTTAAGAAAAAGAAAAAAACCCAAGTGTTTGAAACCCACGTTCTTTGATAAACATTTGAACTCTTCTACCTTTAAAGTTTTTGACTCTGGGGCTCCTGCGTGGCTCAGTCATTTAAGCATCCTGCTTTTTATTTTGGCTCAGGTCATGATCTCAGGGTTGTGAGATTGAGCCTTGCATTGGGCTCCATGCTGGGCGTGGAGACTGCTTAAGATTCTCCCTTTTCCTGTCCCGCTGCCCCTCACACTCCCCCCTCTTAAAAATAAGTTTTTGATTCTATCTTAATTGTTCTGTTTGAGCAGCTTTTGAGGAGAGGATAACAAATGAACATAAGATAACAACAGGATAATAGATATATATAATCTTTAAATGAAAGAATATATATTCATTCAATCTGTTACACCATGCCTGCCTAAACATCTCCTATCTCTATGTACACAATGTAGTTCTTTGCCTCTGCACATCATGTTCTCCATCAGATAGCTCGCCTTGAACGAGTGCAACCTTCCTGGTCCTTCTTGCCTCAGGTTATAAGCCATCCTCCTCCATGACATTGACCTCCATGCAGAGCTAATTACTCACTCTGGCATGTGTACCACACTGCTCCCACAATTACAGGATTGCACATCCAAATCAGTGAGATATTGTTGTTTCAGCCCAAATGTATTTTTATTTATGTAAAAATTGTTTTTATCTTATGTATTAACTACAATATAAAACATACATGGCAGAAATTTGAGTTGAAATATTGATTAAAAATAATACTTTAAAACACTCATACTGAAATTAGTCAATTTTCAGAATAATATACTTAGAAAAAGTTACATTTTTGTCATATTACAAGAAAATCTGTATTTCTAAGAGACTTCTTAGTATTTTGAAAATTTTGATCCATTTCCTATTGGATCTGATTGATTGTGATTTGCCTGTGTTCAGTAGATGGTAGGCTTATATCAGATATATAAAAAGCATCAACTCTGTTTTTCCTTTATTTTTTTAGTTATGTGTATATAACTAGAATTATGTTTGAACTCAAATTTCTTTGGAATGATTTTTTTCATATCTCTTGTCTATGGTGGTTTTTTGTTGGTGGTGGTGGTGGCATTTTTTTAGTCTAAATTAGAAATATCCATGGATCTCAATGTATTAAAAGGAAAAGGAAAAGTGAGAACATCCTACTCACTCTTTATGCTTTCCTTAGGTTAACTCACATGTACTAACTATCATGTTATCGGCCAAATTCAGAGTATTATTAAAGTTTAATTTTTTTTGTCATATACACATTCTTAACACTTTCTCCATCAAAATGCACTGTTTTTTGTACCCCTGGAGTCTGTGGACCATTCTTTTCATCCTATTCTTTTTTTACTTTTTATCTCTACACATCTCTTTAATTTTTTTAAAAAAAATTATTTATCTGTTTGAGAGATAGAGGGAGAGTGAGAGAACACACAGCAGGGCAGAGGGGCAGAGGGAGAGGGAGAAGCAGACTCCCCACTGAGCAGGGAGCCCGATGCAGGGCTCCATCCCAAGACCCTGAGATCATGGCCTGAGCCGAAGTTAGATGCTTAACCGACTGAGCCACCCAGGCGCCCTCTCCTTAATTTTTTTAGTTAGTTTTTATACGTGCTTGAGGATCTGAAGAGTAAATTTTTTTTCATGATCATTTTTAGAGTTCTTAGGTGTCTAGAGGATAATTCAGGAAGTATCATAGATCAAATATAGATGTGGTAAATTATAATAAAATACGCTATTTTTAGTTTAATTATTTAGTATGCTTATTTTTTTCTGGGCTAAAGTAATATGACTATGCTTTCTGGCATAAAATAACAGAGACTAGATGTCCATTCATGTATGTTATTTTCTGACCCAGACCTTTTTCACACTAGTTCCTGCTGGTTGGTTCCATTGGCCCAACTTAATAAAGGTGGCTTTCTGTTCACGTTCACGGTACACTGGGCTTCTCATTTTTCATAAATAGATTAAAGTCTGATCATAATGTAGATGCCTCCTTGGTATAGCCTATTGTTATGTAATTAGTAATCATACGCTATTGGTACACTTAATGTACTCATTCCATGAATATCCCTGTGAACATACTGCCAAACAAGACATCATGAAAGAATCATTGAAAGAAATAATATTTTTGGATAGTGTTCTGAAGGAAGAATAATCCATCATTTTATGTACAATAATTGCCAATATATTTTGCTGTTTATTATGCCAGATTCTGAGCTAAGCTTATAATCTCATTTAATTCCTAGAACTACCTTAATACAGAGATCTATTTTAATAATTAGAAACAACAACAACAAAACACCAAAAACCTGTGCTTTCTAACCCCTTAATCCCTACCCTTTAGAGTTTATCCCCCATAAATCTATTTTAAGTAACATAAGAAATATCTCTTCAGGGGCGCCTGGGTGGCTCAGTCATTAAGTGTCTGCCTTTCGGCTCAGGTCATGATTCCAGAATCCTGGGATTGAGCCCCGCATTGGGCTCCCTGCTCTGTGGGAAGTCGGCTTCTCCCTCTCCCACTCCCCCTGCTTGTGTTCCTGCTCTGGTTATCTCTCTCTGTCAAATAAATAAATAAAATCTTAAAAAAAAAAAAAGAAATATCTCTTCAGACCTTCATTTTGTGTTTATCATGAGTATATTTTTAGATAGTGTTGCTCACACTAAATAGCTGACCTAATAAAGCATGTGTGCCCTGGGGGGATGCTTGTTTCCTTAAAGCCTTAGCAGTAGAGTATATAACACAAGCTTCTCTTAGGCCACAGTCCAACTTGGTTGTGTTGTTGTTTTAATTTTAGAGCCATTTTATAGCATGTAATTGATCCTATTTCCTTCTTTTTGTGATCTTTGCTGGAAATGACAGTGTGAATTTTCATCTCATACCAAGAAAAGACAGGAACTAAAAGTATACATTTTATTGTTCAAACCTTCCTCTTGAGTTTGTTCTTTTTCTCAAACTTTTTCTTTTGTTCATTTGATATTATCTCTAAATATACTTCATTGTGAATTAAATGTATTTTTAAAAATAGCATTATAACATTGTTTAAAATAACACATGATATGCATACATATTTCTGTCAAGATATTAGATAAAATCCTATTTTACAGTTGCCTCTGACATATGATTATCATGTTTTCACTATATCCCCATGAACACTGTAATTCAGAATATGGGATTTTGTAACATATTTGAATTTTAGTAAATTGCAATAGGCAATGAATTATGTTATTTAAATTTCCCAAATAAATTTAAACTGTTCTAATTTCTATATTTTTTCTATACTCTACCTCCCCAATAAATTCAATAACCTTTATTGCCTTTTTTTCTCATTCTAAAATTAGTGGGTCTTCTTTCGACAAAATTCAGTAAATGGAAGTACAAAGAACAATGTGACAATAATTATTATATATTTAATATGTACAGGCATACCTCAGAGATATTACCAGTTCAGTTCTAGATCACTTCAATAAAGCAAATTATCACAGTGAGTCAAACAAATATTTTGATTTCCTAATGCATCTAGAAGTTATGTTTATACTATACTGTAGTCTATTAAGTGTACAATAGAATTTTGCCCAAAAAGACAATGTAATTTAATTAAAAATACTTTAAGGGCTAAAAAATACTAACCATCTGAACTTTCAGCAAGTTCTAATCACAGATTACAGATCACCTTAACAAATATAATAATAATGAAAAGTTTGAAATATTGCAAGAATTACCAAAATGTGAAACAGACACAAAGTGAGAACATGCTGTTGGAAAAATAGCACTGGTAGACTTGCTTGATGCAGGGTTGCTACAAACCTGCAATTTGTAGAAAACACAGTATCTGCAAGCACAGTAAAGCAAAGTGCAATAAATCGAGGTTTGCGTATATATCTAACTCGCTCAACCGTGATTTTTTTTTGTTCATGAGTGCATGTAAATATGTATATGTATATACAAATACACACATTTTATATATGCACTGGTATAATTAGATTGATCTCTATAGTTTATAGTACAGATCACTGTAGGACTCATCAATTAACCCTGATATTGTGAAGAGACACCAATTTTTTTTTATAACTAATGGCATATCTTCCCATAACATTTCTACTTTGGTCAAGTCTGGCACACCTACTCAGGAAGGAGGAAGGAAAGGTGAGGGAGGAAGTTATACATTTTTCACAAGGGATCTACTGTGTAATTTTCTCTGACAAATATAACACTGTGTCTTCTGGAATTTTGCAAGAAAGCCATTTAGCTCAGTCAGCACTGCTGTAAATTTCTAAACATCAGCTAGACAGAATTGAATTCAATCTTTTATGTGCCTTGGGACACATCCAACACATTTCTGATTTTCCTCAGAAATCCTGCTGACTTGGAGCAGGTGTGTCTTAAAATAACAAGAACTCATCAAAGCACGATTGTTATCATTCTGACGGCTTCATCTTAACTCCTTCCTGTTGTGCACACCTGGTCTCAAGCACCTTGCATTCTTTGGAATGTGCAACAGGCAACCCCAGGGAAAGGTATTTTGTTGCTGTTGTTGGCAATGAGCAGTATTGTTATATCAACAGCTAATGATGGACATTGACAGTGGAACTGAGCTAAAAGGAGAAGTTTTCAGAGACAGGAGTTCACCTGTGCTTAGTTTGCTCTACCCTCCTCAGTTAAGTTCCTTATTAAATAACCAGTATAGATTTGTTCAATATAGAGAGATCTTATAAGCCCTGTTCTCATGACTAATTATATAATTCCTTTCTTTTACACTGAAACACACAGATATCTATTCAGTATTAATACACCAAAGAGGTTATTGGCAATTGTCTATTTTGTCATTTTGATTTTAAATTATGTAAGCAGTTTTCTGTAATTCTCTAATCATGACATGAATTAAGAACTATAAATGATTCAGTCACTTGTATTTACTATATGTGATTAAGTACCATAGCAAGTTTTGAAAAACAGTATCTTCTCATGATGAGATATAATTTGTACCTTGAATTGTTTTCTCTATGAAGGAAATATATATAAAATATGTATAAAAGATAATCCAACCTAAGTGTTTCATAATTTTATTACATAAAAGAGCCTAGCATAGTGTATCCACATGGTATCCATAATTAAATATGGATTAACTAAGTAGGGTATTAATCTGCTGGATTATAGATGATATCAGGGAACAGGGAATAAATTCAGGAAATTTTATCTTTCCATGTTGTCTAGTGTTAAACCCTTACTTTTTTCCTGTTTTCACTAGTTTTTAATTCTCTGTCCAGTCTATATTAATTTGAACCTTCTGTTTTTCAAAACAATAAACAAAAGTTTTATAAATGCTTTTAGATTGAATAGTCCCTATATTATAGTTATTTAATCTCAACTGATGCTCATCTACATGTATGTGTGTGTATGACAACAAACATATAGCCAACAAATAATTTCAAACCCAATCTAACCACTTTGGGCATTAGAGTAACTTACCTAACTAAATTATAATATCAAAGTGAAATATCATTTTGATTTATATAATAAATATTAAAATGGAGATGTGCTGGTGCCATAAATGGTTAAAGAGGGCTTCCTAGAAGTATTGGAATATGTGCGTTGTATAGGAATATATGATGGCAACAAGGTGGGAAATAATTCATAAGTGGAGTTCTGCATTTAACTCTATGAGAGGATAATAAGAATAGCTCTATCATATGATAGGATGGCCAATATATTCCTTGATGCTCAGAATCTAAATTATATTCTCAAAGCTACCAAAAAATGGGCAAAGTATAGTAAGAAAAAATGTGTTAGCTTTATTAGCTGCTTATACTTGGTGAACTAGTTTAATAAAGGTAGGAATTGATGTTGTATTTCTTGCTGACTTGATCAATACTTTGGCAGTGGAAATAAACTCCCTTGAATACATTTACAGAGTTGTATATCTACTTTGAGATCTATCAATATCAATATTGATTAAAATTTTAAGTAATTCTGTAATTACATTAAAATTAAAACATTGCCTGTTGGTCAATTCAAATGATATTTTGTCTCACTAAAGCATGAAGGATGATAAAATTTTGGAGAGCTGATATCCCAAGTTATGTCTTGTATGTCCTACATTGTTTGCATGTGTCTGGGACAGGTGCTCTTTTTGTCTGGTTTCTTTCAATTCATTTTATACTTATTTTAAGTATGTACCAATAGTTTGTTCTGTTTTATTGCTAAGCAGTATTCCATTATGTGTATCCATACAAATGTTTATATATCACAATGCACTTATCCATTTACCTGTTGACGGACTTTTGGTTTATTTTAAATTTGAAAATACTACAGTACAGCTGCTATGAACAATTATGTGTAAGTTTGTGTATGGACATGTGTTTTCATTTCTTTTGAATAAAATACCTAGGATTACAATAGCTAGGTCATATGTAACATGTAGATTTAACTTTATGTTAAATTGCAAAACTCTTTTCCAAAGCAGATGTTTCATTATACATTCTTACTAACAATGATCAGAATTCCATTTCTCCACAAATTGTCAACTCTTATTACTATCTTTTTAGTTTTAGCCATCTATTGGGTAATTAGTAATATCTAATTATGGTTTTAATGAGGTTGTATAATGATGACTAGTGATATTGAACATCCTTTCTTATTAGCTATTCATATAGCTTTTCTTTTGAAGTGTCTGTCCCTTTATGCTTACAGATTTATTTATTTATTGTTTTATTTTATAATTGAGATATAAGTAGTTTTCATTGATTGTCAATACAAGTCATTTGTCACACATATGTTTTGCATACATTTTCTGAAAGTTTATTGCTTACCTTTACATTTTTTTACCTTTACATTTTCCTAAAAATAACTTCTGAGGAACAGAAATTTTTAATTTTGAAAAAAAAATATTTTGTTGATTTTTATTTTACAGTTTATACTTTTTGTTTTCTATTTAAGAAATCTTTGACTAATTTTAATTTGTTTTCACTGAGAATCTATAATTTTATCTTTTATATTTATTTATATGGTATATTGCAAGTTAATTTATACATATTACATGTGTCTCATGTTTGTTTTTCACATGGATACCCAGCTATTCCAGCACTATGTGTTGAAATGGCTATAGTTTTACCATTAAATTACCTTGTCACTTTGGTCAAAATTCAACAGGTAATATAGCCTTTGTTTACTTATTGGACTCTTTTTTTCTTCTTCACTGACCAATAGATATGGAGTTAATTCACTCTGTTGATAGTATAGCTTCATATAGTCAGTCTTGAAATTAGGTATATAAGATCTCCAACATGTACACTGGCATTCTAACCTGTGACATTACCAAACTCACTTACACGATCTAGAAGCTTATATGTAGGTGGTTTAGGAATTTCTATATACACAGCCGTGATGTCTATAATCAAATGGAGTTTCATTGCTTCCTTTCTGATATGTTGAAGAGAAGGGGAAGTTAGATATCCAGACCAGGTTAAGGGAAAATATTCAGTGTATTGTAATGAAGTAGGAATTTAACTATAGATTGTTAGTAAATTCCTTTCACCAGTTTGAGGAGGTCCCCTCCCCACCCCCCTTTTTTTTTCTGTTTCTTGAGTGTTTTTAATGACAAAAGCATGTTGGATTTTGTCAAATGTTTTTTTTCTGCATCTAAGATGATTATATGGCTTATTTTTATTGTTAATATGATATAATACATTGTCTTTTTTATATCAAGCAATCCTTGGATATATATCTATTATTCAATGTATATTACCCATTGTATATAATGTAGATTTGATGAACTAAAATTCTGTTAAATATGGACATTTTGTTCTATATTCATGACGATTTTTTTTTTTTGTCTTATCTCTTCCTTAAGTGTTTGGAAGAATTCACTAAAGAAACCATTTGGGGTGATTTTCTTTGTGAGAAAGTGTTTCATTTGTATGTATTTTTTCAATGGACACAGAGCTATTCAAGTTATCTAAATAACACCAGTTTTGGAATTTGAGTCATTCAAGATATATGGTCATTTAATCTAAATTATTAATTGCAAAAAGACAGATTCTGGTTTCACTAAATTTTTCTAGTGATTTTCAGCTTTCAATTGTTATTTATTTATCTTCATCATTTCTTTCCTTCTGCTTACTCTTAGTTTCATTTATTGTCAGTTGCTTTGTAGCTTATTAAGATACATTCATTGATCTTTTAATTTATTCTTTTCTTCATTTCTAACATAAAACTTTAAACTTATACTTTTCCCTTGAGCCTCTTCTTTAGCTACTTCATATAATGGTGATGTTTTGTCAGTTTATTTTCTAACTCCCCTTTTGATTTCTTCTTTGATTGATGAGATATCCAAGTGTGTTAATTTTCCAAAATTCATAGATATTCCTATAATCCTTTTGTTATTTATGTTCAATTTAATCTTTTTTGTCCTCAGAAGATACACTCTGCATGTCAGTTAAAAAGATGTTGAGACTTTTTTAAAATCTAACATATATGGTCTATGTTTCTCAGAGTTCCATGGATAGTTTTTAAAAAAATATTTACTATGTTATTGTTGAGTGGAGAGTTGTATAAGTGTCAATTAAGTCTAGTTGATGGTACTGTGTTTTGTCTCTCTGCGCTTCCTTTCTGTCAGCTTCTATCAGTTAAAGAGAAAACTATAAAATCTAACATTACAGACCATACATGAATGATGGGAATTTGGTGGAGATACATAGATGTTTCTTAAATTACCAATTTTACTCTAATTTATCTCACTTGTTTACTAAAACTTAGTGTCAGAAATCTGAATTTGTGATTCCTGTGAGAGTCTACTGTTTTTTTCAATCCTGGGACAGATATAGAAATGTGATAAATCAACCATTTTACTTGCTACATGTCTTGTGGTTGTCCCACAGAGGATGGAATCAAAGCCTACCCAAAATTTGATTTAGATATTAAGAGTGATGATGCCACACATGCACAAAGAATTACATTAAATTTTTATTGCTCATATCAAGAAATTTTCTGTAAAGAGCAGGGAAGACAACTAAACTGGCCTGAAAATAGTTTGAGAGAGCAAGGTTGGTCAAATGGTTAGGGAATGTGTCTGTGAGGAGGGTTCCTGCTCCAGGCCAGGAATTATATGGTTTGAACTTCCCTCAAGAACCAAGATAGAACACTCATTCTATCCTTTCACTTACCCAGAAGTGGGCCAAAATGGGCAGAGAGTGAAGTGGGGGTTTGAAAGCTGTCAGTAGTTGAGCATACAAATGAAGACATATTCTTCATCATACTACATTATACTCTCTATTACAAATAGGGCAGTTGCACTCAACAGAAATAATTCTAATCTATCAAAAGACAGTATGCTGTACTTCTCATTTTATTATAATAAATATTTTCTTGTTTCATTCCATGTGCTCTAACTTTAGAACACAGATTTTAGGGTTTTATAACATGGGGTACCAGAATGAAAACATTAAGAAGGAAAAACTGAGCTAATTACTACTTTTATTAAAATGTGGCTTTTGTAATTTAGAGGAGATAAGTAGATCTATTAAATATTTTAAGTCTATATTTTGTTGGGCAGCTGAAAACAAAGCAAATTGTCATGGTAAATAACTGGACTTTTAATATGGATGTTTGTGTTATTGTTTGAAATTTAATACAAATAACATATGTGATCTCAATCAAGATTAGTTTATGTGTAGGATTGTGTTCTTTATGTGAGAGTGTATGATTTGAGGGACAACTATACAAAGTTAGCTAAAGTATATATTTATTAAAATTTAATGACAGTATGTCCAATTCATAGATCTAAGGCTTTGAAAAAATGAGAAGGAAATTAATACATTTTCTTTGGTTATTTTTAGAAATACTCTAGTGACTAATTTCCAGCAAACATAACATGATTATTCAGAAAGTGGGACATATAATGCAGCAAGTAATTATAGGCAGGTTAAACTTTCATTAGCTATGGGGAAAAACAGTAAGAATTACTTTCTAAGCTATTTTGAAGAAATATCTGAAAAAGATGATCTAATTAGAAGTAATCAAAACTGATTCATCAGACAGGAAAGATTGTACTTTAAATTTTGCCATAGTTATTTATGTTGAAAAATATAGAATTATGGCTATTTCCATTGTATTTAAAATATTTGGAAAAGGGGCACCTGGGTGGCTCAGTCATTAAGCTTTGGCCTTCGGCTCAGGTCATGATCCCAGGGTCCTGGGATCGAGCCCGCATCAGGCTCCCTGCTCTGCAGGAAGTCTGCTTCTCCCTCTCCCACTCCCCCTGCTTGTGTTCCCTCTCTGGCTGTCTCTCTTTCTGTCAAATAAATAAAATCTTAAAAAAAAGTTTGGAAAAAACTACAGTAAAAATCTACTCAAATACAACTGAAACAATTGATCAAGAATAACAGAGTAAGACTGAGTTTTTGTCTTTATTGTCACAGAACATATGAATGATTTGATAAACAATACGTAGAAATATCATAATTCTACCAAAGTTATTAGAATCAATTGGCATCTAACTGTGGAAAACAGTATGGAACATCCTCAAAAAGTTCAAAATAGAACTACCCGACAATCCAGTAATCACACTACTGGGTATTTACCAAAAAAATAAAAAACATTAATTCAATGGGATACATGCACCCCTATGTTCATTGCAGAATTATTTACAATAGCCAAATTATGGAAATAGCCCAAGTGTCAAGTGTATACACACACACACACACACACACACACACCTACATATACAATGGAATATTTTTCAGCCATAAAAACTAATGAAATCTTGCTATTTGCCACAACATGGACAGATCTACAAAATATAATGCTAAGCAAGATAATTCAGTCAGAGAAAGACAAATACCATATGATTTCATTCATATGTGGAATTTAAGAAACAAATGGACAAAGGAAAAAGAAAGAGACCAAAACACAGACTCTTAACTATAGAGAACTGATGGTTACCAGAGATAGGTGGGTGGGGGGAATGGATGAAATAGGTGATGGGGATTAAGAGAACACTTATCATGATGAGCACCAAGTAACGTATAGAATTTTTGAATCACTATATTGTACACTTGAAGCTAATATAACACTGTATGTTAACTATATTGAAATTAAAATTTAAAAAAATAAAAAAAGAATTAATGACATCTAACTTAGGGCTTTTAAATTCTTCAGTTGATTTTCCTAGCACATAGATTTTAATGTAAGAAGAAAAATATAGGGTGATAAAATTAGGGCAACATAGAAAATAGAAACTGTGTGCTAACCAGTAATGGAAATATATGCAATTATTATTAATTTCTTTGCCCCCTCTCACCACTTCAATACTTCACTCACTATCTAAAGCATTACAGCTGTATAGATCTCTTCTTCACAAAGAATATATTAAGGAAATTATGATATTCCAGGACAATAATATGACCATTCCTCGCTAAATATATACTTTTCCTGTGTGCATTCTTCTAGCACAAAAATAAAAATAAAATCACTGAGACAAGATAATTTATAACTTGTGTTATCTATTTATACTTCATCAATAAAAAATATTAGGATTAAAAGTGAGTTACCATTTTGAATTATTCTATCAGTCAATCCACTGGATTGAAGAAAAATATGGATGATAAAAACAGGACTTACAGTGACTTTATAATGGAAAATGTGATGCTGGTTCCTCCAAGGAAAATTATAAGAGTAATAAAGAGCATTCCAGAGAGAATAGAAAGACTTTATCAGGAAGAGTATATATACTAGTTATGGTTATTACAATTGTTAAAGGGTCCTGTTTAATGTCAACGTTTCATTTAAAATGAAGTGAATGATGAGCTAATTGCCCCAGTGAGTAAAATTGCTGTTTAATTCTCCCACAAGAGAGAGGAAAGCAGTGGATATAAATAAAATGGGAAAACCATCACAGCTGTGAAATGTGAAATATATGTTTCCTCCAGAGGCCTCTCCTTCTTACCTGAGAACCTAAGGCTACTGGTCCCAGTTCACCAAGGGAAGACCTTTTATAAAGTGTAATGAATACTTACTAATAGGTCTTATGGGGAAGCTCTTCTGCTTAGGATTTAAAAAAACAATGGAGGTAATCATTAAGAATTCATAAGAAGTATGTTTTCCAATTCATTAGCTGTGATTTTCTTCATAATAAACAAAATCATCTCTGCAATGTAGGTCACTTAAGTGGATTTCTGATGACCAGAAAAAGCATTGGAAAATTGAATGTAGAGGCCTTGAAAATTCAAGAGGAAATTTGATTTTCTTTTTTGTCTTCTTTAACTGGATATTCTTCTCATAAGAAAAAAGCATGCATTTGAGCATATTTCATTACCTTAAAATCAAAGTAATTTAAAAAGCCATACTCTAAGGATAATTACTGTTCTTAATAATCATAATGGCTTGCATTTATTGATTTATTACTTGCTACATATCTATACTCTTCTAAGACTTCTAAGCCTCACAACAATGCCAAGGGGTGGATTCTATGTTTATCCTCATTATAGAGCTAGGTAAACTAGGATAAAGAGATATTAAACTACCCCAAGGCCAAATAATTTGCAAGTGATGAAACCTGGATTCAAACCCTAGCAAATTTATGACCAAGCCTTGGTCTTTAACCACTTGACTTCTCTGGTTAGGTTTATTCCTAGGTAACTTATAGTTTTGGTGCAATTATAAATGGGATTGATTCCTTAATTTCTCTTTCTTCAGTCACATTGTTAGTGTATAGAAATGCAACTGATTTCTGTGCACTGATTTTGTATCCTGCCATGTTGCTGAATTGTTGTATGAGTTCTAGCAATTTTGAGGTAGTCATTTGGGTTTTCCACACAGAGTATCATGTCATCTGTGAAGACTGAGATTTTGACTTCTTTGCCAATTCGGATGACTTATTTCTTTTTGTTGTCTGCTGAGGCTAAGACTTCTAGTCTTATGTTGAACAATAGTGGTGAGAGTGGGCATCCCTGTCATGTTCCTGACCTTAAGGGAAAAGCTCTCAGTTTTTCCCCATTGAGAATGATATTTACTGGGGGCTTTTTGTAGATAGCTTTTATGATATTGAAATATGTTCCCTCTATCCCTATACATTGAAGAGTTTTAATCATGAAAGGATCCTGTATTTTGTCAAATGCTTTTTCAGCATCAATTGAGAGGATCATAGGGTTCTTGTCTTCTCTTTTATTAATGTGATCTATCACATTGATTGATTTGAGAATGTTGAACCACCCTTGCATCTCAGGAATAAATCCCACTTGGTCGTGGTGAATAATCCTTTTAATGTACTGTTGGATCCTATTGGCTAGTATCTCGGTGAGTATTTTAGCATCCATGTTTATCAGGGGTATTGGTCTGTAATTCTCCTTTTTGATGGGTCTTTGGTTTTCGGTTCAACGTAATACTGACCTCATAGAACGAGTTTGGAAGTTTTCCTTCCATTTCTACTTAATTCCATTGTATTCTATTGGTCAAGGCTCAGTGGACATGCTTAAATTTCAAGGAGAAATAGACTTTTTTGTTGGGTGAGCAGCAAGATCACAATGCAAAAGAGCATTTGGGATGGGAAATATAAATATTTAGTAAAGCAATTTGCCCAGCTATATTCATAAAAGTTTTGAAATATATAAGAATCATAATTTGTGAGGTTAGAAGGATAATAGTGTCAGTCCAATAATATCTATTTTAGAGTAAAAAAGAAATTTGCTTCACACAAATTTCCCCACAATTTTTGCCTAAAAATTTTGTTGTTAGATGAGATTTTAATCTTAAAATGGTTCATTTGTATATTTTTATTATGTAAATAATTTAATATTAGTTGTATCAAATAAAATAATACAAATGGATATTAGTATTTAACATTAAATGATATTAAATATTGAATTGAGAAATTTGAAATGACTAATTAATATGGGTAATTTGGTAATTTGGTATTTTTCATAGGTGTATATTTCATAGGTAATTTGGTATTTTTCATATCTTGAGGATATCCAAGATTCTAATATTACAAATTACTCTTATGTAAAACCGAGTCTTGCTTAACTATATATAAAATGTAAGTAAAATATTAATTTAAAACTAGAGATTAATAATAATAGGCAAACCCTCTCAGAACTTATTAAAACACATAACAGTTGGTGACTACCCCAAATCCAAAAATGTATGTAAGCAATGTGTACAACATAGATCAATGGAACAGAATAGAAAACCCAGAAATAAACCAACAACTATTTGGTCAATCAATCTTCAACAAAACAAGAAAGAATATCCAATGGAAAAAAGTGTCTTCCACAAATCATGTTGGGAAAACTGGGCAGCAACATACAAAAGAATGAAACTGGAACACTTTCTTACACCATACACTCAAATAAATTCAAAATGGATGAAAGACCTAAATGTGAGACAGGAAACCATCAAAATCCTAGGGGACAACACAGGCAGCAATCTCGTTGACCTCGGCTGTAGCAACTTCTTACTAGACAGGTCTCCAGAGGCAAGGGAAACAAAACCAAAATAAATTATTAGTACTTCATCAAGATAAAAAGCTTCTGCACAGCAAAGGAAACAATCAATAAAGCTAAAAAGCAAACTATGGAATGGGAGAAGATATTTGCAAACGACATATCAGCTAAAGGGTTAGTATCCAAAATCTATAAAGAACTTACTAAACTCAACACCCAAAAAACAAATAATCCAGTTAAGAAATGGGCAGAAGACATGAAGAGACATTTTTCCAAAGAAGACATACAGATGGCTAACAGACACATGAAAAGATGCTCAACATCACTGATCATCAGGGAAATACAAATCAAAACGGCAATGATGTATCGCCTCACACCTGTCAGAAAGGTTAAAATTAACAACACAAGAAGCAACAAGTGTTGGCAAGGATGTAGAGAAAGAACCATCTTACACTGTTGGTGGGAATGCAAACTGTTGCAGCCACTGTGAAAAACAGTCTGGAAGTTCTGGGACACCTGGGTGGTTCAGTTGGTTAAGCGTCTGCCTTTGGCTCAGATCATGATCCCAGGGTCCTGGGATCAAGTCCCTCATTGGGCTCCTTGCTCAGCGAGGAGTCTGCTTCTTCCTCTGCCTGTCGCTACCCCTACTTGTGCTCTCTCTCTCTCTGATAAATAAATAAATAAAAATAAATAAATAAACAAACAAATAAATAAATAATAAATAAATAAAATCTTTAAAAAAAAAGAAAAACAGTATGGAATTTCTTCAAAAAGTTAAAAATAGAACTACCCTATGACCCAGCAACTGCACTACTAAGTATTTACCCAAAGGATATAAAAATACTGATTCGAAGGGATACATACACCCCAATGTTTATAGCAGCATTAACGACAATAGCCAAATTATGGAAAGAGCCCAAATGTCCATTGACTGATGAATGGATAGAGAAGTGGTATGTGTGTGTGTGTGTGTGTGTGTGTGTGTGTGTGTGTGTGTGTGTGTATAAAATGAAATATTACTCAGCCATAAAAAGGAATGAAATCTTCGCATTTGCAAGATATGGATGGAACTAGAGTATATTTATGCTAAGTGAAATAAGTCAGTCAGAGAGCAACAAATACCATATGATTTCACTCATATATCAAGTTTAAGAAATGAAACAGATACATATAGGGGAAAAAAGAGAGAGGCAAACTATTAAAGAGATTCTTAACTGTAGAGAACAAACTGAGGGTTTCTGAGGGGAGGTGGTGGGGGCCTGGGTAAATGGGTGATGCACAAGGAGGGCAGTTGTGATGAGCACTGGGTGCTATATGTCAGTGATGAATCACTAAATTCTACTCCTGAAACTAATGCTACACTATATGTTAACTAACTGGAATTTAAATAAAAACTTGAGGGGCACCTGGGTGGCTCAGTCGTTAAGCATCTGCCTTCGGCCCAGGTCATGATCCCAGGGTCCTGGGATTGAGTCCCACATTGGGCTTCCTGCTCAGCGGGATCCTCTCCCAATCCCCCTGCTTGTGTTCCGTCCCTCTCTGTCAAATAAATAAACAAAATCTTTAAAAAAATAAATAAATAAAAACTTGAAACTTCAAAACAATGTATATAATAAAATTATAAAAAAATATTTCAATAAATAGATAACTTCTCTGAGATTAGCATTAGTTTAATATTCTAAAAGTCTTGATTTCTGTATTCCAGTTTCACTTCCAACTAATTAATTAACCTCTTAAATAGTTTAAGACTACATCCATCATATTTTAAATGATAATAATTCTCAGCAAGGAAGTATGAAGTTCCAAGCAGGTGCACATATCTTCACAGATAATTATGTAATAGATATGATCACAGAAGTCCTCTTTTAAAGAATTTGTAATGAGTATTATTTTCCTAAATCTGCACTTTTTTTTTTTCTTGACACTGCAGCATAAAACTTTTCTACAGGTATCTACTCTAACCTCTTAAAATCTGTTTCTTTTGTATAGGATTGTGCACTAAGAAATCTTTGCTAGCTTTGAGTGATTTTTGTTTCTAGTATCTTAGTAAAGTGTGTGTGTGTGTGTGTGTGTGTCTGTGTGTGTGTGTCTGTGTGTGTTAATTCCCTACTCCCCATTCAGCTCCATTCAGCTTAATAAACTTATAGCCAGGTACCCAATTATCAGATTTCTTAGGAAACGGACATTCAGGAGTCAAGATTGGCCTTGGCCTTGAATAACTTTGATTATCACTAACATTTGTGGCTACAAGTTATGGCTAACATTATCTGTGGCTACTTTAACAAACAAAAGTATGATTAGCAGTTGGCATTGTTCATTTTTAGATGCCAGAGTGATATTATCAAGTACTTAGTAGCTTAGCATTTCAGGATAAGAAAATATCAAAAAGAAAAAAAGCTGACGTATGGCTAAAATGGGATCCAGTTCATTATAAAAGTATGAAAGTCGGCAGTGAAATAATTGAAGAAAAAAGCCTAATAGCTAACTAGAAGTTCTTGGGATTAATTCCTTGAGAAATGTTTGCAAATACCATAATGTAGAAAAATACTAAATGTTTATTGAAAAAATTATAAAAATATTCTACTTTAAAGCCACAAATATTCTTAATCGGAAGGTTTCTAAACTGTAAATAACTAAGTTGCATTATTATGACAATTAAAATTTGAAACAAAGATTGATTAAATCTTTCCAAGGGTCTCAGCCCTCCACAGTGCTTCTGGAAGTCAATCTAGCATTTTATGTATTTCTCCCCACCATTTCTTCTTTTTCATGTAAATTTTTACATTTACACATGTCACATCACTCTAATTTGGTGTCTTACTTTTAACCTTTGATTTCAAGTGCTCTTCACTTCAAGTCACAGCAGCATCAAACAACAAATGAAGAGGTTTTGCCCAGGCAACAGTGAAGAGCATCGCGGTAATGAAAGGGATAATTGTGGCTCCCTGCCTCTGCTGTAATTGAAAATTGAGTATAGAGCCTTTTCCATTTAACTTTATTGCCTAAGTTCAAACCACTGTATGGGAAGGAAAGCAACACTAGAGTAATTTCTCTAATGTTGTCTTCCTGTCCATACAATTTGAAACCTAGCATTAAAGTTAAGCAGAAGAGGCAATTAGATTTATTCAATTACAGCTGTGTGAAAGAAGCATAATTATCAGTTTCATTATTGGAAATGCACTGCTTGCCAAATATTTGCCTGCTAGCCTGACTACTAGATTTTCTCTTATCAGACAGAAAAACTGGTAAGCATTTGATAGAATGGTCCAGTTATTTAATTTATAGTGACTTTCAGTGAAGACCCTGTTATACCACGGTGATTGTAATAGCTGGAATAAAGATTTTTGATTTCTGAATGAGCATTGCGCCTACTATAAATATTAGGCAAATTTCATCAAATGCATCTTTATGTTAAAACATCATTAAAAACACTGGTAAACTTATTTCAGAGTGTATACATGATGTAATATAGAGGAAAGAATGCCATGGTATTTGTCAGTAATCCTGATTTTAATCAAGTCTCTGAAATTTACTGCAGTGTCTTTGAAAACAAAACATTAAGAATTTGGATGTGAGTCAGACACCCTGGGTTTGTTTATTTATTTATTTTTTTAAAGATTTGTATTGATTTATTTGAGAGAGAGAGAGAGCAGGAATGTGGGGAGGGTCAGAGGGAGAAGGAGAAGCGGACTCCACGCTGATCAGGGATCCCAACCAACAGGGGCTTGATCCCAGAACCCTGGGATCAAGACCTGAGCTGAAGGCAGAAAATTAACTGACTGAGCCACCCAGGTGCCCCGATACTCTGGGTTTAAACACCTCATAACCTCTTTCTAGTGCAATAATCTTGGATAAGCTATTCAACCCATTGGTAACTCATCGTGAAAATATGTACAAATTGTATACAAAAATATATGTTAAATTGTAGAGAATTTTGCTTCTGATCAAAATGGTATAGTGGAGACTGGATTTACCCTCCCACCTCTAACACCTAAAAAAAAAACACACAAAATACATTAAATCTATTTTTTTCAATATGCTGGAAATTAGGCAACAAAAGAGAGTTTTCTCTGAGAGATGGGGATAAGATGAGGGGAAAACTCTGATGCTTCAAGCTTACTGACTAGACAAGGTTTCCAGTTTATGAATAAACTTGAGTTGAGAAGGTGAAGTTTAACATTTAGGAGTTTGGCTCTTGGGATTCACAGTGTAGAGCACTAGAGAAAAGAGAGCTGCACAGAAAGAAATTTCTGGAAATATGCACAGGGTCTTGTTTCAGTTTCCAGGATACTGATGAGCAGGGTTCTTTTTTTTTTTTTTTTTTTCCCTTGTATTATTAAGGGACTGGATTAGTTCCTGTCATACAGCCATAGTGAAAATCCTCAAATGTCATGGGGCATCTGCTAGACTCTTCAGAATTGTTTTGCTCAATAGTTGAGTGAAATTGTCCTACTCTAAACACTAGTTTTGTCCCACCTAACAAAGCTCCAAAACAAGAAGTGACAGAACTAAATGTTCTGAGAAACTGTTGCATCCCAGAGCAAAAACTTGAGTATATTTATAAGAATACAATAATAGTCTATATCCAACAAAGTAAAATATGTCTGGCATTGAATTAAAAAATTACAAAGAAATGAAAATTACAACATTTTTTTTAAAGATTTTATTTATTTATTCATGAGAGACAGAGAAAGAGAGAGAAGCAGAGGGAGAAGCGGGCTCCCAAGGAGCAGGGAGCCCGATGCGGGACCCGATCCCAGGACACTGGGATCATGACCTGAGCCGAAGGCAGACGCCCAACCATCTGAGCCACCCAGGGACCCGAAAGTTACAACCTTTAATGAGAAGAAAAACAACCAATCCAAACTGGCCCAGAAATGAAAAGATGATTGGATTAGTTAATAAGGACATTAAAACAGTTATGTAACTGTATTGTATATGTTCTAGAAGCTAGAGGAAAAAAATGATCACATGAGGTAGACAATATACATATAATAAAAGACTGAAATGAACTTTCAAGAGTAAAAAGTATAATGTCTGAGATGAAAAATATACAGAATGGAATTAACAGCAGATCAGATAAGGAGTAGTACATAAGTAAGGAGTAGTGTACTTGAATAAATAGCAATAAAAACTATCCAAAATAGGATCCAGAGAGAAGAAAATAGTTAAAAAAATTAACTGAGCATCAGTTATTTGCGGGACAACTCCAAGAAGTCTAATATATCTAATTGGAGTCCTTGAAGGAGGCAGAACAGAAAAATATAGTTCAGAAAAATGGTTGAAAATAATCCAAATTTGTTGACACTCTAAATTCATATATCAAAAGTTAAATAACCACAAGTCCAAGAAACAAAGATTAAAAAATACATAATCATATTGTTTACAACCAACAAAGGAAAGAAAATCTTAAAAGCAACCAAAGGAAAAAAGCATATGATTTACAAACAATAAAAGATAAGAATGACTAGAAATTTGATAAGAATGACTGGAAATTGAGGCGCCTGGGTTGCTCAGTCATTAAGCGTCTGCCTTTGGCTCAGGTCATGATCCCAGGGTCCTAGGATCGAGCCCCTCATTCAGCTCCTTGCTTAGTGGGAAGTCTGTTTCTCCCCCTCTCCCATGCCCCCTGCTTGTGTTCCCTCTCTCACTGTCTTTCTCTCTGTCAAATAAATAAACAAACACAAATCTTAAAAAAAAAAAAAAAATGCCTGGAGATTTTCATTGGGAACAGGGCAAACTATAAGACAGTTGTAAAGTTTGGGAACACTCTAAAAGACTCTCATTTCTGACACCAACTGTAATGTGGGGGTCCTCAAGATGAACTTCAGTTTCAATAATTATTCAGAAGGACTAAAAAAATTCACTGAAAGCTGTTATAGTTACTGTTTATTACAGCAAAATTATACAGATTAAAATCAGCCAAGGAAGAGATGTATAGGGCAGAGTCCTAGAAAATTTTAAACATAGGAATTCCAGTTGTCTTCTCCTGGTGGATTTGAAGACAGTGTTAACTTTTCTGACAAAATGTGACCTGATGCAGAGTATTGCCAACCAGGAAAGCATCCAGTACCTGTTGGTGCCCAGAGATTTTTTTGGGATTTGGTCATATGGGCATGGTTAACTGCCGATGTGGCTTACTTCAGTCCCCAGTCCCTCCAAAGGCAAAACTGATACTGTGTGACTCAAAGCCTCCCCTATAAATCACACTGTTAGACTATTGGGCGTAGACCCAAACCTTCAAATAAAAAAGACACCCTCTTCAGGGTGGATATTCCAACAGGTTAGCAATTACCTCCTAGAAGCTGAAGGCAAAGGCCAGACCTCTCTTTCAGCAAGGTTAAATTCTTTAGTGCAGTGGATCTAGATTTTAAAAGTATGCCATTCCAGAAAAAATTTGTACCAATAAAACTGTCTTTCAAAAATGAGGCAGAGACATTTTCAGGCATAGAAAATTGAATGAATTTATCAACTGTAGTCCACACTACGAGAGATTTTCAATGCAGTCTTATCGGCAGAATGAAAATGATGCGAGACGGAAGTCCGAATCAGCAAAAAGCAATAAATGACACCAGAAATTAGTAACTACATCAGTGAACGTCATCCTTTTTTTACTATTATTTAAATTCCTTTCAAAGATCATTTTTTAAGTGTATAAATAATATAATACAGGATTTATAACATATGTATAAATAAAATGTGTAACAACAATAGCACAAAACCAGGAGAAGAAAAGTAGGAAGTCACTGTTGCTCACCTAACAAAGCTTAACAACAAATGAAAATATCAAACTTTAGGTGAAGTAAGGTTCTCATACTTTATATGAGGTGCAAAAAATGATTTGTGGGAGTCTATGATAAGTTAAAGGTGAATGCTGTAAATTCCAATACAACCACTAAAATAGCACAATGAAATGTTGCAGCTGATCAGCCAATGAAGAATATGCAATCATAAAAAATATTCAATCCAGAATAAAGCAAAATTCTTTATAAAAACTACTTTTCCCAATATATTTTTAAAAAATTAAATGAGATTATGTCTTCAAAGTACTTGGCAGGGTGACTTCTTATTACATTGTAAATTCTCAGTACATTATTGTTATTTGTTTTAAGTAAAATTCATCACTTCTAAACTTCAACTTTCTCCTAGGAAAGCAAAACCACATACCAGTGTATGATCTCGTAAGTCAATTTCAGTTTAAGTATTTTACCATTCTTGCTTTTTCACTTTTGTCAGTGCCTTTTACCAAGAAAATAATTCATTTCAGCCTTGTATGTGTATATATTAACCAACATTTTTTAAGATTTTATTTATGTATTTGAGAGAGAGTGAGAGAGAAAGAGAGTGTGCATGAGTTGGGAGGGGCAGTGGGGAAGGGAAAAGCAGGCTCCCTGCTGAGCGCAAAGTCCAACACCCAGGATCGTGACCTGAGCTAAAGGCAGACACTTAACCGACTGAGCCACCCAGGCACACCATATTAACCAACAATTTTGTGGAAGACCTCAGAATTTGACTTTAGCTAATTTAAGCATATAAGTGATTGATTGGAAGCTATTGGGTAAGTATGAGAATAACTGAGGAGATAAAATATACGGCCAAAAAATGGCTCCAAATATAATAGCTCTAGGTAGTAAATACCATGAAGTCACATAAAGAACCACTCTTGTGGAGGACTTTGCCTCTGCTTATGACATCTATGTGACCACTGATTTCTATTGCTGGTCACTGTTTATACAGTTATTGTACTTCCACTGGACAGAACTGTTCCCAGAACCTGCTTCTTTAAATTATCCGTCCAGTTAAAAATCCTGAGTAACATAAAAAATTGAGCTGGTTCTTTGCTTGTAGCTCTTTTGACTCTGTATTGGTATATTTATGTGGAGGTGTGGTTGGGAGACCTTTTTTTTTTTGGACTTCATGCTATTGTAGTAGACAATACCTTCTCTTCGATAAGTACTTATTCTATGGAAAATTGCTAAAAACTCCTGGGTGTGTAAAACTTTAAGCCCATAGCAAAATCTATAGCAACAATATCCATTTCATTTCATTCCATTTCCACCTTCAAATCTTAACTACATCCTTCTTCCTGTAATGACACTTTCAAAATAAAAATAAAATTTATTGTCCATAACATCCTGCTATACCCAATCCAACATGCATTTATACACCACGCCCTTCTCTCAGGGAGAACACCTAAAATTTCAGCAAATACTGTGCCCAATTCCATGTCCTGGATTTTTGGTGATAATTGTTCCTTTTTTATTTCTGTGTTAGCCCCAGTTAAAGGAAGAAGAAAAGAAGTTGCCTCAAAGATGTAAATATATACATGAAACTGAATGGAAAGTGATTGCTGGCTGAGAGTAGAAAAGTCCTCATTTCTGCCTTTGATCACAGTCTGTCTTCATGACACTGAACCTCTCCAACCTTTCTACGTTCCCTTTCTTTTCAAACAACACCCAGGAGGCTTCAGTTAGTCACCTAGTGAGATAATTTTCATTCCTGAGATAACTGAGATCTTGTGTTAGTGTGTGGTTGAGGAGTCTTCTCATACAATTTTACATTGGTCATTGGCTAAATTGTGAAAATCCTCAGAGATCCCTTTTTGTTCTATCCATACTTCTTCCTGCTGCTGTTTTAGCCAGACTCAGTTCCCTGAGATAACACTAACTCACTTTCCACCCTTTTCTTCTCTCTTATGTATATTCAAGAGACGAGAAGCCCCAAAGAGCTGGGTGGAATCTTAACCACTACTCTGCTGGAAACATTGACCTTAATTACTAAAACATTTAACTGAATGGCACCTATGAATGCTGAGATATGAGACAATCTTTTCAGAAAGGATCGTTAGAGAACGTTGTGAAATGTATTATCTATGTTTCCACCTCTTGTTATGGAGTCACATATTTGAGATGTGGGAAAGCCAACACCAGTCTGCCCAGAGCAGGTAACTCATCTTCCAGCACAGCATCCCAAGCTTACGTGGAATCCTAAATTCAACATCTCATCTTTTTCATGAGTTAGCTTCGCTAGGTGAATGGGAACATGAAAAGAACTGTGCATTCCATGGTCAGAAACTATTGCCTTCTTTTGCTGCAGTTACTTTCTTTTATAGTGGTGCTATTGTATGGGATATCATGATAATATATAAAGTATCCCACATTGATGACATGATAGAATGGAAAAGTCTCTTCATGATGGAAAGGGTCCAAAGCCATCAATCTGCCTCTTCTTTGAAGAGGGATATAACATTGCATTGCCAGCTTTGCTTTGGTCACTGCTGCTAGAAAATTAAGTGCCTTTAGAAGCGGTAACTGGTTTTACCTTAGGTAAGGAAATACATGCTTTCCTCCTACAAAATCTCAAGTTGTGTCATTATAATCATGTTGTGATTGAGTTATTTGAGCAAAGATGAGATAACTGTGGAAGAAGGTTGACTTGCATTTATAGAGGTCATTTTTATCCTCTTTATGGGGATCTTTTTGTAATCATTCAAATAATTAATGTTCTTTTACTCTGTAAAAGAACAAAAAAGTAATTTTATGTTCTGTAAAAGAACAAAAAAGTAATTTTATGCATTTCTTTCCCAAATTTTTATCCACCAATCAAAAACTTTTCTTTTGCTCCTTCATTTACAAACATGACTTTTGGAAGGAATCAGAAAGTAGGACAAAACCTGTATTTGCTGAAGATAACCATTTTGAATATGTACTCAGGAATTATTAAAACAAGATTGCTTGGTATTCCATTAGTCTCAATTGCCATAGTTCTTTATGGAGAGTAGCAAGAAATGGGCTTTAGTCCCCAGAAATCAGTGTCAATTTGCAAGAAAGATTGGAATATTCTCTATCCATAGTTTACAATGAAAATGGTAAATAGCTGTAAGTCCTCATCATTCAGTTCATTCTGTATCTGTGAACTGGCTGAGATTGGATCTGGGAATTGAGTAAGGAGCCATGGTTCTCTGCCATAGAAACTCAAAGTTGTGTCTAATCTCTTCACAACTGATTTGTGTATGTGTTTTTATAAATAATGTAGGACTTTGTAAGACTGTCCATCTATTTTATTCTAACTGGCTACATTAGTAAATACCCCAAACCAAAAGTCAATGTTGGTCATAATTTTAGTTAACTAAACTGTCTCTATTGCCTATTACGGTAATTGTTCAAACCTTACCTCCAGCATGTAAGTGTTATTGCTTTCCTTTTAACACCTAAGGATTTCCTATCATATCCATTGAAATTCCTAGCCTAAATACCTCTCAAATTTTTTGTTACACACCCTCCCCTGTATATTTCTTGGGATCTTCATAAAGGATTGTTCATTTTCCCTCTTGTGATTTCTCATCATTATCATTGAGTATCAGCATAATTATTGCTGATTAGTTATATAAAACTAAATATGTACCAGGAAATTATCTTAGCTTTTTAATGATATCAACTTATTTAATTCTCATAATTACCCTACAAGAAAAGTACTGTTAAAAACTCACAAAGTGGAAATGCGATGACTTACAAAACGTTATTTATTTGGGAAATGATTGGACGTGTCATTTGTGTTAAAATCACTCCAGCATTCTCACTTCCCATACTCTCCAGATTCTTTTCTTTACCAACATCCACATATGTTTGGCATCTCAACTTAATTTACTTGGTGCCATAGGTGAATCTAGGTTTCAGTCAACCAACCAAGTAAACAATTAAAACTAGTCCCAGCTGTTCCAATTTACTCATTAACGGAAAAACAAAAGCCCAAAAAACACTCTCTGAGTCAGTGAATCTCAACCGTGGCTGCACATTATAATTATCTAGGGAGCTTGTAAAAATTGATGGCAAAGCCACACCCCAAACCAATTAAATCAAAGTTCCTTGAGTAGATACTTAAATATAGGTTTTAAAGGATTTTCTAGAAAGACAGAAAGAGCTTGATCAACTAGGTAATAAATAATTACTTCTAAGGGATAAGTTGATGAGTTGGAGTGTGTGTACCAAGTCTTCTGAATCCCTCAAATATATGATTCTGATTTTAAGAATCTTTTCTACTCTTTGAAAGTGTATATGTCCTGCTACATTAAACATCTGGTAAGACTGGGACTTCAACTGATTATATTCACCCATTAGTAGGAATAAATTATGCATTTGGATTTTGGTTAATCACACTATAACTGTAAGAGATAGAAGACTATCTTAGCACAGATTTAGAATGTCTCAAGGCTTCAGTCCACAGTATTTTCAAAGCTCTGTTTATCTTTTAGAGGTTGCCACTCTGACCCTTATGCCTTGAATTCCTGTACCCTTTATTCCCTATGGCAATAGGCACTGCCCCAGATTTTGCCTTTAATTGACACTTCATTCTAGGTGTCCATCAGCAGTAATTTATTTTGCTATTTCATGACTACTTGCCAAGAATAGCAGCACCCTTTAATACTAATTGGATTCCTGTTGCTTTCAACAAAAAGTAAACCAGATTACCAAGCCCAGGTCAGCCTCTCCCATTTTCCTGAGGTTCTATTGTCTGCAAACACTCTATATGAAAATTAGACAGAACTTTTCATTAACTTAAGCAGATTGCTTCTCAAACATTATCTCTTCCTACAGGTTTTCCTTGATCAACTTTTCTAGTAAAACTTCTCTGTTTTATCTTCCATTATTTGACCCTCTTTGTGTGTATTGGTTTTATCTTTTCTTTCTAATTATAAATGGTTTCTTTCACCAGATTATTAGCTCAGGAAGATAAGATAGATGCTTAATTCGATCATATCTACATCTCAGATACCATGCTTGGTGTATGATTATGTTCAATCATATTGTAACTTATCACATAAAACATGCATATATAAACTTATATATGGCTTATAAGTTATATAAAATAATATATTATATAATATAACATATATCTTATAAGTATATAATATATATAACATATGTTTAACTTATAATGTATATAACCTAAAACTTATATAACTTATATGATATAAAACTTGCAGTATATTATATATAACTTATAATATATATTTTTATATATGTACTAATATATATTTTTATACACACATATAACACATAAGTATATGCATAATTTATTAGATGTGATAGAAGATAGTCTCCAAAGATGGCCAACAATTTCTCCTCTCCCTATATCTATATGCAGCTCTTTCCATCAAGAAATAGAATCTATTTTTCTTCCCCTTGAATCTGGACTGGTCTTATGACTTGCTTTGGCCAAAAAATTGCAAAGAAAGTGAAGCTGTGCAAATTCCATTCCTAGACATTAAGAGTTATGATACCTCTGCTTCTGTTCTTATGGAACCCACCTACCATCCTCTAAGGAAGTCCAGGATATTCTGCTAGAGAGAGATGCCACATGAAGATAAGATAGTATATATGTACAAAGACTTAATACTATAATGTATTGTAGGAAAAAAGGTAGGAAGGTAGGAAAAAAAAGAAGACAAATGTCTGATACAGGTGCATGTTGAAATATAAATACATTTTATATTCTTCTTCATATGTTATTTATTATTGAAAATGAAGTTTATAAAACAAATGTAAAGCATTGGTAAAGTACTAAATTCATTTTCACATTTTCTGCAGCTGTGTTCTGTAACAAATTATTTCAGATATTACAAAAGATACCTAAATAATTGTTACTTGTCAGACTCCACTGATTACCTTTTTTATTGTTGTTTTATGGCTGATTAATTACATAAAAGTGAATTTGAAACACTTCTCACCTTCATTTAAACAGTGATTTAGCCATGAACTTGGGGGTAAATAGCAAGCAGACATGGTCTCCACCCTGAAGTTGCTGACATTCTAATGTGGATGTAATTCCAAGTAATGGGTCTTGGTAGGATGACATAAATATATTGGTCAGGAAACACAGGCACCATGGGACTTCTAGTAAGGGCACCTTAGTAGGGTTTGGGAATTCAGAGGTCACTAAAAGTGAGCTTCCAGTGATTAACAGGGTAGAGTTGTATGGGGGACGAAGGTGAAGGGATGAGGCAAATAAAGACATACATGTGTGCCAAGGCCCATAATGGTTGATCATAAGGCACAAAGTGGTGAGCAATGTAAGAGGGTGAAATTATAAAGAGCCTCCTAAAAACAGTTGTCAGGAGTTCAGACACTTGTTCTGATTGTGATGGCAAATTATTTGACTATAACTTCTCTTCAGGGTGGAGTATGAACTGGTGAAAGGTAAGGCTCTAAGAAGCTACTGTGTCAATCCAGGCAAGAGAGAACGATTGCCTAAAATAAAGTAGCATCAGTAAAGACAGACATTGACATGAATGATTGTCCTATATTAAGGAGGTAGAAATCTATTATTCTTGGTTATTAGATGTAGGAAGTAAAGGAGGTGAAGGGCAAAGATGATATCCAGATTTCTGGCTTGAGTAATTGGCTGTATGAATTTGAATTCAATGATGCTAGAAAGGTGACATGAGAATAGTCTCTTCATAAAGTTTTCTATCTTTATGGGATTTAAATATCTCATTAAACATATTCACTCAACCTTACTGCCTAATGCCTGCATAGATGAGTGACCATCTTCCACACATAAGTAGATCTTTGTATTATGTAGCTTAACGTTCTCATAGAGTAATTCTGCCTTCTTTGATTTTTTTTAATAATTGAGTGCAACATTTATTTTTCTGGCTCCTTCTAAATTCTTGGATTGATTGTCTAAAAGTGTTTCATAGACTAGTTTGAAATTCTAACCAGCCAGCGAATAGGGCAAACCTACTTCTACTTAGGTCTACATGAAAGACTAGTTCATTCTCCACAAATAAACTAAATAATTTTACCTTGTAATGTTTTCTACACTAACCTCATTATAATATTATATATCTTTTATATGATTTGAAAATTTCAAGCTACATAATTTCTTCTTTTATAATATGTATTATGACTTCTAATTATTGTATTGAATATTATATGAAAATATAAAAGTTTGATAAAGAATAGATAAAATTTTATTATTCAAGAGAAAAAGTATATATAAATAAGCATAATTGAAGTTTGAAAAAAAGGAAAAGAATTCATAATTGCACTCTAAATTCTCAAGAAAACTGATATAGTTTATACATTTTATCCTAAAACCAAGAAAGTATATGAAACAAGCTCAGTACTCCATGACACTAACCTGTTATTACTATAACAAACAATTATTGAAAATCATTTTCTGTTCCTTTGAAATATCAATAAAACACAAAGTCTACTTTCAGAATTCTTGTAGTAATATTGAAGGAATTGTTAAGTCACATTCACTGCTTAAGAGAATAACTTCACTACCGCTGATGACTTCCAGATTTGTATCTCTAGCCAAGATCCCTGCTGAATACTGGATCCATACATCTATTTGCATGTACAAATGTTCATTCCAGAAGAATTTCAACTTTAATAGCATTTCTAAATTTGAACCCAGAGTTGACAATGTCCTAATTCTTTCTCTGATAGGAAGCATCCATCCTACCCCCAATTATATTTAGATGGTAGAGACATACTCATTTTCCTTTAGGAATGCGTGCCAGCAAACTGGCATTATCCTACATGTCTCCCTGTTCCCCACTCTCTATAAAAAAAATCTAATTTTCTTAGGATTGTGTATTGTAATAACTTTCCTGTTTTAAATTTTTTTTTTTTTATTTCCAATTGTTACTGTCTGGTTAAGAATTTATTATTTATCACTTCATCTAATCAAAATCACATCCTTCTTAGTAAATTGGAAATTACTTTTCCCCTTTCCAAAATATCCTTTATAAGGCCTCCACAATTATCACTCGTAACAGAGAAAGCTACTATGATAAAACTATACCAGTCAATATTCTTCATTTTTTACAATTAGTTAACAAGTAAAGCTTAAATTCCTTGCATATATAAAAGATCTCTTTGTTTTCTAGCCCTTGCTATATTGGCCACACTTTATTACACATTCATGTTGAATTCCCCTTCATGCCAATACATTTGCTGTTTCCTCTGTTTGAAAGTTCTCACCCCCAGTGAGCTGCTTGAGTTCGTGGGTGGGGTGTCTATTCATTATTCAAATTTCACCCCGATACCTTCCTGATTCTCCTTTCTGAAGACATTTCCAATCCACTCAAGTACTCCTTCCCCAAATTTCCCATTGCACAATTATAAATTTTTATTTGGAAGTTTTAATATGGTTTAATTTGTTAGAACACGTTTATGTGTGTTTGTATATTCGTACATATTAGGTATATGCATACATATAGACATAGTTTACTGTGTTACATATATGTATATATCTATATACACATTTAATATAATTGTATATAATAAGATTATTGAGGTTAGAGCCTAATTTTGGAGATAGAGAGCTGTTTGTTTTTTCTTATTGTTTGAACTCTTAAAGCCTAGGACAATTACTGCTATATAATATGCACATAATAAATGTTAAGTGAATGAGTAAATCAATGGGTAATTTCAAAGTAATATTAATAAATATTTACTAAGCATTCAATAAATTTCTCTCCTTGCTTTATGGAATGATATGAGCTTTAACTATACAACTTATTTTTAGCTGTCATTTATACCCCATTAATTTTTAATTGTACTATCTGGCAGGAAAAAAAACAAAACAAAAACAAAGAAATTTAATGACCAACCAATACTTGGTGAATATTGGCACTCTACAAATGGTCCTCATAATTTTATAGTGAAACTGGGTTAACTCTAGGGAATAGATGTTAACCCATCCATTAGATTCTGTAAGTATATGATCACTCCATCTGAGATTTTATACGTGTTTCTAGAACATGAGTGCAGATACAGATACCTTTCTTGATGTGACATTACGTAATGCATCTTTCTCAGAAAGGAGTGGTAGAGAAATGGGAGGTAGACAAAAATACTCGTGAGTTTGTAAACTATGGCTTAATTTTAAACTGAGGGAGACCAATATTGGTAAACTCTGGTTCATATGTAACTTTGTTTCCTCAAGGCAAGAAAACATGGGGATGTTTTGTGATTGTTGCAGTGTTTATTCAAAGCTAGGTCAGCTGAGAATGAATAAACGTCTGGGACTCAATGAAGTAAATTGAAAAGTTCAATCGTTCATGTGAAAAAGGGAAATAAGATAGACTTTTTACAGAATCAGTGAATGCTAATAGGCTATGTAGAATAACAATGATGAAACCCCCCAATTAATGATTTATATAGTGTGTTTATGAGACAGGGCTCATAAGAAATTAAGGGTTATTAAGAGCATAAAAATCATAACCTAGGCAAATGGCTGCCAGATGAAGCACTCAAGACTCTCTGTTCTGAGCCTAGAGTGATTTGTGGAGCAAATCAGAGTGTTTATGAACTTTGCTGAACTTCCATATCTCTGATCTACCTGTTCACACATAGATAATCTCACTGAATATCAGTAACAGCCTCCGGCTTTTCTTTCTTCCCCTTCTCTTTCTTTTCCTTTCCTTTCCTATATATCTCTGTATATGCATTCTTTCTTTCTAAATTTGTCCCAAGGGTTCATTTTTTTCTCATGGGATGACTAAATGATAGACCTAAACTTAAATAGTGGCTATTTCTTAAAGAATCCGAAACTGACCTCAGGGTCTTTAGAGGACTGGATATTTCCAGGAATGACATTTTTGGAGTAAAAAAAGAATCATTAAATAATTGGTGTGCATTCACTTAGGAAAGTACATTCAATATATAAAATAAATTGACTTTAATGCAATATTGGAACTGATACACGTCTTTGATTAACAACCTATCTTCATCTGTCTTTTCAGTTTATAAACTAGAACTACATATTACTACAAGAGCTCTGGAAGGCATGCTGGAAAGTTATCTTTACTGCAATTTTACAGAGATCCAGGGTCAAGGAAATGGAAAATTGTACCCACCTCAGGCAATTAAGAAGTGGCCAGGGAAGCATTTCATAAGACGTCTTCTGAATCCAAATTCAGACTCTGCCTTTATTGTAGTAAACAGATCTGTGGGCAGTTGGCCATTTGTCCGTTTTTTTTGTGAAGATGGTATGCAGTTTGAAAAGAATAATGTTTTTACTTATTTTCATTTCTGATCTATTGGCTATAATATTTCTGGTTGTAGGAAAGAAGAGAATAGCTACTAAAAAATATTCCTAGAATTCTGCCTATTGGGATGTCTATGGAAGGAAGTGTGGAAAAAGCACTAGCTTTGTTGTTGTTGTTGTTGTTTTTCAGTAGAAACCAGTAGGAAAATATAAAAACAGGTATGTATTTAATACATAAGGCAGTAATGTATCAGTGCTTTCCAGTAAGGGATATGGAAAAAAAATTAAAAAGAACCAAAACCTTTACATAATAAATTAATATTAATAAAGGGGAAGAAAAAATATTAGAATTTCTTTGTGTTACTTTTGTCAATCTCTCCCCCATTTAGTATACATTATCTTTATCATTCTGTTTTATTATTTATTTGTTACATCTATTATTTCTCCTATGTTTTTGGTTTTAGCCATTTTTTAAAAATTTCTGTCCTATATCACTCTTGGGGTCTTTCCCCTTTTATAGAACACCCCCCCCTTAATATTTCTTGCAGGGCCAGCTTAGTGGTCATATATTTTTTCAGTTTCTGCCAGTCTTGGTAGCTCTGCATCTCTCCATCCATTCTAAATGACAGCCTTGCCGAATAAAGTATTCTTGGCTGTAAGTTCTTCTTGTTTAGTATCCTGAATATGTCTTTCCAGGCCTTTCTGGCTTGCCAGGTCTCTGTGGTTAGGTCTGACGTTATTCTGATGTTCCTCCTTCTGTATGTAAGGAATCTTCCCCCTAACTGCCCTTAAGATGGTTTCCTTGGTTCTAAGATTTGCGAGTTTTACTATTACATGCCGGGGTGTTGGCCTGTTTTCCTTGATCTTGGGAGGGGTCCTCTCTGCCTCTAGGACACGAATGTTTGTTTCATTCCCCAGATTAGGGAAGTTCTCACCTATGATTTGCTCAAGTATATCTTCTGGTCCTCTCACTCTCTCTCCACCCCCCTCAGGGATCCCAATAATTCTAACATTGGAAGGTTTCATGGTGTCACTTATTTCTCTGATTCTATTTTCATGGATTCTGAGTTGTTTTTTCCTGGCCTCCTCTTTTCCCATCTTGTCTGTTAATTGGTCTTCTAAGTCACTAATTCGTTCTTCTGATTCGTTTACCCTAGCTGTTAAGAGTATCCAGATTAGATTGGATCTCATTGATATCATTTCTCAGTTCTGCCAATTCAGCTTTCATTTCTGCCCTTAGGGACTCTATGTTGCCATTAATTGATTTCTCCATTCTAGCTATTGTCTTCACAATTGCTACCCTGAATTCCATCTCCAACATCTTGGTTATATCTGAATCAGTTCGTAAATCTGTGGCATAAGTCATAGTCTCTGAGTCTTTCCTATTTTGGGGGTTCCTCCTCTTAGTCTTTCTGTTGAGGGGTGGCTGAGGGAATGTATAGAGTCCCAATTATTGACCACAACCCAAGCAAGATGCACCTGTTTTCTAGGGACCTTAGGGTTGCTGGCCTCTTGTTTTCCCAGCCAGTCTTCTGGGGGAGGGACCTGCCGTGCTGTTACTCAGGCAACCCTGTTTGGGCAGAGTTGCCCTGCCCCTGTGGCAGGGAATAGGCTCAGTGGAAACCAGTTTTTGGGGGCTTTTGTTCTCTGGTGCCTTTCCCTGGTGGCTTTCCACTTCTCTTCTGAGAGTCAGAGCAGAAGAGATCGTTTCCAACCCTCTGCCTCAGACCAGAGAGATTGCAGTCTGTTCTTCAGTGAGCTCTCCAAGCCACACTATCTCCGTTTCTGTCCGTGCTGCTCTAAACTGCAGCGTCCTGGGTTGTGCTCCCCTCAGCAGCGCTTCCAGTCCTCGCCTCCAGGTTGGAGCATGTGTCTGCCCTTTGTGCCTCTAAAACTGCCAGCTGCACCCAGTTTGCCTGGATGGCCCCGCCACTCCAGGTTTCTGTCCAGGGGGCCGCCCTAAAGTCCTTTCTCTGTTGCTTCCGGTCTTCGAGTCTGTGCCTCGTCCCCAGTGTGGGAGGCTATTGCTCACTGATGGTGTAGGATCCAGATGGCTCAGCTCCCTCCCCCTTCCATTTATCCTCCGATATCTGCCCACAGAATCACAGCTCCCCGCTTTGTACCTTGAAACCAAACGCCTGCAATATTCTATTTGTAGAGATCAAGATCTATCTTCTTACATCTCAGGCTGATGTTGTGGGTGTTCAGAGTGGTCTGGTAGATATCCAGCTTAATTCCAGGGACCGGTTGGAATAGGGTCCCCTACTCCTCAGCCATCTTTTCCCTCTCCTACTTGGTTCTCTTTTATATTTCCTATTCTTATTTCATTTTGCTAAAATCATTTTTTGTTGTTGTTTAAGTGCCTTGATTTTATTTATTTAAAATTCTGATCTATTGGTTTCAATATTTCTGCTTCAATGGACCAGAGAATTTTTTCCTGGTACCTAGTTATTTTGATGTGACTTCACATTGCCCTTGGAGTAATCAGCAATTCCACACATGGGACTTATTTTGAAGCCCAGGCTCCAATCTGTGTCTGTTTTGGTGCTTTTAAAGACATGGAAAACAGAAAGGCATAAACATCACACACATAAGACAGGATTTTTGTTGCCACTTTGCCAAGTAACTTGTTTGGTGAGGTTTTTACCTTTAAACCTTAGAAGCAACTGTTTCATTTATAATTTTAAAATCCTTAGAGACTAGAGTGAGATCAGTATAGATGAGAATTCAGAAGGAAGCTAGGCAATGACACATATTTCATGTTTTCATCCATTCTTCCCCCATATAGGGCTGCCTGATATTATATGTAGTTAGCTCGCAATTTGGGCTATTGCTATTGATTTCAGCAGTGAAGATGCATGCAGTGATCTTCTGCAGGCAACGTAAAACAACATTAAAACTCAAAAAGCCTCATTTCAACATAGCCAGCATATCCAATAATATCAATTCCTATCCTGACGTATTGGTTGCCCTCTGCCTTACATAATCCATATGAGTACATAATACATGCAGGTACCTAATACATACAGATGTAAGACATGGAATATGTGAGACAGGTGCACTAAATATAGATGCATATTACAGCTGTGCATGAGACATCCTTAAATTGTCTTATGATCTTGGTCATTTTTTTCTCAATTAGTTTCTAGAATCCTTGTTTGTTGTTACTCTTTTAGTTTCCTTTTGAGAAGTGATTATGCAGCCAGGAGTAACTCACTATCCTGGCAGGAGTCAGAAATGCCCAGGATTTAGGGTGAGGGAATTTACGACTACTTAATTTATCACTTCCAATTGTATGACTTGTTTTAAAAATTATCTCAATGGAAAATGAAGTGAAATGTCAGGAGGAAATATGAGATAATAGACATGGAACATATCTTTAGATTATAAAAAATGCATGACATGCCTGTAGAAGATACTAAAATGCATTATAATAAACTATTCCTTAGCTTTTAGTAATTTCAAAAATGTCTTCCTTATCATGTTATACCTTTTAGACTAATTACAATGCTAGCCATTTCTTGCTCAAACTGGACTTTTATGTAGGTGTTGTTCCTTCTAAAATATATCCTCAGCCTGTCCAATAAAGTTTACCAGGTGAAATATCACCCTTTCAAAAGACTTCACTAATTATATGAGTTGATTTTATTTTCAACCTCCCCTATTTTTTGTAAAACACTATATAACTCTTCTTTAGCCCTGCTCAAACTCAGTTGAAGTTGTCTGTGCACATGTCTCTAACAGATTAGAAACGCTCTGAGAGCTGGGGTCACACCTTATTCACATTTGTGTAACACTTTTAAGTGAGGCAACATATACTTAGTGGTTCAAATGAAATTATTCTAGTACCTATTACATGAAATATGAGGTGCTGAGTGTTGTATGGCTTTTAGGGGAAAATGGGACCTACATTTTATATAGTCACTTCTGTATCTGAACTCTAGCTTTCAAAAAATTAGCTCAGAGATGGATTGTCTTGACAGATGTACCATTTGGTGCTATGACTCCATTACCCAAAAAGAAATAAACCTTATTTTCCTTGTCTTTCTCTTAACATTTATACATGCATCTCTACATGAAAGGATTTACTGGTTATTGTTTTCCCTCCTACCCCATATATTAACTTCCCTCATAGAACCTGTCTCACTTTATGATTCAGAACAGTATAGCTCAGTGGCACATGTAGGTGTCCTTGCTTGACTTTGCATAGTCTATGTTTGTGATGCTCTCTACCAAACAGTGTATCATCAACCCTGGGTTTTTCATCACAAAACCAGCAGAGGCTTTGAAATCCACATCTTTCAGTTCTCTTCCCATTGGCATGCAATATTTTCCTTCTTAGAAGGGAGAAAATGATACACCAGCAGGCCCACCCTTAAATTTGCAGAGTAAATGACAAGAGTAAATAGGAAGGTCCACGGAAGATATGTCTAAAGATTTAGTATTTGTAAATAAAACTAACAAACTGTTAAATGAAATTTATTCTGTCCTCATTTCTTGAAAGTTAAAGCTTTATAAATCTATGTGGACAGCCATTTTTATATGATTTAAAGTTACAAAATATCAAAGAAGTTTGAATTTAATATTTCTTGTGCACGTGTTTGTACTTGGCTGATTGGCTAGTGATGTTTGAATGGGTAATAAAGATATAAATAATTCATAAAATATTATGCTCTTATTCTGTGAATATTATTTTTGCCTTTGTTTTAACAATGTCAGAAATTATTTTGTTACAACAAAGATTCTCATATAAGTTATATTCAATTGATAGTGATGATGTAAAAGTTTAAAAAATTAAATATAATTCTATTCCAAGTTTATAAATATTTAATTTTTTTAACAAGAAATGCAAATTAAAGTCAATGTTAAACTCAAAAATATTTAAAATGTTTTCATGTTTAAAGTGTTTTGTTCTATTTTTTAAAATTTTATTAAAATTAAAAGTCAAAATTATAATTAAGAGTGTCCATCTTTGAAGTAAATTACTTAAACTAGTTTTGCTCTTTTTTGAATATTTAAATAAACCCTATTGAATGTTTATAAAATAAAATTATGAATAATGTTCAATATCTCTTTAGTTGACAATGTAAAGATTCAGCATAATGTTTTACATGTTTTGTCTAGAAAAATACAAATACATATTTTTAAAAATTATGATTTACTGGACATTATAAATATTTCTCAGTGTTTTGTGAAACAGTTGCAAATGTGTAGTTAACTTATTTCCCCCTTTAACAATGAATTCAAGCATAAAGAGAAGGAGGAAGAGGAGGAGGAGAGAAAAAAGGAAGAGGGAAAGGAATAAAAATTCTTTCATGACAGGAAAGTGATTTATTTTGTTATATAAAAATAAATGCATTAATTTTTTTTTCCTGATATAAGAGATTCTTCCCTTCAATCCTCTCTACACTTAGAAACAGTTTACATCTTCCAAATTAACACAGTATAATACAAACACTTTCATAGGGTTTGGAACAGTTGCCCTTCTGTTGGAGGATACAGGGTACAGCTATGGAGCATCATTTTACTAAGGCCTAATGAGTGTTAATGAGGAAACAGGCTATGTAAGGTTATAGGTGTTCTCTGTACCACACCTGAGACCCAGGTTCCAAGTAAAAAGTCAACCTTTTGTTCTTCAGTACATTTATTTATATTTTTGTTTGTGATATCTGAGGATTCTAAGAGACCTTGTTCTCCTGTGTGAGTCTAAGGGCAATACTGAATTTTTTTTTTTCAAATATCAGTTTCAGATATTTTTCAAATACCCACCTGAAGAATTTGTAGGAATGCTCAGCACATGGTAATTAACCAATATATGTTTTAGAATGAATGCTATCAATATCTTAATGTAATTTTAGGTATAGTGCCTAATTAATAGGCTATGTTATTTCTAATATAGATTTTAAGTTTGCATTATTAATATTCATACAATTTTCTGTTGAGAGATATTTCTCCATGGATTTCCCACGTTTGTATCTCTTACAAGCAAAAGCACTGACTGCCTTTTGTTCTGTTTTTTTCAGAAATATTTGTTTAACAAATGGCCTTGGAAAATAGTATCTCTGGAGCAAAAGGGAGTTTTACTTACTCCCTAGTTCTAATAGGTAGTGTCTCTCTCTAACACAAGAATAGACATACCAACTTCCATTATAAAAGATTCAAGTTCCCTAATATTTACAGTCCTTCTCCCGTAATGCAACTCACAGTGTGTTTGGATGTCACCTAGCTCTCTTAATATTTCCCTTTGGATAACAATACATAGGGAACTGACAAAGATTTTCTCCTTGACCAAAATCTAGTTAGACTCTTCTGAAATCTCTTTTCAACTAGGCTCTGATTTTTGGACTTCTGTGTTCGTCTCTACATTGTCCAATTTTTATCAAGAGTCCTGTTAGAACAGTTTAGCCATAATTCTTTCTTTCCCCTGATGTTTCCTGTTAGTGATTTTTCCATCCACTACCCCCTCCTATCCCTTAGTTATACATTTTCACTTTTCTTGGTTGCATTTGGAGGGTGTGCCCAAGCTGTCTCCACTGCAAAATCCCTATACATACTGTAATGGTCTGGAATAAAGTCTGCTTTACTGTTCTTTAACAATGTCATACACACACACACACACACACACACACACACACACACACACACACACACTTTACTTTAACAGAACCTGCACAACAGAAATCTGATGCCCTGATTATTGCTATTGTGAGTAATGAAGTCTTTTGACCTAGAAGATTTGACTATTGCTAGTATCCAGTAAACTATATCAGACTAGCTTGATAGCTGACAAGTGGGGTAAGATCTCAGACTATTCACAATTTTGAGTTTTTGGTGAGGAGCATGAGATACTGACAAAGGAATGACATTTTGGAAGAGGAAAATTAAGGGCTTCATATGCTTGTTAATGGAATTTGAGGGAATCTTATGGGAATCATTATGGAAAAACATGACTAAATCTTAGGCTCAACTGGCATGAATGGTCCTCCACTTGACTACATGTTAAAGAGGAAGAATTGAGGGGGTAGTTTTATGCTGAGTAACAGAATAGGTAAAAACAGCTTGCCAAATGTTTCCCTGGATGTTACCAATTCTTATCAAGGTAGGAGGATTACAATTACAGTGTTTTGATAAGAAGAGATTCTAAGACAGCCAATATGGGAAGAAAAAGTGTAAATGTGTGGAAAAATAAGTAGAACTAAAACTATCTTTATTTGAAGAGCATATCATCTTATATATACAATGTATATAGTAAATCTTAAAGAAATTTTTTTTTAAAGTTAGTAGCTTTAATAAGTAACTGAGTAAGTTTAATAGGATTTACAATATGCATCAGTCACTGCTCTCCCAAAGAAACAGAAGCAGGAGAGAGAAAGAGAATGAAAATTAGCTTATATGATTATGCAACTGACTAGGCAAGTCCAAAATTCATAGGACTTCCTCTCAGGAAGGGTAGGAGGGTATGTTGAAACTCCTAGGGAAACAACTGGTTGTTTTTAAGTCCTTTCAATTGATTGGATCAGGATAGTTTCCTTTATAAGATTATCCAAGATAATTTCCTTTATAAAGTCAACCGGTTGTAGATGTTAATCACATCTACAAAAATACCTTCACTTCAACACCTATATTAGTGTTTGATTTAATAACTGGTACTATAGATTCCTCAGGTTCACAAAACTACCATCACATAATAATATACAAAACTAAGAATATGTTTAATAAAATATGTGTGAGACCTCTATGTTAAAAACTACAAAAAGTTGTTGAGAGATATTAAAGAAGACAAATAGAGGCATACACTATTGTTAGAAGGTAGAGGAGGAACAGTAAAGTATCTCCAGACTGAGAAAACACTTGAGGCTGAAAAACAAGGCAAGCCACTCCATAGTATTTACAGTTTTATTAAGGGTAACTTACTGACAGGCAATGTTGGGTGAGTGACAATCCAGGCACTACACAGCTATTCTTTGTGAAGTCCTCACCTTAATCCACAGCTTTTATAGATCTAGGGACATAGTGGTGAACTCAAAGGGTAGTTATCTAAAATGGCACTATTTGTGCACCAGACGGAAGCTACTAATTATCTAAAGTGGTGCCATCTACGTGCCACTTTAGGAAAGCTCAAAGCAAACCCCATGTTCTGGTCAGGGCATAAATTAACTTCCAAGGGGCCTGGAACACGTAGCCCTGAGGGAGTTCATTGTGGGGACATAAGCAAGATGGAGGGCCAAAGATGGAGTCAGTGCTGTTCGCACTACTACAAATACGTACATATTTGAAAGACTTAATATTAAGTCATCCAAAATCAATCTATCATATCAATTTAATTCCAATCAAAATTCAAGCATATTGATTGAAGTTGGTAAGATGATTATAAAACTTATATGAAAATTAAACATAACTAGGTTATACAAAACAGTTTTGAAAAAGAAGAAAGCTGGAAAACTCACTTGACTCATTCTATTTGATTTGAAGAATTATTATTTGCTACATTAATCAAGACAGCATGGTGTTGATGTAAAATTAAACATAAGAAACAGAGTAGAGGACACAGAAATAGATTCACACATATCTGGTCCATTGATCATCAACAAAATTGCAAAGGTGCTAAAACAAATATATATCCATATGGAAAAACAGAAAAGACCCCTATCCTTACCTGATGTGCACCATACACAGATATTAAATTCAAATGGATCTTAGACCTAAATATTTGTGCTTAAACTTTGAAACATTTTTAAAAATACGTGACTTTGGGGTAAAAAAATATTTTCTAAGTAGGCAACAAATCTTTCTCTTTCTCTCTCTCTATCTAGATACATACTCCACCCATTCTATTCTTAGTTATTTACCCAAGAAAACAAAAATTATGTCCATACAAAGACTTGTACAAAAATGCTCTAGATAGATGGATAGGTAGATAGAGAAATCTGTTTCCCAGTTAGAAATATATATATTTCTGTTTATATATATATGAAATATACATGTGTATCTTACAATTCAATAACCTAAAGGACAACCAATTTGAGTAAAATAGGAAAAACAGTTGACGAGATACTTCACAAAGTAAAATATACTAATGGCCCCAAAGTAACTGAGAAGATATTCAAAAGAACACTAGAAATTAATAAAGTACAAATTAACACCACAATAAGATGTTACTGTGTGCCCACTAGAATGTTCACAATTAAACAGTGAAAATACCTAATGTTGACATTTTCATTAGTTGTTGGTGGGAGTATAGAGTATGGTCACTTTTGAAAATAGTCTGGCCATTTCTTATACACTTAACATACAATCCACTGATTCCATTCTTATTTACCCAAGAAAACACAAAATATATCCTTACAAAGACTTCTACAAAAATGTTTATGACAATTTGTTTAAAATATTGGAAACATCCCAAATGTACATCAATGGGTAAAAGAATAAACAGATTGTATTGTATCCAAACTTGGTTGACTGCCCAAAAATAATTAGGAATGAACTACTTATTCACATAAGAACATGGATGAATCTCAAAAATATGCAGAATAAAAAATGCCAATCACAAATAAGTACTCACTGGATGATTTCATTTTTATGTAATTCTAGGAAAAGCAAAGCTAATCTACAGTGACAGAAAAACAGATCAATGGTTACCTGGGGTTGGTGGTGTGAGGACTTACTACAAAAGGACATAAGAGAACATTTTGGTCAATGCAAATGTTCTGTATTTTGATTGTGGTGGTGGTGTATGTTTGACAATGCTCATTGAACTTTTATGCTTAAAACAGATTATTTACATGTAGTTTATATATCAAAATTTTTATTTTTGAATAAAAAGTAAATTGAATGAGTTTATGTCACTAAAATGTAAAGTCTGGGGAAAAATGCTAATTAACGAGTATAGGGTTTCTTTACAATAATTTTTGGTAAATAAAAAAAAGCATATGCTGTGTATTTTATTCTAAACTAATAATGAAAACATAATTTAGAAATAAAAGGCTATTACAATTTAACCAAAGAAAGTAGCTTTGTGTTAAAGGTGGTGTCCCTTGGGGCACCTGGGTGGCTCAGTTGGTTAAGAGTCTGCCCTCGGTTCAGGTCATGATCCCAGGGTCCTGGGATCAAGCCGCACATCGGACTCCATGCTCAGCAGGGAGCCTGCTTCTCCCTCTGCCTGCTTGCCTACTTGTGATCTCTCTCTCTCTCTCTCTCTCTCTCTCTGTGTGTGTGTGTGTGTTAAATAAATAAGTAAATAAAATCTTAAAAAAATTTCTTAAAAAAAAAAATGGGCGCCTGGGTGGCTCAGTCGTTAAGCGTCTGCCTTCGGCTCAGGTCATGATCCCGGGGTCCTGGGATCGAGCCCCGCATCGGGTTCCCTGCTCGGCGGGGAGCCTGCTTCTCCCTACTCTGTCTGCTGCTCTGCCTACTTGTGCTCTCCATCTCTGTTAAATATTTAACAGCGGGATGCCTGCTTCTGAACACTCTCCCACCCCCACTGCTTGTATTCCCTCTCTGGCTGTGTTTCTCTCTGTCAAATAAATAAATAAAATCTTAAAAAAAAAAAAAAAAGATGGTGTCCCTTAAAAATTATACAGCACAGAGTAGGAATGTAGAAATGAATAATAAAAATACCAAGACATATATTTTCATATTTGTCTTTATTTAATATCTTTCTCCTGGGAGACTACAACTGTCTGAGGTCAGAGAATTTTGTCTTGCATTTGTCCCAGGTGCTTGGCACACTGCTTGACACATAGTACAAAGTCAATAGTATTTGTCAGCTGGATGAATAGTATCTAATTTTACTTCTTCTAGAGCAAATGCTATTAATGTTACAAGCAGAGTTTCTTTTTAGACCAGCCTTAAGAAATGGTGTCAAATTGTCCAAATTTACCTTCATTATGTGCAGGCATCCAAGCAGTTGCTAAGATTGTTTCTGGGTCACCACAGTAGTCCACAGGCTCTAGCACCTGTCACAGAGTTGTGATTCCTTATCTTTGACCATCAGCCCAATGGAGTTTCAAAGCAGTGGACAGCTACAATAACTGGGTCTCACACAAGGCTTGCACTAGAGATAAAAAGATGATACGAAGATCAACTATTTATAGTGAATGTAATTACATTGGGCATAATCAGAGTGGATGCCATTCTGACAGGAACAATATAATAGTAAGGTCTTCCCATGATTTTTTCATCTTGCTACCATTATGTCCGTGCTCATTTCACTTTTCACAAGTTATAAAATTGACAGAGCATTTGCTACAAATTGTATAGCTTTTCAGGAAAGGCAATTTTGAGATAGTTTTCCTGAGTGCTTGGTCAAGTTAATATAGAAGAAGCCTATGATAAGTAGTATGTCCAGATTTGGCAAATTACCAAAATTACCAAATAGACTTGCACCATGACCAGAAAATACCCTGAAATTATGGGCTAAAATATGAAATGTAGATGATATGGAAAGAATAGTTTTTTTCAGGCAGCCCACGAAAACAGAACAAAATTCACTATTATCTTAACGTATACATGAGGAACTACCAAAGCTCCCAGCACAATGATTAACGCAATGGAAGCATTCATTTTGAAACTTAATTGGGTTAGATCTACATCATATTATCTTGCATTTTGAACTGAACTGGTAAACCAGGATTCAACAATCCCAAATGAAGGACTCAAATTTGAGAAGGTAGCTTCCTGACATCAAAGCAATCTCTTTCAAAAAGCTCTTGTAGGGGAATGATACCACTTTGAACAGTCAGATTTTCATCCATTGTCACATCTTACTACTTGGATCCTCGAAACAAGTATTTGAGGTTTATTTTAGAATTTTTCTAAAACACTTCAATTTCCATTGAACTTGTCATCTCCCAGTGGGGGTAAGAAAGCAGGTTGCAAGGCAGGCCAACCAGCAAAACTGGATGCAGGGAATGTCTATTGTTGCTGTCACCAGTCTCTACTCTCACTGACTTTATCACATGAATGAAAGGTGTTCCCCAGTCTCCCGTAGTTGCCTTATCACCCAAAGATTCTTCTGCTTATCCCACCTTTAAAACTGCTATCAGCAGAGGATCTGAAGAAATTCATCCATATGTAGGCATACATGACTACTTTGTTTCTATAGGCTGTCCTCCTCAGAATTTAATTTGCTGATCAGGAATGTAGATTTCAGTGACAGGAATAAGGTATTAGTGAATATACAAGTTTCTGGCCCATTCATGCATGTGACTGCCTAAATTGCTTCATTTTTAAGAGTGTCTTCTCATGAAGATGTGGCTAGCAAGAAAAGACTCAAACTGGATAATTGTTGTACAATGTAATCTATTCTGGGACAGATGACCCAGACAGTCCGTTCATTCTCCCTAGCTCCATTTCATTTGCATTAAGTCATTAGAGATCTCAAACTGACTTTAACCGTAAGAGGGCAGAGTTTCACAGATTAAGAAATTTAGGTTCATGGGAGCTAAGCAACTCAGGGAAAAGCCATGTGTCTTCATTTCCACATATTTGTGAATTCTTCAGTTGTCCTTCTATAAATTAATAGTTTCACTCCATTATAATTAGAAGAGATATTTGGTATGATTCCAGCCTTTTTAAATTTGTTAAGACTTGTTTTGTGGCCTAACGCATGGTCTGTCCTGGAGAACTTTGAGGACATTATTATAAGTGAAATATGTCAGTCAAATAAGATGAATAAACTCTAGAGAGTGGCTGTGTATCATTGCTCCTATAGTCAACAATAACTTACTGTACACTTCAAAAATTGTTAAGAGGGTAGAAGTCATGCTGGGTTCTTATGACAATAAAATAAAGTTTTAAAAAATTTGCATGGCCTATAAGCAGCTGAGGCATGACTTGAATTTGAAATTTCTAGGCCAGGGTGCTTTCTAAAAAAATTGCAGTTGCTCCCTCCAAAATATCTAGCCCAGTGAGCTGTGAATGAAGTGGGACAAATGAGAGGCTTCCTCATAGCATATGAAGGGTTGCACGGTATCAGACGTATTAGACTTTTATTTAGTTGTGTGCCTATATCCTCCAGATCTGAGGAGATTGCTGTGGTGATGGCTGACAGAATGTGACCGACAACCTTCACAAATACCTGTGAGCCAGTTACCCATCTTCTTGTGCTCAGCACTCCGAAGAATCACATTAAGATTCTAGCTGCAGTCAGAGAAAACTAAGTTAATAAGACATTACTAACCTCAAAATGTTTCCAGGAAATTGAGTTAAGCTTTGAGGTGAAGGTTAAATTGACCTTTAACAGCGCTGTTCTCTAACATTTCTTCTTTCTCTTTTCGCTTTGGCCTCATCTCAAACTACCCTTCCATTTCTCATTGTCTAAGGACATTATTTTCATCTTTTTTCCCAAGACTTTCTCTCTTTCATCCTCTTTTTTTCAATGAAGATTTCACATATCTTATTTTCTTTAGAACCTTTATTCTGTGAACTATCTTCCCATATTATCTTATACTTTGAGTCATATTTCTATTATATTTCACAACTTTTGGAACTTAGTAGATCTTAAGGAACACCTGTGTAAGATTTTATAATTTTAGGGCTTGGGGGTTGCTTGGAGATGATTTGGCTCATCCCTTTATTTCACATATTTATTAGGCTACAAAGGTTGAGTAATATTTTTAAGAAAAACAGCTAGCTGGGAGATTAACTATCTGACTCACTTATAGTTCTATAATTCCATTGATGTATCTTATGTCATCAGTTTCTTCATCATGTTTTCACGCACTTGAACTGCCTTGTTTTCAGTATGTGCTTCAGTAGCTGAGTTCAGGTATTTTTGCCTACCTTTATTTTTTTATTTACATATTTTGCAAATTAGGGAATATCTTGCTGACATACTCCCATGTTCCTATTTTATTTTATTTATCTTGCTCTATTTTTAAATAGGCTCCACACCCAGTGTGGAGCTCAACACAGGGCTCAAACTCACAACACTGAGATCAAGAGTCAGACGCTTAACCGACTGAGCCACTCAGGCACCCCCCCATGCTCCTCTTTTTAAATAAAATATTTTTGTTGTTTCTCTTAAAAAGATATTGTGGTCTTTTTTTAATTAATAAACTTTATTTTAATTACTTTTGTAATTAACTTTTTATTTAATAATTTTAGTTAATAAATTTAATTTTTTAGAGCAATTTTAGGTTCTCAGCAAAATTGAATGGAAAGTATTGAGAGTTCACATATACCCCTTATACCAGTACATGCACAACCTCTCTTACTGTTGACATCTGACATCCCACACAGAGTGGTACATTTATTACAATTGATGAACCACTATTGACACATCATGATCACCAAAGTCCATGGCTTACATTATGGCTCACTCTTGGTATTGTGTGTTGTATGGTTTCGGGCAAATGTCAGATGACGTCTCCACATTTATGGTGTTATACTGAGTAGTTTAACTGCTCTAAGAATTCTCTGTGCTCCTCCTATTTATTTGTCCCTTCCCCTTAATCCCTGGAAACCACTGATCTTTTTATTGTCTCCATAGTTTTGTCTTTTCAAAATGTCATAGAATTGGACTCATACAGTATGTAGCCATTTCAGATTTATTTCTTTTTCTTAGTAATACTCATTTAAGTTTCCTCCTTGTCTTTTCAAAGTTTGATAGCTCTTTTCTTTTTAGTGCTGAATAACATATTATATAGATGTACCACAGGTTTTTTGCCATTCATTTACTAATGAACATGTCAATTGCTTCCAAGTTTGGGTGATTATGAATAAAGCTTAGTGGGAATCTTCAAGTTTCTCACCATTAAGTATGACACTAGCTGTGAGGTGTTTTTTTTTAATAGATATTCTCTATCAAGTTGAGGGAGTTCCCTTTTATTCCTAGTTTACTAAGAGTTTTTTTTTATCATTAATAAGTGCTGGATTTTGTCAAATACTTGTTTTGGCCTCTACTGATAGGATCACATGGTTTTTCTTCTTTAGCCAGTTGATGTGACAGATTATATTAATTGATTTTCAAATATTGGACCAACCTTGTATACCCAGGGTAAATCTGATTTAGTTGTCATGTCTAATTCCCTTTATACGGTGTTGGACTCAATTTGTTAACATTCTGTGAAGGGTTTTTGCATCTGTGTTTTTGAGAGAGACTGGTTTGCAATTTTCTTTTCTTGTAATGTCTTTGTCTGAGTTTTGGTATTTGGATAGTGTTGGCCTCATAGAATGAGTTCAATAGTCTTCCATCTGCTTTTATCTTCTGAAAGAGATTGTAGGGAATTAGATAAATTCTCTCTTAAATATTTGGTAGAACTCACAAGCGAATGCATCCATGCCAGGTGTTTTCTGTTTGGGAAGGTTATTAATAATTGATTCAATTTCCTTAATAGATGTAGGGCTATTTAGATTATCTATTTCTTCTTGTCTGAGTGATCCTCAAGTTTTTATGCATGCTATTTTTCTTTCATACTTCTCTTCTCTATTCTCATTATATTCATTTGGTGATAAATCTATAAAATTGATACACATTAACAGACACCTAAATAAATATAGATGTCCCATGCATTTGTATATTTGATAAAGGAAGACTACATCATGCATTTTTCTGTTTTACATCAAAAGACAGTTTTGAGAAAACAAAACAGGATTTTAGTGGTGATCGTGATGGTGGTGGCTGTTGGGGGTATGTAGGTGGTGGGGATATTAAAAAATAAAAAGGGGACTTGTGGATAAGTATTAACTATACAGGTCAAGAGTGGAGGAATATTGGAAGAGAATTCAACAGTTCAAGTGCCAGAAATAGATGTCACATCTAAATATTTTATAGAGCCTTGCATTTTGTAAACGTTAAAGATCAGCATGGCTTTTATTCAGTTAGTTAGGAGAAATAGTGCTAAAAATCAAATCTAAGAGGTAGACATGGCAAAGATTATCCTAGGCCACCAAATCTCTGTTAAGGATTTTGTAGAACATTATAAACTGAATCAGAGGCGATTTTGAAAAGTTTTGATTAGTGGAGTGAACTAATCTGATTTATTCATTAATTGCTCTAGGTACTTGGTGAAAAATTGATGGGGATAGGGGAGGAGGAAAACCCCTGGAGAGATGGAATCTATTTCCATCAATAGAAGCTAAATAATTTCCTGAAGAAAAACCTTTCCCGCAAAATTTTTCATTGTTCTTCAGAGAGATTTCAAAAAGCAGCCTTTTGTTATTAGCAGAAGTCTTTATTACGGGAAACAGTAAACAACTGCAAATCTATAGAAATAAAATGTTTATTCATTGAATGTATTAGGAATTGGAGACCAAAATTCAATTAGCTCAGAATCACCAAAGATTTCATATTTATCTGATAATTTAAGTAAATTAAGTCTCAATTGTCAGAATGTAAAACCTATTTGAATTTCAAGAGTGATCTTTAGAAAATCAATCATCCACACCACTAGATACTATCTTAGGAATGTGGATGCGTTAACCTGATGAGTATATCATGATCTTCTCACTGGAAGGACTGAGTTCTCCTTGAATGCAAAAAAAAAAAAAAAAAAAAAAAAAAAGACTTAT